>NC_084742.1:8810000-8850000 GCF_033978785.1 Entelurus aequoreus | reverse complement strand
CTTATTTTTGGTTTGGCTTGGCTTGGCTTGCTCCAGTTATCTTTTCTGGGTGAGGGTTTATGAGGTGGCGACTTGTCCAGTGTGTATCGTGCCTTCCACCCTCATGCAACTGAATAGGCTCCAGCCCCCTGCGACATCGAGAGAGACAAGCAGTAGAAAATGGATGGATAGATTGGAGATTTATGAAGTAGTTTTTCACTTTACGTATATTCCCTGCAGTGTGATTTCCCTCCGTGCGGTGGGCAGTGAGTTTTGCCTGGTTCCTGGTTGGCTCTGTGGGCTTAGAAATGCTCGAGACACTTTGCTTTGCAGAACGCAGACTTTCTTACATCCGCCAAAGATATAATATTTTTGCCAGGGTTTGTTTGTGTGTTTGTTAGCAACATAACTCAAACAGTTATGGAAGGATTGGATTTTGATGAATTTTTCAGGAAATGTCTAAAAAACACTCTTCCTCTTATTTACTACGAACACACTTCACTTCCTGCTTACGGCGTTTCACGCGGTGCCCCACCTTGTCGGCTCCGTGCTGTGCAGAAGATTCTAGGAGATGTAGTTTATTTTCATACCAAGCCGACACTAAAGCGTCAAAAAAAACTATACACAAGTTTGTGTTTGATACCGTCACACGTCATGGCATTATTGTGAAGAATCTAAAACCGCAATACCACTGTATCTATAATACCGTTACATGCCTAGTAGCAAAGCCTTTGAATTTTTATATATTTTTTAAACCTTGCATGCCCCAGTGTGTTTCTACTAGGGTTGTCCCAAAACTGATATTTTGGTACCAGTACCAAAATGTATTTCGATTCTTTTCAAAATAAAGGGACCACAAACCATTTCAATATTGGCTTTATTTTAAACAGAAAATCTTATGATACATTAAGCATATGTTACTTATTGCAATCAAATAAAAAATGTGTCATTAAATAAGATAGTGACCATACTAGACAACTAATTTTAGTAGTAAGTAAGTAAGCAAGCAAGCAAAGGCGCCTAATTTGTCTGCTGACGTATGCAGTAACATATTGTTATTTCCTTCTATAAACCCTGTTTCCATATGAGTTGGGAAATTGTGTTAGAAGTAAATATAAACGGAATACAATGATTTGGCAAATCCTTTTCAACCCATATTCAATTGAATGCACTACAAAGACAAGATTTTTGATGTTCAAACTCATAAATGTTTTTTTTTTTTTGCAAATAATAATTAACTTAGTATTTCATGGCTGCAACACGTCCCAAAGTAGTTAGGAAAGGGCATGTTCACCACTGTGTTACATCACCTTTTCTTTTAACAACACTCAATAAACGATTGGGAACTGAGGAAACTAATTGTTGAAGCTTTGAAAGTGGAATTCTTTCCCATTCTTGTTTTATGTAGAGCTTCAGTCGTTCAACAGTCCGGGGTCTACGCTGTCGTATTTTACGCTTCATAATGCGCCACACATTTTCGATGAGAGGCAGGTCTGGACTGCGGGCAGGCCAGGAAAGTACCCGCACTCTTTTTTTTTACGAAGCCACGCTGTTGTAACACGTACTGAATGTGGCTTGGCATTGTCTTGCTGAAATAAGCAGGGGCGTCCATGAAAAAGACGACGCTTAGATGGCAGTATATGTTGTTCCAAAACCTGTATGTACCTTTCAGCATTAATGGTGCCTTCACAGATGTGTAAGTTACCCATGCCTTGGGCACTAATGCACCCCCAAACCATCACAGATGCTGGCTTTTGAACTTTGCGTCGAAAACAGTCTGGATGACACGATGTCGAATATTTCCAAAAACAATTTGAAATGTGGACTCGTCAGACCACAGAACACTTTTCCACTTTGCATGAGTTCATCTTAGATGATCTCGGGCCCAGAGGTGCCGGCGGCGTTTCTGGATGTTGTTGATAAATGGCTTTCGCTTTGCATAGTAGAGCTTTAACTTGCACTTACAGATGTAGCGACAAACTGTATTTAGTGACAGTGGTTTTCTGAAGTGTTCCGGAGCCCGTGTGGTGATATCCTTTAGAGATTGATGTCGGTTTTTGATACAGTGCCGTCTGAGGGATCGAAGGTCACGGTCATTCAATGTTGGTTTCCGCTTACGTGGAGTGATTTCTCCAGATTCTCTGAACCTTTTGATGATGATTTGGACCGTAGATGTTGAAATCCCTAAATTTCTTGCAATTGCACTTTGAGAAACGTTGTTCTTAAACTGTTTGACTATTTGCTCACGCAGTTGTGGACAAAGGGGTGTACCTCTCCCCATCCTTTCCTGTGAAAGACTGAGCATTTTTTGAGAAGCTGTTTTTGTACCCAATCATGGCACCCACCTGTTCCCAATTAGCCTGCACACCTGTGGGATGTTCCAAATACGTGTTTGATAAGCATTCCTCAACTTTATCAGTATTTATTGCCACCTTTCCCAACTTCTTTGTCACGTGTTGCTGGCATCAAATTCTAAAGTTAATGATTATTTGCACAAAAAAAAAAAAGTTAATCATAAATATGTTGTCTTTGTAGCATATTCAACTGAATATGGGTTGAAAATGATTTGCAAATCATTGTATTCCGTTTATATTTACATCTAACACAATTTCCCAACTCATATGGGAACGAGGTTTGTATTATTTTGTCAAAATTATGATGGATTATTAATGTACTTGTTCATTTACTGTTAATATCTGTCCACTTTTTGTTTTACATGTTCTATCTACACTTCTGATATAATGTAATAATCACTTATTCTAATGTTGTTTGATACTTTACATACATTTTGGGTGATACTCCAAATTCTGCTATCAATCCAATACCAAGTAGTTATAGGGTCATACATTGGTCATAATTAAGGTTCTCCTGTGTCCGGGGATGTATTTCATGGGTTTATGAAAAATAAAAAAAGACAAAAGATTTTGTGATTGTAAAAATATCAACTTAATCATTATAGTATCGACTATGTACGGCTCTTGTACTTGGTATTGTAACAGTTGATGTCTGTAGATCCACCCATTGCATTTTTTTACATTTAGAAGCGCTAGCTTGCTGTTAGCGGTTAGCTACTGTATCCTCCTACTATGTGTGGTGAAATATGTTTTGCTATTCCTCGTGCTGCAGGGGTGATATTTGTAAGAAACTTACTTTATTTGTCACCATGGCGGTGACGGTGAGGATTAGTGAT
This sequence comes from Entelurus aequoreus, assembly GCF_033978785.1. NCBI lineage: Eukaryota > Metazoa > Chordata > Actinopteri > Syngnathiformes > Syngnathidae > Entelurus > Entelurus aequoreus. The sequence continues at coordinate 8,846,831 of NC_084742.1, read as the reverse complement.
TTACAAGTAGCTAAAACACTACCGACTGCGAATGGACAAGAACAAGAGCTAAGCACCTCTTGCAGTAAACGTCACATTTATACATTTATTTCATGTATAACCCGTATATACGTTCCACATCGCTAGCGTGTTTGAAGGTTGCAAAAAGAGTGCATATTTCCCCATAAGTTGTTTATATTCAGACAAGGCAAGTGTGGAAATACCTTTCCTGGTTGTGGCTATTTGAGGTGTGTGGCTTTCCAAATCATGCCCAACCAACTGAATTTACCACAAGTGGACTCCAATTAAGCTGTAGGAACATCTCAGAGTTCATCAGTGGAAACCGGATACACCTTATTTCACTTTTGAGCTTCATGGCAAAGGCTGTGATTGCCTATGTATGTGTGATTTAAATGGTAAATGGTAAATGGGTTATACTTATATAGCGCTTTTCTACCTTCAAGGTACTCAAAGTGCTTTGACACTATTTCCACATTCACCCATTCACACACACATTCACACACTGATGGCGGGACCTGCCAGGCAAGGCGCTAACCGCGTCCCATCAGGAGCAAGGGGGAAGTGTCTTGCTCAAGGACACAACGGACGTGACTAGGTTGGTAGAAGGTGGGGATCGAACCAGGAACCCTCAGGTTGCTGGCACGGCCACTCTGCCAACTGCGCCACGACGTCCCCTGATTTATTGGTTTTTAATATTTGCAAAAAGCTGTAAAAAATGTTTTGACTCTGTCATAGTGGGATATTGTGTGTACAATTTTATTCCATTTTGGAATAAGTCTATAACATTACAAATTAGGGGCGGTAAGGCGTAGTGGGTAGAGCGGCCGTGCCAGAAACCTGAGGGTTGCAGGTTCGCTCCCCGCCTCTTGACATCCAAATCGCTGCCGTTGTGTCCATGGGCAGGACACTTCACCCTTGCCCCCGGTGCCGCTCACACTGGTGAATAAATGATGAATGAGTGATAGGTGGTGGTCGGAGGGGCTGTAAGCGCAAACTGGCAGCCTTGCTTCCGTCAGTCTACCCCAGGGCAGCTGTGGCTACAAATGTAACCACAGTTGCCCTGGGAACCCATCATTCATTCACCAGGTGTGAATGAATGATGGGTTCCCACTTCTCTGTGAGCGCTTTGAGTATCTAATAATAGAAAAGCGCGATATAAAATCTAATCCATTATTATTATTATTATTATTATTAAATTGTCTTGCCAATACTTTCCAGAGGCACTGTATCTACAATCAGCCCCCAGGGCATTATTTAAAAAGCTAAATCTGCAAAGTCAAGGATCTTTTAAGATGGCCTTGGCAAAAGTTGACCCTCTACTGGACTTTCTGTGTGGAGTTTGCATGTTCTCCCCGTGACTGCGTGGGTTCCCTACGGGTACTTCCTTCTCTTTCTATGCCACATCAATGTGGAATGCGCTCCCAACAGGTATAAAAGAAAGGGCATCTCTATCCTCCTTCAAAACCGCAATAAAAGTTCACCTCCAGGCAGCTACAACCCTAAACAAACACCCTCCCCGGATTGTTAATAATCAAATGTAAACAATCAAATGCAGATACTTTTTCTTATGCCTTCTTCTTCTCTCTCTCTCTCTTTCTCTCTTCTCTCTCTCTCTCTCTCTTCTCTCTTCTCTCTCTCTGTCCACTACTTGCTGTACATATCCTACCAAGTCAGACCTACACTGTTCCAAAATCCATTTCTCTGTTCTCAATTGTTGATGACTGATGATAACAACCAAACCTAACCCCCTCCACACCCCGGATTGTAAATAATGTAAATAATTCAATGTGATTATCTTGTGTGATGACTGTATTATGATGATAGTATATATCTGATGGTATATACAGTATCTGTATCATGAATCAATTTAAGTGGACCCCGACTTAAACAAGTTGAAAAACTTATTGGGGTGTTACCATTTAGTGGTCAATTATACGGAATATGTACTTCACTGTGCAACCTACTAATAAAAGTCTCAATCAATCAATCAATCCTCCCACCTCCAAAAACATGCACCTGGGGATAGGTTGATAGGCAACACTAAATTGGCCCTAGTGTGTGAATGTGAGTGTGAATGTTGTCTGTTTATCTGTGTTGGCCCTGCGATGAGGTGGCGACTTGTCCAGGGTGTACCCCGCCTTCCGCCCAAATGCAGCTGAGATAGGCTCCAGCACCCCCCGCGACCCCAAAAGGGACGAGTGGTAGAAAATGGATGGATGTCATTCACTGGTTTTACCTCTACTAAACATAAGCTGCGTTTCTATTGCAGTTTTTTGCAAAATAATAGAGGCATTTTAAAAATGTCGATAAAGTACATTAGGTGTTTCCGTTGAAGGGTGTTTTGCATCATGAGCCGCAATTCTCGTAAATTTTCATCCCGCGAGACTCCCCTTTGAGGAAGATGGACGCTTTGCGGCTCCATGGTTTTGGAGCTGTGATTACAATTGCAGCCACCGCTGTTTTGTGATTGTCAATAGAAGACGAGGGCAGCGGGTGATCGCTCAAAGGCAACGTCCTTAGGTATGGCAGCGGCCCCGAATAAGGGATTTTTGGGAGGGAACTGTGAACAAGGAATCACAGACAAACTGTGGATTCAAGGGCCTCGTGCACGTGGTTCGGGCATGTGGGTCTCTCCGAGCCTGCCTATTCCCGGGAAAGGTACCTGCGAGACGCCTCGGTGCCGCCGATGGGAAGCGAGACCAAGACCACCCATCTTCCCTCGTTGTCCTGACGGTTCGCTGTTTAGGTGCCCCATAAACGCAAAAGAAGTGTTTCCATCATGTTTTTGCGACACACTTCAATATCGAACTATGGGTATTTCCATTACTAGTTTCCTATTGCAATATTTTAGGTTTTGCGCATTTCTAGGGGTAATGGAAACGCAGCTATAGATAGGGTCAAGATAATGTTGATAAGTTTGCACGGTGTATATTTACTATTCAAACCTGATCTCTATCAGAAGTTTCTGGTCCACCTGGTGAGGATTTCAATAGATTTCTGCATCTTTGAGCATGAATTATCTCAGGTTTACAACCAAAGCTGGGATTAAAGTTTCGAGCTGGAGTCAAAAAAAAAAAAAAAAAAAAAAAAAAGCACTCATATCATCTGGAATGTCATAACACTTGACTGGCTCTTTCTGTCCTGTCTGTGCCAGCATGGCATGGAAAGATGGATAGGAGGGATCAGGCTGGGAATCTATTCTCAATCTGCGCACACACACTCAGGCTCACGGCGCTCGCTGTATCCCATAAAGTTGGCAGAGACACCTAATAAAACTTCACTCCACTGATGTCCCTTGTGCCCTTCTCCTGCTCACCAGCGTGCACCATCTTATTTAGATTTCCCCCTCCTTCCTGCTCTCCTCCACTAGACACTTGCTGTTTTTTTTTATCTGCCAAAGATGAGAAACAAATCCCCCCACCCCTTGCATTCAGTGCTGGGTAATTCCACCCCAACAGCCTGCATTTACCACCACATCACAGCGAGGGGTGCACAGCCACTCTTATTATTCAGCACGGAAATGAAAAAGTAGTCGACAGGAAATATTGCAGTGTATTGTTGCTCCACCTCATTTCACTATAGAAGCAAGGAGCGAGCTCCACAGGTTGTCCCCCGGGGCCGCTCAAATGCATCTTGTTGAACTTCCCATTATTTCAGAAATGACGCCATCTCATTTCATTTGTTTAAAGAGCACTTGGCGTCCGAGCCCGAAGTAAAAGGGAAATAGATTTAATGACTTTTCTGCTTTGTGAAAGAACGTCAGCCCGTGGCAATATGTACATTTGCTAATGGAGTGTGGCTGCAAAATGAGAAGCATTGGGGGGAGACCAAAAACTAACTGGCTGTGGAAATACTGATAAGTCCAAGGGTTTATATGATATGTATCATAAAGCAGCAGTACTGATTTTCCAGATTATTATGTTAAACTGCGAGTGTACTGCAGCTCATTTAGAGCAGTGCCTCTCAATTATTTTCTGTTACGCCCCCCCGAGAAAGAAGAAAACATTTTGTGCCCCCCACTCTCCTCTGTGACTATAAATAGTTACATTTGTCTATACAATTGTTATAAGTAACCCTCTGCATAACACCTAATTAACATTAGAGAAGGCAAAATAACGAAATATAGATCAACTTACAACAAAGAATAACCTCCTTCACTTTGTTTTAGTCTTTAACATCCATCCATTTTCTACTGCTTGTCTCGTTCGGGGTCGCGGGGGGTGAACAGAAATGATTTAAAGTTAATTAATTTACCTGAAATTAAAAAAATATAAAAATTAAATCCTTATTTGAACTATAAACAGAGGTGTAAAAAATAATCGGTAAAAACTGTTCAGTTCAGTTCAGTTTCAGTTTATTTCGAACATGCATATGATACAATGTAATGCATCACATATTTCCAGTTCTTTCATTACAGCACGTCCGAAAAGTAGAGCTTATTTAATCCTACCCCTTTTCATATCATAGCAATTTTTTCCCATTTCCTTGTTCTCTTTTTCTAACAGAACAGTGAACAATAAATAATATACAGGGTTCCTTCATCCGGGTGCTTAAAAACCTTGAAAATGCTTGGATTTTAATGTTGTGTTTTCAAGGTTTGAAAAATCCTTGAACTTTGGGTGAAGTGCTTGTAAATGCTTGGAAATGTTCGTCATATTTCTCTGCAGTCTGACGCGAGATAGGCTAATTATAAAATGGATTTTTAAAAATGTTTTCTTAAACATGAAAGCTACACGCTCAATCTGTTGGCTTTGCACGAGCCCTTACATTAGGTTGTTGTCATGCCAGAGCTGTACATACGGCTCGATGTCGCCCCCAAGAAGACAGGGGTGCATCGGTACATCATGCCGGGAGGTTGTCGTTTTAATCAACATTGGATGGAAAATGACAAATACAAACTTTGGATAGAACGTGGACCAAATCCACGTGTAGCGTGCTGCAAAGTATGCAAAAAGGAAATCCAACATGGTTCGATGTATTTTTTGCTACATTATTTTGGTTGTCTACTTAACTTGTCTGACTACCTCAGTTAAAACAAACAAGTTACCGTACATGTTATCGTTTTGGTTAATTGCATTAAAATGGTTACATTATCAGAATCAGAATCAGAATAGTTTTATTGCCATTGTTTGAGAACGGGTTCACAAACTAGGAATTTTTCTTGGTGCAAACGTGCGACATAAAACACATATAACACATATTTGGTAATAAAAAGAGCTGTAACTGAGCTATCAGATAGACTTAGAAGGAATTCAAGGAATTCAAGGAGCTGCTGTTAGGAGTTATTGTTCATTTGCCTGATGGCCGAGGGGAAAAAACTGTTCAGGTGGCGGGAGGTGTGGGTCTGGATGGAGCGTAGTCTCCTGCCTGAGGGGAGAGGGGAGAATAGTATGTGTCCAGGGTGAGAAGAGTCAGCTGTGATCCGACCCACACGCCTCCTGGTCCTGGAGGAGAACAAGTCCTGGAGGGATGGGAGCTTGCAGCCAATCACCTTCTCAGCAGCACGTACGATGCGCTGCAGTCTAGTCTTATCCAGGACTGTGGCGCCGGGGAACCACACTGTGATGGAGGAGGTCAGGATGGACTCTATGATGGCTGAGTAAAACTGCACCAGCATCTCGGTCGGCACCTTAAGTTTCCTCAGCTGCCGCAGGAAGTACATCCTCTGCTGGGCCTTCTTGATGAGGGAGCTGATGGTCAGCTCCCACTTGAGGTCCTGGGTGATGGTGGTGCCCAAGAAACGGAAGGAGTCCACAATGGGGACGGGGGTGGGAGAGTCAATCAGGGTGAGGGGGGATGATGGGGCTGTGACTTTCCTGAAGTCCATGATCATCTCCACTGTTTTCTGGGCGTTCAGCTCCAGGTTGTTGAGGCTGCACCAGGACGTCAGCCGGTCCACCTCTCTCCTGTAGGCGGACTCATCGCCATTCGAGATGAGCCCGATGAGGGTGGTGTCATCCGCAAACTTGAGCAGTTTTACGGATTGGTGACTGGAGGTGCAGCAGTTTGTATACAGGGAGAAGAGCCAGGGGGAGAGTACACAGCCCTGAGGAGTACCAGTGTTTGTGGTTCGACTGTCCGAGACAATCTTCCCCAGCCGTACGTGCTGTCTTCGGTCTGTCAGGAAGTCATTAATCCAACTGCAGAGGGAGTCGGGCACGCTGAGCTGGTAGAGCTTGTCTCGTAGCAGTCCAGGGAGGATGGTGTTGAAGGCAGAGCTGAAGTCCACAAACAGGATCCTTTGTACTGTGAAGGTCATGTAATGTATAATTTGTAACCTTTTTCACAACTTAGAGCTGAGTTAGTTTTGTAGTTTTTACACAACATGGTTGTATGCATTTCTTGCTCTATTATTTTCGTTGTCTACTTAACTTGTCTGGCTACCTCAGTGAAAGCAAAAACAGTTAACTTTAGTTTTTTTGTTAATTTGTTATCATAGCCACAGTTATAAGGCTATATATGCTTAATAAAAGGTGACTGAGGTGTTGTGAAACAAACACAATATTTTCCTTTAATTTGTTATTCTTATATTAATGTGGAACAGTTTTGTTAATAAATGAGTGGAATTGACATTTTGAGGGTGCGATACAAATTTATATCACATTATGCAGTTTACAAGCACAAATACGGTGTGAATCAATCCGTGCTGTTCGATGTCATTGAGTGCTGTAAGAAAAAGAACAAGAAATTTGAAAAAAAACCCCCACAAATGTAGACACGTTTGCAAACACCAATGACATTGAATAGTCTACAGAAACACTGCTTCATTTGCTGTGCCCCTTTCAGTTAATGATAACTGCTGGTTCAATGTTAGGCTTAGATTTTAGCAGATTTTCCGTATTTTTCCTACAGACAGCATTTGGTGACCTCAAACAACAAGGCTATGGATTGATTCACACTGGTTTTCGCCTTTTGAAGGGTACTGGAAAAACTGATCTTGAAAGTCCTTAAAAAGTGCTTGAATTTGGCCATGGAAAAGGTGTACGAACTCTGAATATACCATCGTAAGTAAACAAATATAAAATACATAAATAATCATTATCTAAAAAAACGATATTAACTTTAGGGATATGTATACATCGTTTGGCGAGCCTCTGAAACGATCTGTATGTAGTATGGATCGGTCGAAATCCGGTTGGAAAGTCATGAATCAGTTGATTGTAGATCTGATACAAAATATGGCCGCTCCAATCTTCCGAGACGTCTGTGATGACGTAACACGAGAGTACCGTTCTCGTTTGCGACGAGAGCAACATCATGGCAGACAGCACTTAAAAGAGTTGACAAACAATGCACCCCCGAATATTAAGTCTAAAGTGTGGTAAACGTTTGGATAAAAAAGAAAGAAAAAAGAATGGTCAGTTGAATAAAAATAAGGCAATTTTTGACGTTAGAAAAGCAGCGATAATTGAAGTGCTCACCTGTTGTGACGGCATCGAGACACTCGTTGATGAGGGAGCTAAGACTTCCAGCTCCAACTACACTGTTCATTGTGCTAGAGCCTTAGCTGCAGAGTTGCCAAACCTCACACTTTTAGCACGAGAGTCACGCAATTTAACCTTTTCTCACGCCATACACCACACTTGACATTTCTCACACTTATGTTTCACCTTCCGTTCACTACTTTATATATATTTTTTTATGATAATAAACTTGTTTCCTCGCAGACTGCTGTAGTTTGAGTAATTATGATTGACTTACCGAAAGAACCAGTCACAGACCAATCTATAAATTCTTGTGTCTAAATCTAGCCAACCACGGAAGGCACCACCACGCAGTGTATATCAATCCCAAGCTACTTAAGACAGGTCTTTGCGTCTTTATTTTTCCACACACACTTCAGCGCAGTGTTGTCAACCTGGCGACTTTCCCGCTAAATCTAGACTCTTTTCAACTCGTGACTTTCTTTCTCAAAAACGACTAGCGACAAATCTCGCAACTTTTTTTGGATGTTTGGGGACATGAAAGGGCGTAACACACTGCACTGCAAAAACGGAAATCTAAGTAAGATTAAATACCTCAAATAAGGGTGTTATTTGCTTATTTTCTGTCTGATAAGATAATTCTTCTCACTAAGCAGATTTTATGTTAGTTTTTTACTTGTTTTAAGTGTTTTGGTCCTAAATTATCTCAGTAAGATATTACAGCTTGACGCTGAGATTGTATGACCTATATTGAGTAAAACATGCTTGAAACTAGAATATGAACTGCTGCAAAGCTGTGTCATCAACACTCACAAGTATAAAGCTGCTTTTTCAAAGTAATAATTTCTTATTTCAAGCGTGAAATTAAAAATCATGACTTTGACACAATTGTGTCTCATAATTAAAACGGATGACAGCCAAATGGACTTTGCTGTTTTATTTTCAATGAAACAATAGAAAAGATGTACTCTTATAGTAGTACAGTGGGCACAGTACAGTAAACTGACAGTTAATATTTAAACATTTGACATTTAAAACAATTTTGAACAGAAATAGTTCATGAACATTCAAATAAATTCTTCAAAATTACAATAAAAAAAAAATTGGCCGGGGGCCGGGCTGTAAATATATATATATATATATTCCTTGCGCACTAATTGACTGAAAGAGCACTCACTTGGCGCGATGATGTCATGTTATCGATGGGAAAATGCCTTTTTAGACAATATGATTTGCTTGAGCGGCTCGTAGACCCCGAGAGTAACAAGCGGTTGCCTTGTTGCCTTTCCATTAAGAACAATAAAATACTTTTTAGTATAAGTTTGCTGGTTTCAAGAAATTTAATGCGCATATCCTTATGTCAAGATAATGGCACTAGCATTTACTTAATTTAAGAATATTTTTCAACATACTGAGAAAAAATGTCTCACGTTTTGTTGTACTTTTAAGTGCAATGACAATAAAGTCCATTCCATTGTTGTCAGGGCTGAGAGGAGACACACACACACACACACACACACACACACACTGTGCAAAGCTGCTGCTGTTTCTGACTTGGTTGAGTTGTAAATGTACATGCTTAATCACTGGCACGCTTCAAATAAACACAAATCTATTGTTCGCATCAATGACCCAATCAACAGATTTGTTTCGCTCGTGAATATCTCAACCTTTCAGTCTTTTGATCAAATTTGATACTCTTACATTTAACAATGTATGACAAAGAAAAATACAACCAAACTAAGAATCAGTAGAAGAAAATTAATTTGCGGTTCTAATCACAATTTGCATTTTTTTAACTCACACATTTTCTTTTCTTTAGGTTTATGGATTGCAATGCCTAGAAGCTGATAGATAGTTCTACAATTTGCTAATAATTAATACAGGAACCGCCCGTTTTGTGTGTAGGGCTGAGCGATATATCGAGTTTGTAAGATATATCGATATATTTTTAAACAAGATATGAATTAAGAAAATATCGATATAATTTATTTCACGTTAAAATGTCATCGAACCAGGAAGGGAAATCTCAAAGTGCCTGCCTGCAAATTTTTTTTTTTTTATCCGCGTTTGATACATTTTGTATTATTTGCACAGCTATGTTATTTATTTTATGTAGAAAGAATATTTTTCTATTTTATTTATGTTATGTAATTCTGTACTACTTAAACAGTTTCTTTTCTGTGCTGTTAATACCCATCTTGACTAACTGGGTTAATAAAAGTGTTTACAGAACAGTTGTCATTCACTTCAGTTTAACTGAATATCGCTCAAAAATGAATATCTTTATATGTATACTTTCACCGGAAAATATATAGATATATATCGAATATCGAGTTTAAGTAAAAATATATCGAGATATACTTTTTCGTCCATATCGCCCAGTCCTATTTGTGTGTGTCTAATTAAAAAATAAACACATGACATTGTTCTGACATTTCATTTTCTTTTCACCATGCAAAGCTTACATCTGCAGTGAATCGTATTGAATCGTAATGTTTTAAAAAGTATTCTTAGTGAATCGTATCGTAACCCATGTATTAAGATTCATATCCGATTGCCATCTAAAGTAGAGATGCACACCCCTAATAAACATTTTATTGACCCATATGAACCATTTGATACTGAAAAATAAAATAAACTCAATAAATAATAATACATTGAAATAGATTGGCAACATTAACTCAGGAGCACAATATATAAAACACTTTAACCTACAAAATAACAATGAATAACGCTATATGTGCTGATTTTTTTCATAGATAAAAATGAGGAAGTCAAGATTAGTGGCTACAACGAGCACGTTTGAAGTGGGGTTTGAAGCATGATACTGATAAAATGCTCCCTTTTGTCAAACGCGCCTCCCACCGGGGGGCTCAACACACTGTTTGAGAAGGAATGATTTAGAGTGAGTTCCAGGGTTTTAATTTTAGAGACAGACAACCGTCTTTGTTAATGTCTTATAATATTTTGCATTCTCTGCATTATTGTTAATTTTTGCTTTGTCACAATCATGGCTTCACTTACATTTTGTACCGGCATGTAGTAGGGATGGGCGTTATGTCTTAAAATCTATATAGCGATATATATTGCAGCCTATTGCATGCGATTAGGATGTACTGTATATCAATATATTGTATTGGCATTAGGGCCATCAAAGTTACTGCTTTAAGACATGCGATTAATCCCAACACATAATTGTATTAATCATGTATAAATGCGGATTAAACGCACAATTCGTAGTTCTTCATGGAGCAATTGCCACAGGGTTGTGAATCTTTGGGCACCACATGATTCGATTAGATTTTTGGGGGTAATAATTCGATTCAGAATCAATTCTCGATTCAAAATGATTCTTGATTTAAAATCAATACTTTTTTAATAACATTGGATGCCAGTTTTATGATTAACTACATTCCTCCATAAAATAGATAAACAGCTCTGACACATTTCTATTTAACTTAAAAGAAAACTGGTTTTGTTTAATACAATTCTACCCAAACATTTAATAAAGTCAAATAAGCCAACAAGAGAAGTATCCAACATTTCTCTTTTCTAAAGTATATCTGTACAGCAGATATGATCATCTACATCAACAATATGATTAGCCTGAGTGTCTGGACAGGACAAATAAAAAAATTGATTTTAGATTTTTTTTAATCGACTAAGAACCTTTACAAATGGGAATCACGATTTATCTGATAACCTTTTTTTTTTTTACACCCTCAACGGTCAGTGATCAGGCCAATGCCTCCCTAAGTGCAAAGATGAGTGAGGACACTCTGACTGGTGTGCTCCCTGGCAAATTTCACTTCAAAATAAAACCTGACTAGAATTAAGATAAAACTGTTTACAAGTTTTGAACATATCAATGACATACATTCAAATATAGCATTTAAAAATGTTCCTGTATGACATTTTGAAAATAAAATGGCTATGGTGTCAAAATATTTTTCAAAGATAATTTCAATTATGCATGCAAGTAGGTTACTGCGATTAATCACCATTAATCAAAATGCTAAATTACAATTCATCTGATTGTTTTAGAGCACTAATCAGCATACTAATTATTAGAGATGTTCGATAATGGCTTTTTTGCCGATATCCGATATTCTGATATTGTCCAACTCTTAATTACCGATTCCGATATCAACCGATACCGATGTATACAGTCGTGTAATTAACACATTATTATGCCTAATTTTGTTGTGATGCCGCACTGGATGCATTAAAGAATGTAACAAGATTTTCCAAAATAAATCAACTCAAGTTATGGAAAAAAATGCCAACAGGGCACTGCCATATTTATTATTGAAGTCACAAAGTGCATTATTTTTTTAAACATGCCTCAAAACAGCAGCTTTGAATTTGGGACATGCTCTCCTTGAGAGAGCATGAGGAGGTTGAGGTGGGCGGGGTTGAGGTGGGGGGGTAGGGGGTATATATTGTAGCGTCCCGGAAGAGTTAGTGCTGCAAGGGGTTCTGGTTATTTGTTCTGTTGTGTTTATGTTGTGTTACGGTGCGGATGTTCTCCCGAAATGTGTTTGTCATTCTTATTTGGTGTGGGTTCACAGTGTGGCGCATATAAGTATGCTATGCATTCACTTGTGTGTGTGAAAAGCCGTAGATATTATGTGATTGGGCCGGCATGCAAAGGCAGTGCCTTTAAGGTTTATTGGCGCTCTGTACTTCTCCCTACATCCGTGTACACAGCAGCGTTTTAAAGAGTCATACATTTTACTTTTTGTAACCGATACCGATATTACATTTTAAAGCATTTATCGGCCGATAATATCGGCAGTCCGATATTATCGGACACGGCTCAGATTTAAGTAATTTTTTTTTGCCCCTAAAGTATTAAAAAATAAAAACAAAAAACCATTTTGTGATAGTAAAAAATACCAATTTAATTACTGTAGCACCAACATTAGCATGTTTTTTTTGTATACTCTGCAGCACTGTTTTTCAACCTTTTCTGAACCAAGGCACATTTTTTTCATTGAAAAAATCTCGAGGCACACCACCAGCAGAAAACATAAAACAATTTAACTCAGCAGCCGATATTGACAGTAAAAAGTCGTTCTCGCAATTTTAGGATATGTATTCAAACCATAACCAACCATACATCACGATAGCTCTTGTCTCAAAGTAGGTGTACTGTCACGACCTGTCACATCACGCCGTGACTTATTTTGAGTTTTTAGGTGTTTTCCTGTGTGTAGTGTTTTAGTTCTTGTCTTGCGCTCCTATTTTGTTGTTGATTGTCATGTCATGTACGGATGTACTTTGTGGACACCGTCTGCGGCACTTGCCTTTTGTTTATTTTTGGTGTTAGCATTAGATACCTTTTTACCTGCAGGCTGCCTCCTGCTGTCGTCTGCATATTGTGATCACCACAAACCATGTTGGCAACTACAAAGCAATTAGCTACATGCTGCCACCTACTGATATGGAAGAGTATTACACGGTTACTCTACCGATCTCTACACAGCACGACCCTCAACAACGGCACATTTGCGGATTATAATTTCTGGTTTGCAAAAAATATTTTTCACCCAATTAGGTGAAATGACAATCTCCCACGGCACACCAGACAATATCTCACGGTACACTAGTGTGCCGCGGCACAGCGGTTGAAAAACACTGCTCTACAGGTGCGTAGTGTATCATATTTAGCTGTTACTCATGTTCTATATGTAGGTATTACTTGATAATGATACTTGTAAGAAACAGTTTATTTGCCAACATGAAGGTGAGGATTATCGATTTAGAAGTGGCTTCGCACTGTCGAGGGACTTTAACCGCGCTCATTTGCAAGGACGCTACATTGCTTTCAGGACGCGTCGTGTCAAAATGTGTTATCAACATGCGTTATCACAATATGGCGATTGAACTAAGGTCTCTATCTTTGGCTGATAAATCGTTTATCATTTTTTATCACGCAGCCCTAGCATGTAGAAGTTCAGTGTGTGTTTGGGCATGTAGGCACATTTTTTCAGTAAATATAGAAAATGGATGGATGGACAGTGGAACGTGTTTAAGTTGCCAGCCAGACTATGTTGAACAACTCCCCACTTTCTGGTCCACCGTCTTATTATTATTATTAAATGTACTCGCTTAGTATGGGTGGATGAAACATTCGTACACAGAAACAAAGTTTGTACACTAAAGCATATTTTTATCTGGTCTGCGGTTTGTAAAACGAAAGGTTCTTACAATGAGGGGCTCGTAAATGGAGGTTGCACTGTATTGCAAATGTCGGCGGAATGACAATGAAGCTGCATGACAGTGCGCGACTCAGCCTGGCACTCAGCATTAAGGGTTGGAAATGGGGGTTAAATCACCAAAATGATTCCCGGGCGCGGCACCGCTGCTGCCCACTGCTCCCCTCACCTCCCAGGGGGTGATCAAGGGGATGGGTCAAATGCAGAGGACAAATTTCATCACACCTAGTGTGTGTGTGACAATCATTGGTACTTTAACTTTAACTTTATTCATGTCTACAAAACACCTTACAGCAATACGCACTCCACAATGCCGTACGGCCAACTCGGCAATTCTTCTTTTTTTCTTGGGCTTCTCTAACTAGCAGGCAGCCCTATTGGCCAACCCCTATATCAAAGCTCATAACCATACACAATACTTCCGTTCTTACAATAGCATATGAAAAGAATAAATACTGAAATCTGCACAAACAGAGGAAAATGATGTTAACAAACTGCTGTAGGTTTAATTAGTCTTTATTATTGCCATCCTCCTTAAAGGGGAACTGCACTTCTTTGGAATTTTGCCTATCATTCAAGTTTGCACCAACCTATTTTTTTTAAATTTATTTTCAGACTGCGTGAGGATTATGATAGATTTTTCATCTAAATGGGAATATATAAACATCCCATCAGTCAGCATCCTAGTGAGAGCAGACATTGTACAGTAAGTGATTGTTTTATCATGTTTGTAGTTTGTATTTCTGGTTTAGCACTTAGCAATACTGCTAGTTGCTGTATCTGCTTATCACTCAGGTTCTAAAACTTGTAGATCATCCCCTTATATTCAGGCTAAAAAATATAAGGTTCTGGATCATCATTTGTCCCAATGTAGTCTTAGTTGTCTCTCATGAAGTCTGCCATGATTAGTAGTGTTGTTGTTGTTGAATGAAATAGTGAGTTGTGATGCGTCTGTGAAATTATCGGTGCGGCGTCTTCAGTAATGCGGACGCTGTATCGATCCGTTGTGGTGAAGAAGGAGCTGAGCCGGCAGGCAAAGCTCTCAATTTACCGGTCGATCTACGTTCCCATCCTCACCTATGGTCATGAGCTTTGGGTTATGACCGAAAGGACAAGATCACGGGTACAAGCGGCCGAAATGAGTTTCCTCCGCCGGGTGGCGGGTCTCTCCCTTAGAGATAGGGTGAGAAGCTCTGTCATCCGGGAGGAACTCAGAGTAAAGCCGCTGCTCCTTCACATTGAGAGGAGCCAGATGAGGTGGTTCAGGCATCTGCTCAGGATGCCACCCGAACGCCTCCCTAGGGAGGTGTTTAGGGCACGTCCGACCGGCAGGAGGCCACGGGGAAGACCCAGGACACGTTGGGAAGACTATGTCTCCCGGCTGGCCTGGGAACGCCTCGGGAGCTGGACGAAGTGGCTGAGGAGAGGGAAGTCTGGGCTTCCCTGCTTAGGCTGCTGCCCCCGCGAACCGACCTCGGATAAGCGGAAGAAAATGGATGGATGGCGTCTGTGAAATTAATACACATCTGTATGTTTAAAATGAGAACAATATGTAAATATTACATGGTATTATGACTGCGCCTGTTACTACATTACATATATACTTACAGCATGTATAAAAAAATTATTGAGGGTTTTGGATAGAGTGAATTCCATTGACTCCATTGTTAGCTGACTTTTGCTGGTTTACAA
The DNA here is from genome assembly GCF_033978785.1 of Entelurus aequoreus. Classification (NCBI taxonomy): domain Eukaryota; kingdom Metazoa; phylum Chordata; class Actinopteri; order Syngnathiformes; family Syngnathidae; genus Entelurus; species Entelurus aequoreus. The sequence continues at coordinate 8,831,491 of NC_084742.1, read as the reverse complement.
ACCCCCGTTTCCGTATGACAAGAGAAGTATCCCACACTTCTCTTTTGTAAAGTAAATTTGTAGAGCCGATATGGGCGAATCTACAAACCCCGTTTCCATATGAGTTGGGAAATTGTGTTAGATGTAAATATAAACGGAATACAATGATTTGCAAATCCTTTTCAACCCATATTCAATTGAATGCACTACAAAGACAACATATTTGATGTTCAAACTCATAAACTTTATTTTTTTTTGCAAATAATAATTAACTTAGAATTTCATGGCTGCAACACGTGCCAAAGTAGTTGGGAAAGGGCATGTTCACCACTGTGTTACATGGCATTTCCTTTTAACAACACTCAGTAAACGTTTGGGAACTGAGGAGACACATTTTTTAAGCTTCTCAGGTGGAATTCTTTCCCATTCTTGCTTGATGTACAGCTTAAGTTGTTCAACAGTCCGGGGGTCTCCTTTGTGCTATTTTAGGCTTCATAATGCGCCACACATTTTCAATGGGACACAGGTCTGGACTACAGACAGGCCAGTCTAGTACCCACACTCTTTTACTATGAAGCCACGTTGATGTAACACGTAGCTTGGCATTGTCTTGCTGAAATAAGCAGGGGCGTCCATGGTAACGTTGCTTGGATGGCAACAAATGTTGCTCCAAAACCTGTATGTACCTTTCAGCATTAATGGCGCCTTCACAGATGTGTAAGTTACCCATGTCTTGGGCACTAATACACCCCCATACCATCACAGATGCTGGCTTTTCAACTTTGCGCCTATAGCAATCCGGATGGTTCTTTTCCTCTTTGGTCCGGAGGACACGACGTCCACAGTTTCCAAAAACAATTTGAAATGTGGACTCGTCAGACCACAGAACACTTTTCCACTTTGTATCAGTCCATCTTAGATGAGCTCAGGCCCAGCGAAGCCGACGGCGTTTCTGGGTGTTGTTGATAAACGGTTTTCGCCTTGCATAGGAGAGTTTTAACTTGCACTTACAGATGTAGCGACCAACTGTAGTTACTGACAGTGGGTTTCTGAAGTGTTCCTGAGCCCATGTGGTGATATCCTTTACACACTGATGTCGCTTGTTGATGCAGTACAGCCTGAGGGATGGAAGGTCACGGGCTTAGCTGCTTACGTGCAGTGATTTTCCCCAGATTCTCTGAACCCTTTGATGATATTACGGACCGTAGATGGTGAAATCCCTAAATTCCTTGCAATAGCTGGTTGAGAAAGGTTTTTCTTAAACTGTTCAACAATTTGCTCACGCATTTGTTGACAAAGTGGTGACCCTCGCCCGATCCTTGTTTGTGAATGACTGAGCATTTCATGGAATCTACTTTTATACCCAATCATGGCACCCACCTGTTCCCAATTTGCCTGTTTACCTGTGGGATGTTCCAAATAAGTGTTTGATGAGCATTCCTCAACTTTATCAGTATTTATTGCCACCTTTCCCAACTTCTTTGTCACGTGTTGCTAGCATCAAATTCTAAAGTTAATGATTGTTTGCAAAAAAAAAAATGTTTATCAGTTTGAACATCAAATATGTTGTCTTTGTAGTGCATTCAACTGAATATGGGTTGAAAATGATTTGCAAATCACTGTATTCCGTTTATATTTACATCTAACACAATTTCCCAACTCATATGGAATCAATGAAATTCCTTAATTAAACCAGATAAAAAACTAAATGAGATTAAAGTTTTTTTTTCAAGACTGACTTGGCCAATGGGGAAGCAAAACAAAGTTACAGGATTACATATAACAACAACAAAAACAGCAGCAGTCACACACCACAGTTAAAAAAATAAATAATACTTGCAACATTAACATTAAAACATGCGATGGGTCAAACAATTTTTCAGTAAAAACAAGTACAATGCCAAATAGAACTGGTCTCTCGATCCTTTAAGATTGACTGACTGAAATTTCAGCTTTCTGAATGAAATTATTCACAAGTTAGATTGGTAAAAAAATAAATACATATATGTACTTGTCTTACATTAGGATCTAAATGTTAGGCTAAAATTAAAAAAAAAGTGCATTTCCCCTTTAAGTAAACGTACAAGCGACGGTTTGGCTTTCTGCCTTGTCGACAACTGCCTACGCTGACCTCAGTCAGCCAGTCTGAGATGAGCATGTTCCACTTTGTAAACACATTGACATTCAAAAAGCGTCACAAATACGGACAAAAGTCATAATTGAAGAACAATTTAATAGGAAGTTGTGGTCCTTTATTTCTTCCGTCCTAAATGGGACAATTTGTTTCCACTCCCGTTCAGTCTGAAAAATTATTTAGATTGTGAGAAAAGGTTGTTAAAAAGAAAGCCATTTCAAGTCCCCAAATGGATTCCCGACATGTATTTACTTTTTTTTCTTCAGAAGGTTTACTCAAGTAGAAGGTCCATTAGAGAGATGCAAGGATTAGGGACTAGATTGATGTAGAGGAAGGAGAATGAAGCGAAGTGATTACCACTGAGGCACATTTGCTACCATGCATTTACACTTAGCATTTCTCGCCTCACCGCTCAAACAAATTTGAGATTCGCCGCTCAAAATTCAAGCACTTTCTCTAAAAAGTGCACTTTATTGTGACAAATATTTGATGATTCAGAAAGCAGCAGTTTGTACTAACGCGCAAGTTTTCTTCTCATAGTGTGGGTGCACTGGTGTGTGTGTGGGTCCTAGCAGGCCGTAAAGCAGCTGCGGTGTCAGCGACCTCCGCTTAGTTGTCCATTAACCTTTAACACGCACACGCTCCCCGTCCTCGCCTTCGTCTGGCTGCTCGCACACAACACCAGCCTTGGCCTGCTTCAACTTGTGGACGGGTGGGCTTTATTATGCTTTTTTTGGGGGGGCAGATAACCAATGTTAAAAAAAGAAATACAAAAAAGTCACATGACATTTGCTTATGGACTGAAATGTGACCGTCTGGCGGACTGGCAGAGGCAGGCGCTTGCCAGGTAGATAGGAGAGAAGATCTGCGTGCAGGTTATTAACTGAAGCCAGATAAGAGAATATGAGGTAGGAATAGACTGGCTGGCCACAATATTAGATCCTATATTAAAAGACTTAGCCACACTGAAGGGAGCATGGTGACATAAGCTGTCCGCCAATGTGCTTGAGAGAGTAGTAGATTATATTAACGGTCAATTTGGAGTCTATAATTGGTTGCGCCCAGAGATGGTCTTCATATTCTGCCCATCCCATGTGTTTGATTTAGGGTTGCCACCTCTCTGATGCTCATCAGGAAGTCTAGCCTTCAGTATGATACCAGGGAGGGAGGTTGTTGTAGTAAGGAAGTAAATGAAATGACCAAACTTCACAGGGTGTGTGTTATGATTCAAATGTGATAACTTCCAACCCCCTGAAGACACTCGTTCAGTTTTAGAGGCGGTTTGTTGTTCTGTCGAGGATGTTTGTCTTTATTGCATCAGCGTCGACTGCGCAGAGAGCAGGCACTTTTAATTTAATATCAAAGTTTTGTTCGCACAAATACACTACATGTGTTTGTTAACTTAGCCTCTAACCATTTATATTATTTGGACACTAAGGCCCCGTTTACACTGCACACCAAATTGGATTTGTTTGCCCTCAAGTGACACAGCTCTCCAAAGTGTTTCAAATCTGATCTTTTCGCATCAGATTCAGGCCACATCAGGAGGTAGTCCAAATCCGATTGGAATCTGATCTTTTCAAATGTCAATCAATCATTCATCCATCCATTTTCTACCGTTTGTCCCTTTCGGGCTCGCGGGAAGTCGCTGGAGCCTATCTCAGCTGCATTCGGGCGGTAGGCGGGGTACACCCTGGACAAGTAATCGATCAAATTTACTTATATAGCCCTTAATCACAAATGTCTCAAAGGGCTGTAAAAGCCACAACGACATCCTCGGCTCAGATCCCACATCAGGGCAAGAACAAAACTCAACCCAATGTTAACAACAAGAAACCTTAGAAGGGACTGCAGATGTGGGGATCCCCCCATGGGTAACTGATGCATTGGATGCCGAGTGGATATGGTTAATAATGTGAGAGTCCAGTCCATAATGGGGTCAGCAGGGGATCCTCTTGCATGTAGACACGTCGGGGCGCATAGACGTCACCGACTGATGCATAAGGAGTGGTCACCCCCAAGTCCCGACTACATGTGAAAGTCCAGTCCATAGTGGGGCCAGCAGGGGATCATCTTGAATGGAGACAAGTCAGCAGCGCAGAGACGTCACCAATTGATGCAAAGAGGAGTGGTTCACACCAAGTCTCGATTTGGAACAGCTAGCGCGTCCTCCGTGGAGGCTGATCCGTGTTAACCTGATAACCTCTACACGCAGGAGAAGGGGGGCAGAGCAGAAAAAAGAGACAGCAGATCAACTGGTCTAAAAAAGGGTCTATTTAAAGGCTAGAGTATACAAATAGGTTTTAAGATGGGACTTAAATGCTTCTACTGAGGTAACATCTCTAACTGTAGGGCATTTCAGAGTACTGGACCACGAATAGAAGATGTTCTAAAGCAGTGGTTCTTAACCTGGGTTCGATTGAACCCTAGGGGTTCGGTGAGTCGGCCTCAGGGGTTCGGCAGAGCCTCCGCCGCGGAGGTCAAGACACACCCGACTCATTGTGTAAACAAAAACTTTCCCCTGTCGGCGTATTATGGATACCCCCAAACAATGTTCCCTCTAATTTTCCATATGTGTGAGCAAATGCAAAAACTCCTTGAGGATTCGGTGGAGCACATGTGATCGATGTCAGACGTGCACATGCACTGTGGTCACACCGGCAGCACACCTGTCCCAAACCTGACTAAATAACAAGTTCAATGTTTTATCATTGTAGTCAAATGACAGCAGTCATTTCCATGAGGTTATTTTCTAATATAAGTGTTTTGGCTCACTTACAATGACTATTACATATTGTTTTTCATGAGCTGTGTACTAGTATTATATGTCTGGGTGGGGGGTCCTACTTTGGAAATAATGTGTACCCCTTTCAGATATCGCATTTAGTTCCCACCAAAACATTCACATGTTGCACAATGAGATGTAAACATGGGATCATGTGTACATTCCTGTAACTTTCTGTTTGTAAAATATATCTTTATTAGTATTTCTTTAATATGATAACATCATTTTATGATTCCGGTTCGGTGAATGCGCATATGAAACTGGTGGGGTTCGGTACCTCCAACAAGGTTAAGAACCACTGTTCTAAAGCCTGCAGATTTTTTTGGGCTCTGGGAATCACTAATAAGCCAGAGTTCATAGATTTCTGGCCGGGACATATGGTTCCATACAATCAGCAAGATAGGATGGAGCTAGACGGTTTAGTATTTTATACGCAAGTAGCAAAACCTTAAAGTCGCATCTTAAGTGCACAGGAATCTAGTGCAGGTGAGCCAGTATAGGCGTAATATGATCAAACGTTCTTGTTCTTGTCAAAAGTCTAGCAGCCACAATTTGTACCAACTGTAATCTTTTAATGCTAGACATAGGGAGACCCAAAAATAATATGTTACAGTAATCGAGACGAGACGTAACGAACGCATGAATAATGATCTCAGCGTTAGTGGTGGACAAAATGGGACAAATTTTAGGGTTATTACTGAGATGAAAGAAGGCTGTTAACACTCTTAATGTGTGACTCACATGAGAGAGTTGGGTCGAAGATAATACCCAGATTCTTTACAGAGTCGCTCTGTGTAATTGTTTGGTTGTCAAATGTTAAGGTGTCAAATGTGACTTCAGTCCCAACGCAATGCGACCTGAATGCAACCCGTATCTGACTTTGTCGTCAGCTTTGGTGAGCTGCATCATTTGTGTGCTAGGTTACCAGAGCGCAAGTCCCTTTGTTCTTGCAACCAACCTTGCTTCATAAATTCTGGTTTCTCCGACCCCCCCACCCCCAAAAAAATATCTCAAACATTTTATCGAACACATTTTCTATTGATATCGAGTATGTTTCTATCGCAATATATGTTGATATTGGCTCAGCCCTACCTCTAACTATAAAACATCTTTTGTCAATCAAAAACATGGCGTGGGGAAAAAAAGCACAATGACAGCCGTAGCAAATCAATGACAAGCAGAAGACGTTCTGGTTTTTGGACAGTCAAAGGAAATGAATTAATGAATAGATAAATAAATGCATAAATTACAAAAATTATGTGGTATGAACATCTATTTGAAAAAAAAGTAAACATTATATTGATTTTATTTTGTTTTTATGTGGTGCACAGTTTATTTTAAACATTTTAAAAATACTTCTTTTAAACGAAAAGTACAGTGTTAAAAATTGGTTACTGTGTTAATTTATTCCGAACAAGCATACAATTACAATACGATACATCTCATAATTACAGTTTCTCTTTACAGCACATCCGAAAAACAGTAGGAAGAAGCAGCGCTTATTTAATAATCCTACTCCTTTTTGTATCATAGCAATTACTAACACATTTGTTACTTACTCATTCTGTAACACAACAATAAATAAATCAGTAAATAAATAGACAAATGAGTAAGTGAATAATTATTTAATACACAATTAACATAAAATCATGTTCTCATGAATAAATAGTTATGTAATTTATGGTTCACATTATGAGGTCCGAGAGCCAGCTCCAGCTCGTAGTGCCCAAGACCAGACTTAAAACCAGGGGAGACAGGGCCTTCTCTGTGGTCGGCCCTAAGCTCTGGAACACTCGGCCCCTCCATGTTCGAACTGCTCCCACAGTGGAGTGTTTTAAGACTCGTCTTGAGACCCACTTTTATTCTCTGGCTTTTAACACTACGTGAGTTGTGTGTCTGTTGTCCTCTGTGTTTTTAAAATTTGGATTTATATTTACTGTTTTAATTGGTTTTACCCTTTAAAATCGTTTTTAATCATATTTATTTTATATTGGTTTTATATGTATTTATTTTTTGTGTTTTTATTCAGTCATTGGTGGAGCTAAGGATAATATTTGAATATTGTTTTTAATATTGTTGTGCAGCACTTTGGAAACATTTTGTTGTTTAAATGTGCTATATAAATAAAGTGGATTGTATTGGATGAGATCAATAAGATTATCACATTTTTTCACAAGATTGGAGATGTTTATCAGGATTAATTTTCTTTGTACTTTGTGAAAACTTTGAGTTTGAACATTTTCTAAAACTGGATCATAGTAGTACATTGCTTTTCTAATCCATTGCATAATAAAGGTCTTAAGTGTTGTAGGTGTATACCGATGTTTTAAATTCGATTTTTCCCTAAGGTTATACGTCTTCTCTTTTGTTGAGAAGAATTGTACATTGTCGGGTAGCAGGTCATTATTTTAGCTAGGAAGTATTAAAAGTTAAACATTCAAATTTGATAAATGCCAAATTTGATGTATTTCCCATAACAATTCTAAACTGAATTCAACATAATGTCAAATTTCAAAGTGTTTTCAAAGTGTGAACTTACAGAATAGGATTTTATTCGATGATTTTTGTAGCGCTTTTGTAAGAACTGAAAATCATCATCGTCATTTGGCCTTTGCCGTAACTAAGGTATTTAAAAAAACTGCTTCTTGTTTTTTCCAGGCCTTCGCCACACTTTGAAGACTTGTATTTGACAGAAAACGTTCCGTCTTGATGGCATCTTTTCACTTCACGCACGTCTGATTGTACGTTCATTTTACAACTTTTTAAGGGGTACCTGCCAGCCAATGCAGAGAGGCGAGACAATGTCCTCCAGAGGAAGCGGCAGGAGTATTTTGGCTTCATCCAGCAGTACTACGACTCCCGCAATGACGAGCACCATCAGGACACGTACAGACAGGTATATACGTGCTCCCGCACAAACAAACACGACAACTGATTGGCCTTCCTGTTCCTTTTTAGTTGTTTTGTTTCACGTTGCCTCACCTGTCTGACTCCTTCAAGGACGGAATGAGATACGGAAAACAAAAGATTCCGTTTCCAATTACAAGAACCACATCTTTGTCTCTCAAGTATTGCCTCGCACGCCGTGCATGTCTAAGTGCGAGTCGGCAGGATGGCACCCTGTAGAAAGGATCACTGAAAGCAGTTGTTTAACAAAAAGTATTTTTGCACTGAGCCTATGTGATCCAACTCTGCTCGGAGTTTATCCGGTCAGCCTCGAGCTTCCGTCTTGCCCAAATGAGCACTGCTCTATGGCTTAGAAAATGAGCAAGTCTTACTTTAGCGTTCATGTCACGCTGATAGCAAACATACCAAAGCAAACTTTCTTATTTCACTTCAATTTTTTGCCACTTTGTTTTCTTGATGACTTGAGTTGTGTCCTGAAGCATCTTTTTATGCCTTTTTGCCAAGCTCGTCTGCTGACAAAGTGAGCACCAATTATTTTTTTCTGTAGCTCTTTGGCACTGTACTTGATAGCTTGGTGTGTGCATGTACTACTGTATTGATGTACAGTGTTCTTTTCGTGTTCACAGAGGTCAGTTGGAATCTGTCCAACTGTACCTGTACGTGGTCTTCTATCTGTCCGTCTGTCTCCTTTCAATATCGTGTTTATGTTTTTGGCAGCTTTGTTGGACAGATTTAGCGCGTCAGCATTTGGCTGGAGACATTGTAGAAATCCCATTTTGCTTTTTTGAGTCCTACTGTGTATTTTCTTTTTACCACCTAAAAGGAAAATGGTGTTGTATATTTGAAAAGCTTCACAATGCTACAGCTCGACCCGATTATTGGCTGCGATATTTGGCCTTTTTTAAAATTGGTATCAGCCTTATTTCTGCAATCAGCAGATACAATATATACACATATGATACCAGCAATTGGTATATAAAAAATACAGTAAATTGCGGACTATAAGCCACTACTTTTTTCCTACGCTTTGAACCCCGCGGCTTATAAAACGGTGCAATTAATTCATGGATTTTTCTTCGCTGATGGCCATAATGCAAATAGTTTTCGTAAAACACATGCAAAAACTTTTAAATGGTGTGTTTTTGGTTTGTGCTATGGCGCCATATTTTGGACGGGTTCGCTCACTGCAGGTGCTTCTGGAGGAACTTTTACCGTGTTTCCTGCTGTTTAAAGCTTTGAACCGAAAGTACTAGTTCTGTTCCGTCTGCTAATCGTCCATAGCGTTTCCACTCGTATAAATTGTTCATTTATCACTCCAAGCAACGTTTGTAAGTTATACAATATGACTAAAACAATTCTTACTTACTAAACCGTCCATGTGTGATGTCTTTAGGAGTGCTTTCATGCATGTTTGTACTTGGTATTATAATGTAATGAAGCTAGCGTCGTTAGCATTAGCTAATATGCTTACACGTTTACGGGTGTCTGTGTTAGTATTACTAACTTATAATGGCATTCTTTTCGTATTGTACTAGTTCCTGAGTAAATTCACCAAAACGTCACCGTGAAGTTATTGAGTCTGTTTAGCTGATTGAGAGCTAGCTTCCGCAGCTAGTGGGTCCATGATGACTTCTGTTTTGTTTGATAACTGTTTTACTGCCGTGTTACAGACACTGTTTGGAAACAATTAAGGTATGTAAATAAACATTTACAAAATGTTTCTGCGTAAATAACTCATTTCACAACCTATATACTGTATCTGCGGCTTATAGTCCGGTGCAGCTAATAATTGTCTTCTAAAATTTAGTGGTTGCGGCTTATATACCGGTGCACTCTATAGTCCGGAAAATATGGTAATTAGTGAGGTAGATAGTAATAACTACTGCTCTAGCACCAGCCCAATTGCCCTGCATGGAAAAGTTCCCTTTTTTTTCCAACCGCAGCGCTCACACGGCCATGGCCCCCATTTTATTTATTTTTTACCGGGACAACAGTTTTTGTTCTTTTGTTTTGTTTGTTTTCGCTACAATTCTCCGTCTGCAACATTCGGAGCGTGAGCTCATTAAAGGAGCGCGCAGAGTTTCATGTTCCGTTATTTAAATCAAATAATGCAACAGAGATGGATGGATATAAAGACGACAGAAAAGTTATCGCTGCCAAAAATTCCAACTTTGTGTGACTATCTTGATAAATCAAATTCTTATTCTATAAGTAAATTAGAGCAGGCAGCAGCTCACACATTCTCCTACTTTGTGTAACATCCAGAGAGAAATTGTCAGCCATCTTGAAAAATGGGTTAACTATAATCTACAAGAAGGAGCCCAGAATTGTTTTTATTTCAATGTTTGCAATATTTCAGGGTTCCTCATGACAAACCTTACAATGTATTAAATCCATAAACTGCTATAAAATTGAGTAGATGGCAAGTTATTTTGATGTGGATAAATCTCATATATTTACCAATTTTTCCAGGAGGTTTTAAAATGCAAATGTTGTTGCTTCTCTAACACACACGTAATAAATGGGTTTGTGAAATCCCCTGATGTTTTTTGCTGCTAAATAAGCCACAACATTAGCGCCGCATAAAACATTATGTCGCTACTGGTCTGTCGTTTTCTTAAAAAATAATGTTAAAAAATGATTTAAAGTCTTGACCAGCTGTTTACTGACATATTTTATTCCTGTTTAAATAACTTTTACTGCAAATGAATATCATCTCCAAATGTCTGCTTCCGGCCTCATTGACAACTAAGAATCGTATCGGCCCTGAAAAAAACATATACTGTATGGATCCGGCCACAAATACATTTGGATTTCCACAAATAGATTGGGCGCCACCCTCGCATCTGGTGCACCAGAGAATAAGAATATGTTGCAGGAAGTGTAGAGACAATTGTCTTTTCCCTACTTTTTGGGTCATGTGATCATTCACCCTGGAACTACTTGACACTAAGAGCATGATATCGGGTTTATTAGCTTAAGTCGACACTATACTTGGAGTGAGGAGGTTGTGCACGACGGGATGCATTTTTTTTGACCGCTTCTACGTTTTGGACTGTTTTGACTTAAAAATAAAATAAAATAAATTGCAGTATGCGATGGGCAAACAGCTGGTGGGTAGCGAGTACAATACTTACAGTATTAACACTTTGTAGGGCGCAACATGCAGCAAAGACTGAACTGGCCAACACAAACTATAAACTACTGCCATTTAACGTCTTGGACTTACAACTGTAATTGCAACTAAGTGTCCTACTTGCAAATGGGACTTAGAAATGTGATAATAAAACAAGATATAACAAATGGACAGCAGTTATAAGTTATTTTGTTGCATTTTATCTTCTATCTATACATATTACTGAGCAATATGTAGAATGTATTACAATTTTTTTGTTTTTAATTACGCTTTACTTCTGTTACTGTATGTAAAAACCTGCACTGCAACAACGTAATTTCCCCATTATTTACAAATAAATACAAATGTATTCTATCCGCTCATTTTTAAATGTTGCAAAAAATCTAATTGTATTCTTGAAACAATTTATATTATTAACACACACACACACACACACACACACACACACACACACACACACACACACACACACACACACACACACACACACACACACACACACACACACACACACACACACACACACACACACACACACACACACACAAGTACCATAAATTGATATTGTTGAGTACCGGTATCGATTCCCAGGTAATGGAGATTGGTACCGTATCGGTTAAAATGTGAACAGTACCCATACCTAGCGGAGATGGCCTAAAACAGGGGTGTCAAACTCATTTTAGCTCAGGGGCCGCATGGAGAAAAATCTGTGCGCACGCGGGCCGGACTATTAAAATCATGGCAAAAATAAAGACAACTTCAGATTGTTTTCTTTGTCTTACTTAATCCAAAAATAGAACAGACACATTCTGAAAATATTACAATAAAAATATAGAAAAAAATACCGGCAGCGGTAATGTTTAGATCAATGAAGGAAAGAAGAAAGGGAATGAATGTTTATAACTGAATAAATTTACATATGCATAAAATTTGTTTTATTTGTTATTCTTTTTTTTAATGAATTAACGTTTATGACAAACTTTTTCCAAAACACAATAGAGAATGTGAGATATAACAGGATAATGCATACATTTATAATTTTTTTTAAAAACGGTTACAAAAAAGTGGCACCCCAAAAATTTACTGTGGGACCCCATTTTTATGACTTGATTTTTAAAATTCCTAGCGCCAACACTGATGGAGTATTGGTGCGTGCAAAACAGCAGCAGGCGGCTGTGGCCTGCGGGCCGGTTCTAATACTAATCAAACATCATCCCGGGGGCCATAGATATTTCATATCCGGCCCGCGGGCCTTGACTTTGACACTAGGTCTGCAACTAACGATTAATTTGATAATCGATTAATCTGTCGATTATTACTTCGATTAATCGATTAATAATCGGATAAAAGAGACAAACTACATTTCTATCCTATCCAGTATTTTATTGAAGAAAAACAGCATACTGGCACCATACTTATTTTGATTATTGTTTCTCAGCTGTTTGTAAATGTTGCAGTTTATAAATAAAGGTTTAGTAAAAAAAAAAAAATATTTTTTTTTTATTAAAAAAAAAAACAAAACAAAAAAAAACTCTGCGCATAGCATAGATCCAACGAATCGATGACTAAATTAATCGGCAACTATTTTAATAATCGATTTTAATCGATTTAATCGATTAGTTGTTGCAGCCCTATTTGACACATGGGGCCTAAAAAAAACTCTTTCAAAAAATGTATTACAAATTGATATAGAAATAAATAAAAATCGCGATTCGGATGTGAATCAACTTCATATTTTCATGTAATTTTTGTAGCAATTTTGTGGCGGGTTTTCTATTTGTTCCACATCAAAAGACTTGACATTAACAACAGTGGCTGTGGGCAACCCCTTAAATAAACATTTTCGGTAATCATGGTAACAAATCGGCATAAAAATTCCACCATGCGTGGAACACAAAGTTTTTAGTCTCCGGCTAATGCCTGAAGTTGTACCTCAAGCTACCTACCTAAAGTTTTTAAAATGCACAGGAGGAAATTAAAACCAAGCAATTATTTCTCAGCAAGACTGATAGACCGGATTTGCCATTTTATTTTATGGGGCATTCGGGACCGCACACCCACGCCATAAACTAAATCCTGCTGCAAGGTGCGGAGAGTGATTGCATTGACGCTGCAATGCACACAGACGTTTTCGTCAATGCCATTGCCCCCATCAATAGTGATATCAACAACTTCTACCTTTCTGTTTGGAGTTTGCAGCGGTGTGTGAATGTTTGTGTGTCTAAAACATTCTCTCCCATGTTGCTGTCAGATCCAAATAGACATTCCTAGGATGAGTCCCGAGTCTTTGGTGCTCCAGCCAAAGGTGACAGAGGTAAGGGCGGACAGGACTGTGAGTAGTCTGTAACAACAACAACAAATCAGTCTCAGTGGGCTTGTCTCCAGCCGCTGTCCTGCATCCCTTCTGACAATTCTGTCCGCCTGTCACGTTGCTCGTCTGCTGTGGGGAGGACGCTCTGAAATGTTGCGCCGGAGGACGCCGACCCACTAACTGTTGCACCTCGCTGTCTGATCCGTGCTAACCTGCCCCGTTGCTTCAGTTTGTCTTTTATTTCTCTCCCTTTCTGTCTCTGCAGATTCACATTGACATACCGAGAACTAATCCTCTTATTCCTCTCTTTCAACAAGCTTCTGTCCAAGAGGTGAGATCCTCCTCCTTCAAGCCCTTGCACGCACGTCACCTCAGCCAGCAGGGCTTTCTTACACTCTTATTTTGAACTTTGAAGTTTAACAAGGGCTGGACAATACATTGGATTTCGATTTTGGCTTCTCACAATCATACAAATATGGTAATCGGAAACAACAAATAATGGGCCGCGAATGCACATTTTTAAGGTTGTAACATTGAAACGTGGATGTAAGTGAAAACAAGACCAGGGGCCGTACTTATCAAGCTTCTTAGAGTGCCATTTTACACTTAAGTCCTGAGAATTTGCGAAATTTAGTCCTACTCTCAAACTTAAGAATAAAAGCTTTTTATCAACGTTCTTAAGTAAGAATCACTCCTACTCTCCACGATATTTAAGAGACCTTCAGAGGTGTCTTAAGTGGTTAGGAGTTGCCAGCAGGGGATGGCACTGAGGCGAGAGAGACGTGCGCGAACGTTCAGGGAACGGAACAATGTTTTGTTTTTTTTTGATGACGAGCAGCTGATCAAACGGTATCGTTTAGACAGAGCGGATATTATTTTTGTCACAGATTTAATACTTTTCGATTCCTTGTTGATTTCTGCATGTGTCTGCAGTGGGCTAGTATATATAGAGCCACCCACACCAGTTTCAAATTAGTTGCCTAATTAATGAATTGGAAAGAAAATGTTATGACAGTAGCGTATGTGTGTGGCCGTGAGGTGAGTGACGTCAGTGAGTGTGTGGGCGATAGAAGTGAGGGAGCGGTAGCGTGAGTGCCGGCGGGGACTAGTTTGTTTTGTATTATTTTGTAGTTTATTGTCAAAATATACACTCCCATTGTCCACTTAAATATTTCCAAGATATTTCTTTATTCTTAGACAACGGATTCCCTTCCGTGATTGGTCATTTCTATGGACACAGAAATGACGTCACCTAAAATTCCGTTTACGGCACATAGTAATGTCGTAATTCAGCTCTGAGTGTGACACTTAAGATTCAGTCCTACACTTCGCTGAAAGTGTGAGTAAGACGCTTGATAACTAACTTTTAAGTGCAGCTTTCAGCGAAGAATTTATTTACTCTTAAGTCAACTCTTAGCAGACTTCTTAGGAGTAATTCTAAGAAGCTTGATCGGCCCCATGTCTACTGGAAGTTTAGGACCTCACCATGGTTGTTGCTTTTTATCGGACACACCACCAGTATGTCTAATCAATAATCACTAAACTCAGCAAAACAAGTATAGTATTTCTGCGTAGTCACAGAATTTGCCAATAAAACGGAATGTGCTTTTAAATGCAGATTATCAGGGAATTTGACGTAGATGTGAGTAAAATACAGGAGAATAATGTTTCCAGTAGGGCTGTGAGTCTTTGGGCACCACACGATTGGATTGGATTGTTGAGGGTAACAATTAGATTCAGAATATATTCTCGATTCAAAACAATTCTCGATTCAAAATCAATACTTTGCCAGTTCTATGATTAGCTACATTCCTCCATAAAATAAAAAAAACAGCTCTAATGTTTTTTTTGTATCACCTAAAAGAAAACTGGTTTTGTTAAAAAGAAAATTAACCAAACATTTAATAAAGTCAAATACAAATAAGGCTAGAGAAGTATCCAACACTTTTATTTTGTAAATTCAATCTGTACAGCAGACATGATCATCCCCATCAACAATATGATCAGCCTGAGTGGCAGGACAGGAAAAACAAACAAAAAAAAAATAGAAATTTTAAGAATTTGAAAAATTGATTGTGAATGGTTACAAATAAATTTGGCGATTAATTCGAAAATCGATTTGTTTTTGACACCCTTAGTGTCCGGTATCTCTCATTCGTCCTAAACTAAACAATGTCGAAACAGCGACTAAACTACAAAGCTAAAGCGAGGAAGAACAATCCATACACCCATAATACAGCTCATCTGCTTGTGTTGTTGTGAACGACATCATGGCTGTAAGTTCAACGTACAAATAGGACTGCAGTCGTAGAGGCTCTCTCTTTCCCGTTTTTTTTTTAACAGCCTGAAGTCGTCTCCTTACTCGTCAAGCTCGGAACAGCAGAACACTTACCCCCTTCACAATAACAGCGCGGTGCATAACATCTGGTCTGAAATAAAGGTTTTTAAAAAAGTACCTTACACAAGCATATGGTACTTAAAACACATGTTGATACATTTACAAGAAAATATTATGCTTTGACATAAAATATTGGTCGAAATTGTCCAAAGATGTATCGCACCAATAAATGGGAGGATTTTTGTATTTTAGTAAAAAAAAGTTATGATACTAAAAGCACACACTTAATGGTGGTAAAAAAAAGATAAAAAACAATTAAAAAAATTACAACTATAAAACTGAACATTATGTTTATTATACTGCTATTATTTACATTTATTGTTGTTACTACTATTATTAACTTTTTGTTTATTTGTTACTAATTTATGTCAGTTTTTTATGTAATTATATTTAAATTAGGGCCGTTAAGTGATGGATTTTTAAAATCCGATTACCGGTAAGCACACTCTTCAAGTGTGATTAATCTGAGGTTACTATATGCTTTTATGTGTAAAATTTGCTTAAGGAAATATTGCAATATTTGGATACAAATACAATTTTGTATTCAAAATGTCAAGCAGGAACATTTTTTTTAATGTTTTACTGATCTGCAAGTCATTGATTTGCTCAAAACTTGGTGAAGGTAAGTATAGTAAGAAATAAGTGCACAATTTGAAAGTCTTTGATAGCAAACTGGGTACAGATGTACAGTATATTAATAGTAGTGTAATAAGACACATATAAACAACTTTACATAGTGCATTTACTCTTTAGTTTAACCAGTTGCATAAACAAAAAAGCTTGTTTACCTTTCCAAATGACAGAGCCTATCTCTTTTTTGTACAAACTACCTCTAGTTTGTATGACGGTAGTTGGCGACATGAACGACATTTTGCAGCACTTGGGACTTCAAAGATGTTAAGTGGCTTACAGGCGGTGGCTGTCCATTTTGAAAAGGCGTTGTTTAATTTATCTGTGGTAAACGCATATAAACTCAGCCAGCATAGTTTGTTGTCCATGTAGCATTAATGCTAGCGGCGCCATGTTTCGCTTTAATACACTATTTTAAACTTGATGTGCGCTGATGATAAGAAAGTAATACCCTCTAATTACCTCAGTTTTATCTGAAGTTCCGTCGAAATTTGTTTTAAAGGACGCAAAACACACCTATCATCTTATTGGCGTGTGACGTGATCACTGCCTGTGCAATGCGCGCCACCCTCCGGCGGTCAAAGCAAACACTGTGATTAGTCTTCAATCATTTGTGATAACGCAATAGTTTTTAAAAAAATAATCACATGCGTTAACGCGTTAACATTGATAGCCTTAATTTAAAGTTGAGTTTTGGTGGTACAATAAATACTCCTATTTTAAAGTCAATGACTAACCGTGTTATTAATCGTGATTTCAATATCAACCAAAATAATCGTCGTCATTGTCTATGAATGTTCTCATTCATCCAGGTCATTGTAATCTCAGGGCATTCAATCGATCGCAACTTGACTGTTTGGTTTGTATTAGAAGACGTTTCGCCTCTCATCCGAGTAGGCTTTATCAGTTCGTGCTCATAGACTTAGATTGGTCAGGTCTAGTCTAAATCTAGACGATACCGAAACGTCTTCTCAGACAACTCAAACAGTCCGGTTGCAATCGTCATTATTATTTTTGCCCAAATGGTCCAGCCCTCAGTTTACCATGTGTAGTCGTGAAATACATCTGGGTCAGAATAGGATGTAAAAAAGCCCCTGCTGCATGGCACACACACTTGCACCACATTTACAATCAAGCATGGAATCAAATGCACATAATTATCCTCATGGTCTGCGCTCCTGTAAATGCCTATAAGGGCTTTGTAAGTGCTATTGTTGCATCACTGTTGTTGTTCAAGAGGAAAACCTTGTTAATTAAACTAAACAGTCGCTATCAAGGCACATTAGTGAAACATAAACCAATGCACACACTCCCATGCCAAGATGTACGGTCCCTAAATCTAATAGGTTATGCGTTAGATTTGATTTGCCTGGCATTCTGTACTTATTAACCACTAGCTTGAGGAAAAAATACAATAAAAGTACATAATGAGATGCAGCCTAATGAGGTAGCCAGGTCCCCGTGTTGACGCACCTACAAACAAGCGTGCACATACTTCCACTCATTAAAGCATGGTGTACTTGTGTGTAGGACGCAGGAGAGGTGCTGTATTAACATTTGTCAGTACAGAAACACATTAGCAGTCACATTGCACCTTCCCTTTGCCCCCCAGTGTAAATAATACAACTCAAGGCTGTCTGGATGCAGTGCAGAATAATCTGGGATCATATGTGGCGTAGATTTATCTCCATCACCTTTTCCCACCAACCTTTGTTCGCGTGTAAATTCAAAGCACTGATTTGAAATATCCCTGCCCTGGCGCATTCCGCCATGCACCAGACTCCAAAGGGGCCTTTTTATATGGTTATGCTTGCTGCAGTGCCACCTGAAAATCACCCCTGCTTCATTTCATTCAGTTGTTTGTTTCTGCAGCGCCCTCGCTCCCCTCCTCAACCCCCCACGGGGCTCAGTGAGATTTAGGCAGTCAACAGTCTGTTCCATCTCTGGCAGCGCGGTATATTGAAGCCATTCTGCGGGGATTCCATAAGTGATAGCTAAGTGTTTGTGTTCCTCCTGTTTTTGAACAGGTGACTTGTTGACAATATACTGACAATCACGTTGTAAAAACGAAATAAAGTGCCTAATTTGGACTTCCAATTTAGATTATATTCGGCTTTATTGTCAAGTAATGCATTTTTAAAATGAAAACGCTCCTCAGAAGCTGTGCGGTTTTGAAGTTTGTTGCTTAAGTAGACAGTGCTTTCAATGATTGAGGTTTCAATTTACATGGGCCCCGGTTATGGATGAGCCTTATAGCCGAAGATCTATATCGCAATATATAATGCAGTCTCCTGCCATACACAATATATTATTCTGTATATAAATGATAATACAACCATTTCAAAACGGGTTGTAAAGGCTTCTGTGCGGTAACATATTGCGTTATTTCCGGGTGTATTATTTTGTCCAAAATATTATTAATCTGCTTGTTAATTTACTGTTAATATCTGGTTACTTTTTGTTGTAGCATGTTCTATCTACACTTCTGTTACAATGTATCGGATTTCTACGCAATGGAGTGCACCCGATATATAAGCCGCACCCACTAAATGTAAAAAAAAAACAAAAAACATTTTTCATATATTAGCAGCACCGGACGATAAGCCACAACGTTTTGAAATGAGAAAGATTTTGTTTATTTACATACCTTAATTGTTTCCAAACGGTGCCTGTAACAAGGCAGTAAAACGGCTGATCAAATAAATCGTCGTCGTGATGGACCCACTAGCTGCGGAAGCTAGCTCTTCAATCAGCTAAACCATACTTGCCAACCCTCCCGTTTTTACCGGGAGACTCCCGGTATTCAGCGCCTCTCCCGATAACCTCCCGGCAGAAATTTTCTCCCGACAAACTCCCGGTATTCAGCCGGAGCTGGAGGCCACGCCCCCTCCAGCTCAATGCGGACCTGAGTGGGGACAGCCTGTTCTCACGTCCGCTTTCCCACAATACAAACAGCTTGCCTGCCCAATGACGTCATAACTGTAGAATGATCGAGGGCGAGTTCTTGGTTTCTTATGTGGGTTTATTGTTAGGCAGTTTCATTAACGTCCTCCCAGCGCGGTAACAACACACAACAACAGCAGTCACGTTTAGTCTACCGTAAAGCAGTTCGTCTGCCGTAAACAGCAATGTTGTGACACTCTTAAACAGGACAATACTGCCATCTACTGGATAGCCTCCAGAACACTGAAATTCAAGTATTTATTTTATTTATATGTATAATAAAATAAATAAATATATATATATATATGTATATATATATATATATATATATATATATATATATATATATATATATATATATATATATATATATATATATATATATATATATATATATATATATATATAGCTAGAATTCACTGAAAGTCAAGTATTTCATATATATATATATATATATATATATATATATATATATATATATATATATATATGTATATATATATATATATGTATATATATATATATGAAATACTTGAGTTGGTGAATTCTAGTTTAAATATATTCCCCTCTTAACCACGCCCCCACCTCCCGGTATCGGAGGTCTCAAGGTTGGCAAGTATGAGCTAAACAGAGAAAATAACTCCACAGTGACGTTTTGTTGAATTTATGAAACTGAAACAATACTAAAAAAAATGCCATTGTAAGTTACTGATAGTTAACAAGTTAGTTTATTAGCTATTGCTAACAACGGTAGATTCATTACATTACAATAGCACGTACATCGTACAGACATCACACATGGGACGGTTTAGTAAGTATGAATTGTTTTAGTTATACTGTAAAACTTACAAACATTGCTTGGAGTGATGAATGAAGAATCTATACGAGTAAAATTTCTATGGACGGCTAAAAGACGGAACAGCACTTTTACTTCCAGTTGAGAGCTCAGACTAAACAGAAGGACTCTGCAGCACTTGCAGTGAGCAAAATCGTACAAAAGATGGCATCACAGCACAAACATTAAAACACTTTTTAAGTGTCTTTGCTTGTTTTTAAAAAAAAACAAAAAAAAAAACAACTTTTGGAATTATGGCCGTCGGCAAAGAAAGTCCATAAATTAGCTGCATCATAGGGATCAAAGCCTAGGAAAAAAATAATCATTGGAGCGAATCTCCAATTGCTGCTTGGAGTGAGGAGAAGTTTCACGTCCATGTTTGAATTACAGTTAAGTGCATTGAAAACGTAAAATGTTAATTGTTACCCAAACTGCTTCAGTTACAAGCTCAGCAGAAACAAAGACAATAGAGAGGATGTCCTATCTGAGATTTTCGTCAAAACATGTCAAATCTTTTCTCATACCAATCACACACGACCAATAGGCGGCTTCCTAATAATAGCGCCACGCTTCACATCCGGTTTAACCAACAAAACAATGGAAAATCATCTGACAGTACAATCATGCTATTCTGTTACTCTGTGCTATTATGTAATATAGCCAACTAAATAAATGTTTTTTGGCAGATTGATATTAAGTGTATTGTAATGGAAGCAGCGATGTAAAGGAGGAAGACTTTCTCTCTGTGAACAAGCTAGTCTTCTACTTCGTTACCACTGAGACGGCTTGATATTGCAGTCATGCCTGCCACTGCCCTCTGCAGCCCACATCGGGGGATTACAGTTCACTCGACAATATTACCGTCACTATGGTGTACTCTTTTATAACCTGTTCTGATTGATCGTCCGCAATTGCAGAATGTTTAACAGGCTGAATATTATATGTTATTAATAAATAATCAGATAAGGTTAAAACATTGTCATGCAGAGATATGAATGCCATTAACTTGCACTACTGTGCAGACGTTTGGGCCAATAATTACATAAGCACACTATATTCACTCATCGCCCTGCAGAAGAAAGCAATAAGGGTAATTTATAAGGCAGGATATAGGGATCACACAAATACATTTTTCTTACACTCAAAACTATTGAAGTTTAAAAATCTTTTGTAACTACAAACAGTACAAATGACATATAAAGCAAAATAAAGTGTAAAGTAGGTACAAGATTATTGATATCATTGTATATATTATTATATACAATGATATTCTATCATTGTATATAATAATAATGATGATAAGACAGTTTATTTGATTCATAAATAAGGGTTTAGAGTAAATATGTTTCATTTCTTCCCACTCCTTTTTGGGTATGAAAAAAACCTAACCATTATGTATTATGTTTTATTTTCTATGCGTTTTCATTTTGAAA
>NC_084742.1:8685000-8807500 GCF_033978785.1 Entelurus aequoreus | reverse complement strand
CAGCTTTGGAGGCTGCAAGAAAAGAAAGTCCCATTACACCCCCCCCCCCCCCCCTCCCCCCCATCGCCGGCACCAGAGCCTCTCTTGTTTGATGGATGGCACTTCGATCGCGGTGTGGAGGCAGGTAAAAGGATTTGAGGAGGGGAAAGACCAAAGGAGCGCTCCATCTGTCTTAACAGTGATTGGATTTATTTAAATAAAAATAAGGGGCTCCTGAAACAAACAAAAAAAAGACATCACATTCTCTCTAACACAATGAGCTATGAGGTTATTTAGGAAGTGACAGAAACATGACACCCTCTGCTATGGAAAAAAAAATACTTATGTATGTATGACACAGAAAGGTGCCAGTAGATGTATGTGTACCTTGGTGCAAATCCATTTGCGTGCAGGGAAAACAAACAGAACATTTCTCCGCCTCTAATTCACAAGAGCTGACAGCTTTTACTAGCCCACTCAAATAGGAAAGGAGTGTGCCTGGCAAAAAAAAAAAGATAAAAATAAACAAGAACGGCCCTAGGAGCCAAGGCTGAACAGTTCTTATGATAAAAGCTGTGTAAAAACTGCGGCAAAAAAACCCATCTATGTGCTAAAATTCCAGCTTAGCATGCATGCACGCCTCGCACATACAGTACATTTACAGAATGTTATTGTTTGACTGTTCATATGTGCTATTATTTAATGATGTCTGTCCTGTTTGAAAGATATTTGAACGCATCCTCTTCATTTGGGCCATACGGCACCCTGCCAGCGGCTACGTGCAAGGCATCAACGACCTGGTCACGCCCTTTTTTGTGGTCTACGTCTTTGAGTACATCGGTGAGTAGCCTCACTCCCTCTCCATCTCACCCTCACTAATACAGAACTGTCACAGACTGAGGTGTCAGTCATAGAGCACCTTTCGCCTTTCCTAGCAGGCAAGAATCAGGGTTCATTTGCTGCTTGATCGCCACTCTCATGGCTTTTCTCTTTCTTTTCTCAACTCTGACTCTTTTCCTTTCTTTTTGAAATGTAAACATCTCATGGCTTCTCTATGCCGCAGAAAACTCAAACATTTTCCGTCTGAACTCGCAAATGGTAATGGTTTAGTTGATTTCAAACGAGCGTAACGGATGTTAAAGTATGTCTCATGTTATCACATGCTCAGTCCAACATGCCCAAAAAGAAGTAGGAAGAAGCAGTTTATTTTAATCTAACGTTTTCTCATCAAGTACACTAGAGCAGTGTTTTTCAACCTTTTTTGAGCCAAGCCAATTGTTGGATATGAATTCAAACCATAACCAAGCATGCATCCTATAGCTCTTGTCTCAAAGTAGGTGTACTGTCACCCCCTGTCACATCACGCCGTGACTTATTTTGACTTTTTTGCTGTTTTCCTGTGTGTAGTGTTTTAGTTCTTGTCTTGCGCTCCTATTTTGGTGGCTTTTTCTCTTTTTTTGTTTTTTTCCTGTAGCAGTGTCATGTCTTCCTTTGAGCGATATTTCCCACATCTTTGTTTTAGCAATCAAGAATATTTCAGTTGTTTTTAATCCTTCTTTGTGGGGACATTGTTGATTGTCATGTCATGTTTGGATGTACTTTGTGGACGCCGTCTTTGCTCCACAGTAAGTCTTTGCTGTCGTCCAGCATTCTGTTTTTGTTGACTTTCTAGCCAGTTCAGTTTTAGTTTCGTTCTGCATAGCTTTCCCTAAACTTCAATGCCTTTTTTTAGGGGTAGTCACCTTTTGTTTATTTTTGGTTTAAGCATTAGATACCTTTTTACCTGCACACTGCCTCCCGCTGTTTCCGACATCTACAAAGCAATTAGCTACCGGCTGCCACTTACTGATATGGAAGAGTATTACACGGTTACTCTGCCGAGCTCTAGACAGCACCGACACTCAAAAACAACACACCATTTGCAGACTATTATTACTGGTTTGCAAAAAATATCTTTAACCCAAATAGGTGAAACTAGATAATCTCCCACGGCACACCAGACTGTATCTCACGGCACACTAGAGTGGTTGAAAAACACTGCCCTAGAGCAGGGTTTTTTAACCATAGTTCGACCGCAAGCACCCCCTAGAGATTTCTAAGCTGTGGTCCTTACGGGCCGCAGTGGTACTCAGTTGTAATACACTTTTCCACCACTTGTGACAGTAATGACAAACAAACTGTCTGGAGCTAAAGTTGTCGAAAGGTTTCTGAAGCGCACAAATTATGACTACAATATTGAAACTGTATTTTAATTTGCTCTTCAATTTGATAAAAACCCATACATTATTATTTAGTAATTTTGTCAAAATTTATTTATTTTAGCATTTAGTCCCTTTATTTGCAGTATATTTGATTCAAGGCAAAGAAAAGCAAGTTTATTTTTAGAGCACAATTCCTACACAAAGCAATTTAAAGTCCTTGACAGAAAATTACATGAAGGCAAAAATGAAAATATATTATATCATTAAAATAATCATAATTCAAATGAAAATTACTCAAATAGTGTAGATGAAAATTGTATTTCTGTAATCAGCCTGACCGAAGCCTTGCTGATTATCTTTGTGCTTTCACATGCTTTCATATAATTTGACAAGGTTGTAAATTGTAAGTACCGGTAGGTTAGATATAATTATTGAATCTGATTAAAATCAAGAGTAAGATTACTATTACAGTGTTAATATTTGAGTGGGCCCCTGTGTAGTGGAAACGTTAAGAACCATTGCCCTAGGCTGATAAAAATCCATCCTTCTTCACAACAACGTAGACAAACCCATTTGATAGATTTTTATCTCGACAGCCGTGTTCAATTATTAATCACCAATTTTCAAGCATGCTTCCTTTTCTAATGCTCCATTAATCTGCAAAAAAGATATAAAGAATTAAAGAAACATGACAGTGACGGGTAATAATTACAATTTTAGGCGGTGGAGAAAACTCCGTTGGAGATTTCCGCTTCAGTTTGTATTTGAATTGACACCACTTACCGAGGCTATTCAGGTTTTTTTTTACCCCAATTCAAAATAGAGCTACTAAATTGGAATCCTCTATGGGGGGTGACTTTGCATGCACCGTAACGCAGACATTGAAGGCCCCACCTTAAGTGCTGGGGTGCACGCAAGAGCGTGTACATATTGAAGATGTCTATTTTAATCCCCTTTCCCTCACATTCATCCTAACTTTCACTTTTTGTTGCTTTAGTGCTCTGCAAAACAGCATTTGAGCACAGCTACTACAATAAAAACACCAAATACACTATAAACCCGTTTACGGTGTCATTTATTGCACGTTTATTGGTAATATCTCATTAGAGTTAGGCAATGCAGTGGTACCTCGGGATACGAGTGCCCAGGTTTTGGCATGCAAGCTGTGTCTCGACTGACAGTCATGCTTGAGGTTACGGGCCGCCCCACTAGCTGGCGTAGCAAATTCCACAGTGAACCACCAAAACATCCATTTGTTAGCCGCTAGCATTAGATAATAGCAGGAATGTCCAACTGTAGCGTCAAAGTCGGGCCCGTGGGACATCTCGAGTTAAATTTTAAAAAACAGTATTACACTGCAAGCATGCCTCCTCCTTGTGGATAATGTTAGTAATGTTAGACAATGACCATACGTTTTGTATTACAGTTAAAGGAGCATAGCATAAATGTATATGTCTACCTTTGACGCTAATAGTGCAAATAAACCATTACCAACACAGAAAGGTAACACACATGAAGCACATACAACGTGTCCATTTGTGGACATTATAAAAAATGTCTATGCACTATACTCAAGTTAAAATGACACCCAATTAAATCCACTACAAAGCATGACTGGTAATAGATAAAAATCATAATAAGAAAACAGGTTGTTGCCTTAAAATTTTAACCACAGCTCACATTAGTGTAGTAATTTATACATCAAATTTATTCAGATTAGGTTTTAAGAACCCTTTAAACAATCTAATTTCATTGATAACCTGGTCTGGTGAAGATAAGGTCCTTTTTAAAAATAATAATTAAATAAAATAAGATACATAAATTAAAAACATTTTCTTGAATAAAAAAGAAAGCAAAACAATGTAAAAACAGTTACATAGAAACTAGTAATTAATGAAAATGAGTAAAATTAACTGTTAAAGGTTAGTACTATTAGTGGACCAGCAGCACGCACAATCATGTTTGCTTACGGACTGTATCCCTTGCAGACTGTATTGGTATATATTGTAGGAACCAGAATATTAATAACAGAAAGAAACAACCCTTTGGTGTGATTGAGTGTGAATGAGTAAATGGGGGAGGGAGGTTTTTTGGGTTGGTGCACTAATTGTAAGTGTATCTTGTGTTTTTTATGTTGATTTAATAAATATTAAAAAAATATTTAGATGCTTTATTTAATTACATTACAATTATATTTGGTACCTATTTCACTACACTAACTTCAGAACTGTATAAATATACATGTATAGTGTATATACATTGTGTGTGTGTATATTGGGAAGTGAATTATTTTTATAGAGCGCTTTACATAGTGAAACCTATTATCTACATCGTTAAGCTACATTTAACACAGTGTGGGTGGCACTGGTAGCAAGGGAAAAAGGGTCTTCTTGCCCAAGGACACAGCGGCAGTCACTAGGATGGCGGAAACGGGTATCGAACCTGTAACCCTCAAGTTGCTGGCACAGCCGCTCTACCAACCAAGCCACGCCGCCCCACAATATAAATTGTGTGTACGCGTACATATATGTATAATGTTATATTAAGACTATATATGTATATATGTATGTATGTATGTATATATACATACACAAACACACACACACTCACAAAATATGTGTGCGTATATAAAAATGTATATATAGATGTATAAATTGTTATTCCACATTTTTAGCGCATACATTTTTTAGCCCAATGTGGCCCCCAAGTCAATATGTTTTGGTCACCCCTAACTCATAACGAGAAAGCGACATAACTTAGTCTTTCCAGCCATGGGAATAAAGAAAGGGAGTGTGACAGACACTGCTGAGAAGAAAAAGTGTTTGATTATCATTGAATTAAAAAAAGAAATAATCGAAAAACTTGGTGAAGTAGTTAATCGTAGCGCTGCTGGCCTGCACCATACTGAAGCAGAATGAGTCGATGACACCCACCAAGGACATTAAAATCAAATCTAAATGGCAGACATTTATCCGTGAAAGTACGGAAAAGCTCCTGATAGTGTGTTTGACGGAGAAGCCGCTCTCAGAAGGTGCTGTAGAAGTCCGCTCTCCCATGTAAATGCTGTATTTAAGGTTTTTTTTACACCACCCCATAAAACTACTATAGTTTGTAGTACAAATTCTATTGTTTAGTTTATTAAAACATTTTTTATCTAACAGTTTGTTTTTCTTTTCAAACAGGATGTTACATGTAAAATTTTAGGGGGCCTATAGCACCAATTTTTCAATGAGTCGGTCTCTTGCAATACACATTTTTCGAGGTAGATTACAGAACCAATTAAAATTGAGGTACCATGATACTTGGAAAAATACATTTTAAACCATTGAAAACATGTCATTAATTGTGGCTAGTGTTACAAAATGACACCAACACAGATGTTACACGGACATACCATTAGAGGTCTGTACATTTTCTCCATATCCCTGATGTGTAAGAACTTTTCATCCATGTGGACTCGCTCAGGCGTTGCTTTTCCACACTTTAATCATCTCATGTTTCCCCTTTGCTCCGCTTGCTCCTCTTTTGTTTGTTTCGCTCATGCCTTCACGTTCTTCCAAACCAAGACCTCCGCTTCAAAGCGTCGTGCCGCTTCTCTGTTCCTCAAATGCAGCTACTGATGAGCCATGAATAACACACACACACACGCACACACACACACACACACACACACACACACACACACACACACACACACACACACACACACACACACACACACACACACACACACACACACACACACACACACACACACACACACAACATTTTGCCGCGCTGGTTGGCATCGGGAGACGTGTTCTCTGACGCGAAGCTTCAGCGTTAGGTGGGCCTACTGTAATTTTGGAAGTGTGACATTCCTGCTCATGGTTCCTTTTCACACTTCTTTCTCAGCTCAATTAGTTCTCTTTCTTTGGTGACATAACACTCATGTCAGTGTTTCTGTTGTTGGTGCGATCATCAGTTTTGCATGTCAATAAATAAACACTATCACCCAAACCAAAACACATGCCTGCTGTGTTGAGGAAGCACAAAACTCCCTTTTTAAACGACCTAATTTCTGGTAAGGGTCTTCCGTTCTGATATCGACATCGGTCGGTCTAATATCAGCAAAAAACAAATATCCGATTATATCTGCGTCTAAAATCTCTGATATAAGCGCTCTGATACAAGCAGTCCTGCAGCGTGCTTACTTGTGCAAAGCTGGACAGCCAGTTAACGTCTAAATGTCCTCCAATAAGCACACACGGTTGGTCTTTTCTTCTATTTTTGTCAAGTCATTTATGAAAGATAAACACGGTAGGCTGCAGGCTACTAGTAGCTAGCAGCTACTCAACAGCTAAGCACACAAGTTAGACATATGTGTCTTTTATTGAACAATACTGCAGTGTAAAACGCAACATTTGTCAATATAAAAAAATATCTAATTATCTGTTGTCTGTCTATCTGTGTTGGCCCTGTGATGAGGTGGCGACTTGTCCAGGGTGTACTCCGCCCTCCGCCCAAATGCAGCTGAGATAGGCTCCAGCACCCCCGCGACCCCAAAAGGGACAAGCTGTAGAAAATGGATGGATGGATAGTTGCAGGAAAACGTTTTTTAACGGTGTTACTTTTACTAGTGCCGAGTAATCTAATTACTGTATTTCCCGGACTATAGAGCGCACCGGGATATAAGACGCAGATATATACGTTGTGACATGAGTTAGTTACACTGTAAGATTCTGTAAATGTTTATTTACTTTAATTGTTTTCAAACGGTGTGTGTAACACGGCATTAAAACGGCTGGTCAAGCAAAACAAAAGTCATCGTCATGGAAGCGGAAGCTCGCTCTCCATTCAGCTAAATCAATCAATCAATCAATCAATCAATCAATCAATGTTTATTTATATAGCCCTAAATCACAAGTGTCTCAAAGGGCTGTGACTCAATAACTCCACGATGACGTCTTAGTGAATTTACTGAAACATTTGTGAAACAGAAACAATACAATAATAATGTTGTAATTTAATAATACTAACACAGACACTCGTAAACGTGTTAACATATTAGCTATTGCTAACGACGCTAGCGTCATTACATTACGATAGCACGTACAAATATGCACGAAAACACTCCTAGAGACATTACACATGGGACGTTTTAGTAAGTATAAACAGTTTTTGTTATATTGTAAAACTTACAAACATTGCTTGGAGTGAGGAATGAAGAATCTAAACGAGTAGAAGCGCTTTGGACGGCTAGAAGTTGAACAGCACTCCGGTTGAAAAAAAAAAAAAAGCACTACCGATAAATGGAAGGACACTGCAGCACCTGCAGTAAGCGAATTCATCCAAAAGATGGCCCCATAGCACAAACAATAAAATACCCATGTGTTTTGCTTTTTTGTTGTTATTTTCATAAAATAATTTTTATTATTGTCGTTAGGGTAGAAAAATCCATAAATTAGCAGGGTTCAAAGTGTTGGAAAAAAGTATCGGCTTATAGTCCGGAATTTACGGTAATTACTTTTACTTGCGTTACCCCGATACCAATGTGTTTGATGGAACGTGGCACGCTACTTTTGATGTGGTGTTACGTCAACAAGACAGCGCCAGAAGCACAGCAAGTTCAATGCAGGAAGTAACTTCCGTGCATTCATTTTCTACCGCTTGTCCCTCGTTCACTAATAAAACCAGCGCCACACTAACATGAAGTTGATATCGAATAGGAAAAGGCAACATCACACAGCAAACAACACACCACAATCTAAGTACACCCAGACACACAAACACACACTTCTACTACTACGATGGAATAATCAACAACAAAATGCTACTCTGTCTGAGCGCGCTCTCGCTGATGTCACACGTCACAACGCAACAGGAACCGCCTTTTAAAGACACACACACACTCTCTGCTCTCATGAAACATATCTCAACTGCATCTGCCAGATATACAAAGTTTTTTTTTTTAAAGTAACAAATTCAGTACTATCCCAAATAATTAATTACATTTATTAAAGAGTAATTCAACAACTGTTTTGGAAATGTAACAAGTAACTATTATTAATTACTTCTTAAAATGAATTTGCCGAACACTGCTTACAGATACAAGATATCCAAGGCAGAAGCAAATTAGAGAGTATCCAGTAACAAGCGTGTCTGCATCATTCAACTTACTGCATCACAAGTTTGTCTAAATTAATTATTGTGACAAGCATTTATACGTTAAATGCCTTCTCCTTCGGTTTTGGAGCAATATGTACAAAAATAGTAACGGATGTTCCACATCGATTAGTTCCCGCTCTAGTAATGTATCTGGACGTTGCCTGAGTCACCTTTATTCAATAGTACTACACTAGAAGCTAAATGGCTAGTCAAGAAGAGTTGTGTTAACTGGAGAAAACGCTACCCTCAAGGGTTTTGGCCGATAATTGCGTGTCATGCGGTCAACACTGAATCAAGAGCTATAACAGAAGGTTGTCGTGTCGACGACACTGTGGTAATATCTTTTGTCTTTCATTTAATCTTACCAATAACGTCCTATAAACGGCTTCTAAAAATGATATATTTGGGCCAACACAAGTGCAACCTTATTAGCATGTGTCAGTTAACAGTATGCAATTAGGTAACACATGACAAAATATGCTCTTTAATTATTCATTTAAATATGTGGCTTCACTAAACCGTACTTACTTATTGTAAAAAAATTTCAAATAAATGAGTTTACCTTTTCAAATGCTCTATTTCAAGGGTGACAAACCCGTTTTCATTGAGGGCCACATCACAGTTATGGCTGCCCTCAAGAGGGCCTATTTTAACAGCAAATAATATATGAATCTGCCTGTGCATTTGATTGCCACCTACTCAGTGGCCTAGTTGTTAGAATGTCCGCCCTGAGATCGGTAGGTTGTGAGTTCAAACCCCGGCCGAGTCAAACCAAAGACTATAAAAAATGGGACCCATTACCTCCCTGCTTGGCACTCAGCATCAAGGGTTAGAATTGGGGGTTAAATCACCAAAAATGATTCCCGGGCGCGGCCACCGCTGCTGCCCACTGCTCCCCTCACCACCCAAGGGGTGACCACCTAGTGTGTGTGTGACAGTCATTGGTACTTTAACTTTAACTTAACTATGTTTTACGCACACTGTACGTAAAGAAAATCTGTAGATTTACAGTAAAAAAAACTGGCATCTCAGTTATCAGCATTTTACTCTAAAATAGTGTTTTTTTTTTTACAACATAAGATAGGCTCCAGCACCCCCGCGACCCCAAAAGGGACAATCGGTAGAAAATGGATGGATGGATGGATTACAGTAAATTGAAAAGCATTACCACTGTTTTTTTGTTTTTTTGACCAAAAAAAAACTGGCAGCTTAGTCGCTAGAATTTTACTGTAAAATTAAAAGTGTTTTTTTTTTTTTTACAACATATTACAGTAAATTGAAATGCAGCCAGTTTTTAAACGAAAAAAAAAACCCTGTGGTACTCAGTGTTTCCCATAAACTGCCAAGATACCTGTGGCGGTGGGGGCGTGGCTATGGCCGTGGTCACCATGACATAATCGAGTAATTTGCATAATTTACTACAATGAAATGATTTTCTCTAAAAAGGCTCAAAAAATGTATACTTACTAATTAATAAAAAGAGTTTTGTTTTAAACGTCCATCCATCCATCCATCCGTTTTACAATATAATTACAACACTTTATGTACATATTTATATACAGATTTGAACAATAAGTTATTCACTGAAATATATTTATTAATTGTGGTTCTTACAAAAAATATATCTTATAAAATATAAAAGCTAAAATGTCTCTTAAAGCTCTGCCCCTTTAATTAGTGCATACTAAATAATTTAACTTTAGCCTACTACTACAACCATATTATTTACCAGCAACATAAAGTGAAACAGAGGCAGAGGTGTCCTGCCACAGTCAGTAACAAATAAACAGAAAACAGTAGTGGTCAAATACAAATAAGGCAACAAGAGAAGTATCCTACACTTCTCTTTTGTAAAGTAAATCTGAACAGCCTATATGGGCATCTACATCAACTATATGATTTGCCTGAGAAGCTGGACAGGACAAAAAAATAAATAAATAAATAAATAAATTCATTTATTTATTTATTTTATTTTTTTTAAATTTGTGGCGGACGTAATTCTTTCGTGGCGGGCCGCCACAAATAAATGAATGTGTGGGAAACACTGGGTACTGTTTTTCCATTTACTGTAGATTTTACAGGAAAATACTGGTGACTCAATCAACAGAATTTTACTGTAAAACACAGTGGTAATTTTTTTTTAAGTTACAGTACTATGCTGTAAAAGCCATTGTAAATTTTACTGTAAAATCTGGTGTAATTTTTACAGTGTAGAATTTGACAGATATCTTTCTTTGAAATCATAAGTCAAGCATATATTCAAGTATTTGTTTTAATTTTGTCAAATGGTTCAGAAAGTATGATAATGTAATATTTTTTGCAATCCATCCATCCATTTTCTACCGCTTGTCCCGTTCGGGGTCGCGGGGGATGCTGGAGCCTATCTCAGCTGCATTCGGGCGGAATGCGGGGAACACCCTGGACAAGTCGCCACCTCATTGCAGGACCAACGCAGATAGATATTCGATAATATTATTTCGGCATTGAGTCGCAAATTGGATAACATCCCAGAGAAGCTTTCCATTCTGCCAGGTGAAATTTTGATCGATTTGAGGGCCATAATGTGTTTGCTCGCCAGAAACCAATAACAATCCTTACTTTCAATTGGGCTACAAACATCCCAGTGAGACCAGTGCAGCGAAAGACGCTCTGAAACGCTCCCTCCTTCTTCAAGAACACCTAGGATGTTGTCTCTGTCAAACGGAGTGACCATCCAGGCTTATAGACAAAACACGCACCCATGGACCATGCTGTATATATTATTTCCCATATAAAATGATGTGGCAGGCCAGATATGGCCCTCGGGCCTGTGCTCTATTTAATAATATGATAATATTTTGCTGGGAAACAACAGTGTGGCAAAGATCATACTGGAGGAAAATTTCCATTAATGTTTTTTTTTGTTTATCCAGCTGGACTGAAAGGCAATTTGGCTGCTGTCCCTCTTATCAGAGTGGAAATTGATTTGGAACGTCCGCTGTTCTCGTTTCTAATTTGCGAGCGTTTGCCTTTTGTCTATTCTAACGCTCGCCATTAGTCGACAATGATAGTTATAAAGTTAAATGACAGTATGCGCCAGGGAGCAAAGACTTGCTTTAATTCGAATCGGACATTGATCACGCCACTGGATCCATATTGTAATTTGCATGTCGGCGTTGAAGTATGGATCGGCAGCGGCTCGAAACGATGGCTAGCATGCTATAACGTAGAAAGGAATAAAGGGGAAAGGTGAAGTCAACAAAATCTTCCGGAAAAAGGAAACCGTGTAACCCTGTCATCATTCCAACACTTGCCACAGCTGACAAGAAGTAGTTAGCGACAGCTTCTCACCTTTCTTCACTCTTCCTCCTGTAAAATATATTTTCAACACACACACACCCTAAAGCCAAGTGAGGGCTCCAGTCTTGATAGGAATGGGTCGGAAGGGGAAACAACCGTCCCATAAAGTGGTTTTGAAAGTTGTCTTCCATCTAACATTTTTTAAACCGTAACGCCTCTGCCGATCCCAAAATGCACATTAAAAAACCTTTTTATTTCTGGTAAATTAAGTGGAATGGGTACTTTCCTTTACAAAATGCTCTTAACAATTTGTTCTGCATGACAACCGGTGTGCGCCTGGGGCAACATTTTTTATGCATGCATATTATTTTTGTCAGCCTAAAAAGCATGTCTTGCAATTTCTCTGTCTTGGTTGTCAACAGAGTAAAATCATAGATTAGGGAATATTTATTCATCTGTTTCCATGCTATGATTGAATATACACTAATAATACTGCTTAAAGTGCATATCTGTATTGTACATTAGTATACAGTGGAACCTCAATCAATCAATAAAACTTTATTCATAAAGCGCGTTTCATACGTAAAGGAAATGCAACGCAAAGTGCTTTACAAACTTAAAAACAATACCCCGATGACCCAGATGCCCCATTATCACATACGCACACACGCCGGACACAAATACCAAACACAAACGCACACATATACACACATATGCAACTTTATGAACAAATCAATGCATGGCTGAGTACAGAGGAGACATGTGAGTAAACACTATCACAGGAGCCATCTACACCAGGAGGTCACCAGGCCACGGCCACCAGGACGCAGACACAAAGCTCCCCCACAGCACGGCCGATAACCCCTGAGGCAGATGGCTCCCTCTGAGGAATGTTGGAAAGTAAAAATAATAAAACCTCTAAAATAGTAAGAACCGTGAGTAGAGATAAAGGATAAAATACAAGTTAGACATATGAAGATAAAAAAGAAAAAAAGAAAAATAAGATTGATCTAATAAGATAAAAAGTAAAGTACGAATGACTTCAATACAATTAATTAATATTAGGTAAAAGCCACATCAAAAAGGTGGGTCTTAAGCCTGCTCTTAAAAACATGAACGTTCTCCGCAGCCCTGAGGTCCTCCGGCAAGCTGTTCCATAGACGGAGGCCATAATGGTGGAAAGAGGTCATCCCCTGACTTTGTGTCTTGACTATTGGAATAACTAGGAGATGAGTGCCAGAGGATCTCAGGGCCCCGGAAGGTTTGCAGGGTAAAAGCAAATCTGAAAGATAAGAAGCCCCAATACCAAAAACATTTATGAACCATAAGAAGCACCTTAAAATTAATCCTGAAACACACGGGTAGCAGAGATTTTAAAACTGGTGTAATGTGAGCCCGCCTTCTGGTCTTCGTCAGGACACGTGCCGCTGAATTTTGGAGTAATTGCAAAGGTGTAATAACCTTTTTAGGAAGACCAGAAAGCAGGGCGTTATAATAATCTATACGACTTGTAATACAAGCTTGCATTAGCGTCTCCGAGTTGCCCTGAGAGGGAATTGGGCAAACTCTGGCTATATTCTAAGATGATAAAAACCTTTTTTTGTTATATTTTTTATATGTGGTACAAGACTAAGGTCAGAGTCGAAAATGACGCCCAGATTTTTCACTTGTAGTGATGGAGTTAAAGACAATGATTGTAGTTTTGATACATATTTTTCCCCCTAAGGGCCTCAGGGCCAATGACTAAAACTTCAGTCTTGGTTAAGCTGTAAAAAACACCTGCCATCCAGGACTTCATATCTGAAATGCAATTAAAAAGAGTATCAATTGGACTTGTGTCATCAGGAGACATGGAAATGTAAAGCTGTGTGTCGTCAGCATAACTGACAAACCCCTATTTGCAAGCTTTTCGGTTTACAAACTTTTAGATCGTGTCAAATATGCTTCTGTGTACGAACGCTTTATTCATTAAAGGCCTACTGAAATTACATTTTCTTATTTAAACGGGGATAGCAGATCCATTCTTTGTGTCATACTTGATCATTTCGCGATATTGCCATATTTTTGCTGAAAGGATTTAGTAGAGAACATCGACGATAAAGTTTGCAACTTTTGGTCGCTGATAAAAAAAAGCCTTGCCTGTACCGGAAGTAGCGTGACGTCACAGGTTGAAGAGCTCCTCACATCTGCACATTGTCTTCAATCATGTACGCCAGCAGCGTGAGCGATTCGGACGGAGAAAGCGACGATTACCCCATTAATTTGAGCGAGGATGAAAGATTCGTGGATAAGAAAAGTGAGAGTGAAGGACTAGAGGGCAGTGGAAGCGATTCAGATAGGGAAGATGCTGTGAGAGGCGGATGGGACCTGATATTCAGCTGGGAATGACTAAAACAGTAAATAAACACAAGACATATATATACTCTATTAGCCACAACACAACCAGGCTTATATTTAATATGCCACAAATTAATCGCGCATAACAAACACCTCCCCCCTCCCGTCCATATAACCCGCCAATACAACTCAAACACCCGCACAACACACTCAATCCCACAGCTCAAAGTACCGTTCACTTCCACAAAGTTCATACAGCACATATATTTCCCCACAGTTACGTACGTGACATGCACATAGCGGCACGCCCGGACGGGCAAGCAATCAAATGTTTGGAAGAAAGCTGCGTACTCACGGTAGCGCGTCTGCTATCCAACTCAAAGTCCTCCTGGTTGCGTTGCTGCAGCCAGCCGCTAATACACAGATCCCACCTACAGCTTTCTTCTTTGCTGTCTTCATTGTCCATTAAACAAATTGCAAAAGATTCACCAACACAGATGTCCAGAATACTGTGGAATTTTGCGATGAAAACCAAGCTTTTTGTATTGGATACAATGTGTCCGAATACTTCCGGTTCAACGATTGACGTCACGCGCATACGTCATCATACATAGACGTTTTCAACCGGAAGTTTCGCGGGAAATTTAAAATTGCACTTTATAAGTTAACCCGGCCGTGTTGGCATGTGTTGCAATGTTAAGATTTCATCATTGATATATAAACTATCAGACTGCGTGGTCGGTAGTAGTGAGTTTCAGTAGGCCTTTAATGTTGTGTCCCGCTGGTAGCCATTTTGTTGTTGCTCGTATTGAAGAGATTGAGAACAAGGCACATTTTTAATGGGAAAATATACCAAAACTGACCTATTTCACAGCGGCGTTCAGCGGCGCCTCTTCCAAAGTGCACACACGGCCCCTTACCCTCGCCGCCTCCTTTTTCTCCCTCCGTCTCTCGCCTTGTGCGAAGGAGCAGCTCATAAGAGGACCTTTGCCAATGTCAAGTTACTATCTGTAAGTGGATCTTACTTTTCAAAATGTTTATTGTCGCAGTATGGTTGGTAGAGTTAAGGATTTCTGATCGTTTGTGAGAGCACCAACGGGACTTCAGTGTGTGTGTGCGTGTTGACAGTTCAGCTTGTTGTTTTGACTTGTTAATAACGAGTCAGTTGATTTTATTATATCGTATAGCACTATATTGTGTTCAAAGTGTGCAAACCTTCACTAAAATATGGACCTTAGGCGAGGCTGGATCCCATTATTCATTTTTACATAGTTTTTATGGAGAAATTTGCTTCACTATACAAATGTTTCTATTTACGAACTCCGTCCAGGAACCAATTAATTTTGTAAATCGAGGTCCCACTGCATATGACATAAAGAGGCATTTATAACAAATGCAAGCTTTGTTTTACCAGACCTCTAAAACGTTCACTGCATTCCTCCACATTTTGCACAATACGATGCAACCTTATTACTACAGCCGAGGATTGGTATGGATTTTAGCCCGTCGTCAAGTTGCTCCCATAATTCACTCTACATAACGACATGGTCACTAATTGGTCTATTTAAGTGACTAAAGTGACAGCCAGCGCCGGCTGGCAAGCTGCTGGGTCAATGTTTCCGAGGCGGGCTGTAGTTGAAGTCTGCAAATATAATTATCACTACGCATGTGGATGCATTTAAACGTAATTGTCTGTCCTGTCCAATACTCACATATGTAAAGTTAACTTGAAAACAACTGATGGCAGCATCTTTTTTTTCCCTTTCATGTTACTGCAGCGACATTGTGCTGGCACAAATTACTTCATTTCTTTTGAGCTGTTGTTTTTCCACTTAGCATGAAGCTTTATCCATGGTACAGTGTGACCTGTCATGCTGTGCGCTGTTTCTTTGTAATGGAACTACATCCCCGCATCAGGGGATTACGTGTAATATGATTAGTTGCTCAAAATGCATCAATGACCCTGCACACCAAATCAGATGTTTTCGCCGTCAAGTGACACAAATGAGAATTTTTTTGCCAGTCTAAACGCTCCAAAGTGCTTAAAATCTGATATTTTTGCATCAGATTCAGACCACATCAGGAGGTAGTTCAAATCCGATCGGAATCTGATCTTTTCAAATGTGACTTCAGTGTACACGCAATGCGACCTGAATGTGACCTGTATGTGACTTGTTCGTCATCTTTGGGCGAGCTACATCATTCGTGTGCGCGGGAAAATACGCAACCCGCCAGCGGAAGTGGATACTTCATCGCAACATCCCGTTTCGGTGAGCAAAGTCTATTTTTGACAGCCGAATTTTCAATGCATCACTTGTCAGTGGTGCACAAATAATAGGCTATATTTGATTCTGAAGAAATACCGATTTTTGAAGGACCGGAATGGTGTATTTGCTTACAAGTGAGTTGAAAAATAAAATGAACATAGATCCACACTGATGTCTGCGCCTCCTCTACTTAAGTCATAAAAAAGATTAGAACCCTCCCAAATATCCATTCATACATTACATAAAACTATTTTCACGTGGAAAAAAAACTAATTTTTAAGCTGTGGTGACCATATCTAGGGTGGCAACTTTTAGTAGCAACTAGTAGTACTAGCAACTTCCTTGTTCATTTACGGAATCCGGTCAACTTCCTTTGTTTTCCCTTTATCGAACTGGGCATGCAAGTGACGTCAGGGGCCACATTGGGGCCTGTGCGCGTTTGCACTGTTGTCTGATAAAGATCACATTTTACTTGCAGTGTAACAGTCAGCTGGGGAAAAAAATCACATTGCTGTTATGGCTGCCTTCAGTGGGCCATGTACAAGTCAATATTATATGAACATAAAAGTATATGGATTTGCCTCATGATATTATAACACAATTGCGATTCATTTTTTTTTACATCATTTTAATTATTTAAATATTTAACTTTTACCATAATTTCCGGATTATAGAGCGCCACACCCACTAGATTTTAGGAAAAAACTTTTCTTTTCCATATATTAACCACATCAGACTACAAGCCGCATGTATGCATGTTGTGAAATGAGTTATTTACACAGAAATATTCGATACATGTTTATTTACATACCTTAATTGTGTCCAAACGGTGTCTGTAAAACGGCAGTAAAATGGCTGATCACACAAAACAGAAGTCATCGTCATGGACCCACTAGCTGCGGAAGCTAGCTCTCTAATCAGATAAACAGACCCAATAACTCCACGGTGACGTCTTTTATTGAGGGATTTGTGAAATTGGAACAACACAGAAATAATGCCATTGTAAGTTGATAATACTAACAAAGACACTCAAGCGTTTTAGCATACTAGCTAATGCTAACAACGCTAGCTTCATTACATTACGATATAACATACAAACATGCATAAAAACACTCCTACAGACATTACACACAGGACGGTTTAGTAACTAAGAATTGTTTTAGTTATATTGTAAAACTTACAAACATTGCTTGGAGTGTTGAATAAAGAATCCATACGAGTAGAAACGATATGGACGATTAGAAGACAGGACTTCCGGTTCAAAGCTTTGAACAGAAGGAAACACTCGTGGGCATTCTCCGAGCTGCACCTGTAGTGACCGAACTCGTCTAAAAGATAGCACCACAGCATCAATCAATCAATCAATCAATGTTTATTTATATAGCCCTAAATCACAAGTGTCTCAAAGGGCTGTACAAGCCACAACGACATCCTCGGTACAGAGCCCACATACGGGCAAGGAAAAACTCACCCCAGTGGGACGTCGGTGAATGACTATGAGAAACCTTGGAGAGGACCGCATATGTGGGTAACCCCCCCCCTCTAGGGGAGACCGAAAGCAACGGATGTCGAGTGGGTCTGACATAACATTGTGAAAGTCCAGTCCACAGTGGATCCAACACATCAGCGGGAGTCCAGTCCACAGCGGGGCCAACAGGAAACCATCCCGAGCGGAGACGGGTCAGCAGCGCAGAGATGTCCCCAACCGATGCACAGGCTAGTGGTCCACCCGGGGTCCCGGCTCTGGACAGCCAGCACTTCATCCATGGCCACCGGACCTATGCAACTCCCCCTCGCAAGGGACAGGGGAGAAGAGGAGAGAAGAAAAGAAACGGCAGATCAACTGGTCTAAAAAAGGGGGGGTCTATTTAAAGGCTAGATTATACAAATGAGTTTTAAGATGGGACTTAAATGCTTCTACTGAGGTAGCATCTCTAACTGTTACCGGGAGGGCATTCCAGAGTACTGGAGCCCGAATAGAAAACGCTCTATAGCCCGCAGACTTTTTTTGGACTCTGGGAATCACTAATAAGCCGGAGTTCTTTGAACGCAGATTTCTTGTCGGGACATATGGTACAATACAATCGGCGAGATAGGCTGGAGCTAAACCGTGTAATATTTTATACGTAAGTAGTAAAACCTTAAAGTCGCATCTTAAGTGCACAGGAAGCCAGTGCAAGTGAGCCAGTATAGGCGTAATATGATCAAACTTTGTTGTTTTTGTCAAAAGCCTTGCAGCCGCATTTTGTACCAACTGTAATCTTTTAATGCTAGACATAGGGAGGCCCGAAAATAATACGTTACAGTAATCGAGACGAGACGTAACGAACGCATGAATAATGATCTCAGCGTCGCTAGTGGACAAGATGGAACATAGCATAAACAATATCACCACCTCAGCGAAGAAAAATCCATAAATTATCCGCACCGTTTTATAAACCGCAGACTTCAAAGCGTAGTAAAAGTAGCGGCTTATTGTCCGGAATTTACGGTAACGATTATTAATTTAAAAAAATATTTAAAGAAACATTTTTTAGCGATGAAAGTGTACGTTCCATGTTCTTCAAATTCTAACTTAAAATTTCAACCGTTAAACATGGAAAACAAGGATGCCATTGTCACAAACTATTTTTGAACAATCATTTTAGGATGTATGTTTCCAATCAGAGTTACAATCGAATACCTTGTTTGATTTTGACAGCATTTGAGAGGATTATATTGTATCCACTTTACTGGTCTTATCATTTCAACTGTATGGTTTGAAAATCAATACATATATGTGTATTTACTGAACGATGAATGTCATTGATTTGACCAGATATAATTTGATTTAGATTACATTTTGTTTCTGAGATCCACTTAGATTTTTTAGGAACAAAGTTAGTCCAATTCGATTTAAAGGTTTTGAACAACACAAAAACTGAGGGTTTGACCCAGATTGAAACCACAATTTGATTATGTGATGTCATCCGATTTAGAATCCATTTTTGCTTTTGAACAACCCGTTTTCAAGATTTGGTCCAATCCATTATCCAACAATCCAATCAGATTACCTTCGAACAACTGGGCCTTGATGACTGCAGACATTCCGGCGGTGTCCTTTCCGCTCTTAGTACACTTGAGTCTTTGTAAAGCTACAGACGCACAAAACTATGAAGATGGCTAAATTCCAGCATTAAGGCTAGATTTTGGACAACAAACTTCCAATACATAATTTTTGGTCCTCCAGAAATAATAATAAAATATGGGTACTTTCAGATTCAGGGGAAACACAGGGCTCGTTCCTAAAGCCTAAGCGAATATAGTGTACTTTAAATCAGGCTATGGAAGGTTAAGAGGGGTCAGCAATGTCTACGTTGGTAAATCTGACTCCCAGACAACTTTTGGGCTTTTAGCTCGGTGGCTAGCACGCTCGCGTCTCATGCCGGACGACCCATGTTCGAGTTTAGTGCGGAACAGAAAAAAAGGGACTGAACCAGGCGGGTTGCATAAGGACGGATTACAAGTGCTCTCATCGCCCCCCAGAATTCACATCTTTCCACCTCACTGAATTGGAACTTATTTTTATGAAAGCAGTCGCACTAAAACCGAGCCGACTTGGATGATTGTACATTAATTTCATACTCACCAGACTTTACAACGGCGTTCTCCAAAGAAACTATATGGAATGTGAATGAGCTTTCAGAAGTGATTTGAACCCATGTGCAATTATTCTTTCGACTTTGCATCCATCTCTCCTATGGGTCTGTTCTGCCGCACGGTTTTCGCCTCGGCTTCGATAAGTTGTCCTCCGATTAATGAGTGTAATGAGCTACACAAGCACAATCGTCTCTATGTTGTTTGGCGCCCGCCTTGTTATCCGCTTTTACTCTCTCTAATTCCTGCATCTTTTGTGATCGGGCGAGATCATTGACTCTGTGTCGCCATTGTCTTCTCCCAGACAGTCTTTCATCTGTATTACTTGGCCCTGGTCTCCAATGTTCTATAGGCTTTAGAATGCAATCACCCTCTTTCTAGAGTTAAGTAATAGCATTGGGACCAGCAGAAATTGAATCAGCCGCATGGTTTTGACCCCGTATCTCTCGCCTTCGCCCATCTATCGCTTGGATGTCTCTCTTTCATATCAGGTTAAAATATACTATTGACACTGTTGATAGATTTGGCTCAATTTGCACTGCCTTTTGATAATAACGTCGGCGTAGCGTTCCAGACAGCGCAGACAATAAATCATAAATACATTCTGTTGAAATGCTGGAATGTTGTTTTTGCCTATGGTGAAGCAAGTGTAGTCACAGTTTCACAACAGGATAAATAAAGCCAGAATGCAATAGGCGGGTGTCAGTGTCCAGCCTGGTTTTGTCCCAGAGATTCTCTCATTACTCCTGATAAAAAGCAATATAGCTCAGAAATT
This sequence comes from Entelurus aequoreus, assembly GCF_033978785.1. NCBI lineage: Eukaryota > Metazoa > Chordata > Actinopteri > Syngnathiformes > Syngnathidae > Entelurus > Entelurus aequoreus. The sequence goes on along the minus strand of NC_084742.1, from coordinate 8,786,879 downwards.
ACATGGAGAAATAGCTCTGTCAAAAAGTGATGTATCTGCTGCGAATAATCATAGGGGGTTATTGAATATTTTTAGATGAAGTTAATTACTTGACTAAAAAAAGCCTTAAATTGAAACTGGCTGAGAAGCTTCAGATCTTTCTCATTCACTCTCTGTCGCCGACGATTGGGGAAATTTCTTTTTACGTCTGTGCTAGCTGCAAGATGCTTGACCTGACGCAATTGGATGCAACCGCAAGAGTCATCTGCGGTTTTGTAGGTTGCATCACGATTTGCGGAGTAAACACTTGACAAGATGTTTTGCATGAATGTGCGTGTGTGGTGGCTGCGGCAAAATGGACAATGGCTGAAGAATGATCAACAGATATGCTAAACAAGAATGCTACACTGCATTTCAAGTTTTTGAGTAACGTCTACGGCAGGCCTGGGATTTATTTTGACTCGGGGGGATGGGGCAAATTTAGAGAAAAAAATCTGTCTGGAGGCTGGTATATCTGATTTTTAGGAACACTTATACAAAACCTCCCAATAATGTCTGATTGAATGCTAAAAACGTTATGACAGACCGCCTGAAAAAACGTTTACATTTTTTACTGAATGAAACACCCAGAATGTACATGAAAATAACGAATGTGGGATTTACAATATTAACTATGAACGATAAAACACTGAATATTGACAACATATGAACGTCACACACCCTCTCAATCAAGATATTTTACAATCAAGCAAAACGCAACAAACACAGCGAAATATGAACGTGTTAAAAGGTAAAAAAAAAAAACCACCTACAATCTGATGCATCTGATATTTCACTAAGCTTTAGAACTTTGTTGTAAAAATCTCCTTCCGCGTCTGTCCCTGACACCCGCATTTCAGGCTGGCCTCCGTGGAAACACTCTGTGGAAACAATCCCAACCCACACTGCTTGGTGCCTCGTCTGAGCTGCTGTGAATACCATAGTAACTAGTATATCATGCAAAAGCGCAGATTCCAACCATTGAAATATTTTGTATAGTTCAAGACTTACGGTCATTTGAAAACATGACTGCACATCATAATGGCAAGTACAGTTTTGATGTTAAAGATCTAAAAACATTATTTAGGAATGTCCGGCGGGCCAGATTGAAAAGCTTAACGAGCCACGTGCGGCCCCCGGGCCTTAATTTGCCTAGGTCTGGTCTATGGTATGCAAGACTACTGTCATCCTTATGTATCTAATTCCCAACTAAAACCTGCAGATTACACACGGTAATGACTTAATGGACGTCACCACTGAGACTTACTCAGGAAACTCTTGTCAGCCGATTGACTACGCTTAAGAAGGAAGGAACATTCAAAAGAGATTTGACACCTCCCGTATTTTTCTGCGTCTGAAACAGGAAGGAGCCTCTGGGTTAACTTGAAATAAGTACCGTAATTTCCGGACTATAAGCCGCACCTGACTATAAGCCGCACCAGCTAAATTTAGGGGAAAATACAGATTGCTCCATATATAAGCCGCACCCGACTATAAGCCGCAGGGTTTTGATGTGTAATTAGCGTAGTATATAGGGGTTCCTGCTACCACGGAGGGGATTGTCGGGACAGAGATGACTGTTTGGGAACGCAAAGCGTCCCATTTATTAACAATAAATCTTTCAATCATCCAATCAAACTTTCACATCTTTGACATGGCGAACAGCATTCGTGCAGAGTACAAATAATACAATGGTGCAAAGTAATACAAAGTGCTCGCCTGTACGTTATCAAAATAACCAGCCTACCGGTATATGAAAAGTCAGTCTTTAATCATTGTGTCATCGTCTTCCTCCTGCGTACTAAAACCACCGAAATCCTCTTCGTCGGTGTCGGAGAAGAACAGGCCGTATATAAGCCGCACCCTTGTATAAGCCGCAGGGACCAGAACGAGGGGAAAAAGTAGCGGCTTATAGTCCGGAAATTACGGTACATCTTTAAAGCATTTTTTATACTAAACTTAATTTTTGGTGTGTGACTCATGATTTTAAATTTGGAAAAAACGCATTGTTACCCTGCCAATATATAGAAGAGCACTATTGTATTGATTAATATACATTTAGCCAAGCATGTTAAAATGGGTAAAAAGTGCATGATAAAAACATTGATAGTACAAGTAGCTCAAAATGGGTAATTCTTATTACAGATACCGTAAAGTTTGGACTTAAAGCCGCTTCTTTTTTCTAGCTTATGGATTTTTTTTCACTGACGGCCATTATGCAAATAGTTTTAAACAAAACCAAGCAAAGACACTGAAAAGGTGTGTTATTCATTCATCACTCCAAGCAATGTTTGTAAGTTTTACAATATAACTAAAACTGTTTATACTTACTAAACCGTCCCATGTTTGATGTCTCTCGGAGTGTTTTCATGCATATTTGTGCATGCTATCGTAATGTAATGACGTTAGCGTTACCTAATATGCTAACACGTTCACAAGTATCTTTGTTAGTATTGTTAACTTACAATGGCATTCTTTTTGTATTGTTTCAGTTTCGTAAATTCACCAAAACTTCACAGTGGAGTTATTGAGTCTGTTTAGTTGATTGGAGAGCTAGCTTCCGCAGCTCGTAGGTCCATGACGATGACCCCTGTTTTGTTTGATCAGCCGTTTTACTGCCGCGTTACAGACAACGTTTGGAAACAATTAGGTAATATAAATAAACATTTACAAAATTGTTCTGTCTAAATAACTTATTTCACAACATATATATCTGCGCCTTATAGTCCGGTGCGGCTAATATATCGGAAAATAACATTTTTTTCCTGAAAATGTAGTAAGTGTGGCTTATATATGGCTTATATACCGCTCTATAGTCCGGAAAATGCGTTACATTTAGTTTCTTTTATTCAGACAAGGTTTTGGTATATGACAAGCTACCTTTTTGACCACGCCTATTAAAACAGCTGAAGGTGACACAGATAAGAGTGGTCAGGTGACCCTTCTGAAGAAGAATGCAGACGACAGTTGAAACATTTACTATACTTAGTGTTAGACACCAGATCCGGTACTTTTTTAGTACCGATCGAATCCCGCCGGTCCTACTGTGCCCCGATTTTTTCGTAAAATCCAACGGTGCCATGTTACAGTACCTGGGTTGCGTGTGACGTCACGTCCAGTTGCAGACTCAGCCGGCTCCAACTAGGAATGTAACAATAAACGGTTTTAATGAAAACCGCAAATGTTGTAAAAACAGTGGTTGATAACTTCACCTTGATAAACTTATAGACTGACTGGCCCTCGCTCGCTAGCGTAAATGTTATCATGAAAACAAGAGACATGAAAGTCTTTACCTATTAAGAAACAACATACTTCAATCTAAACGTAGATAAACACATTGCTGTTTGAACAACAAAGCTGCAGTATTCAATTGTGCACATTGAGCCTACAAGCTGTGCTGATTGATCGATCTGAGAAATACGAGATAGAGGTGGTTTTACAGTGTGATCAAGGATTGCTGAAAAGAGTTAGACAACCACAGAATATTTAATGCCCACCAGAAATATTAAATTATAAGAGATTTTATTTGCAACACACTTTTTATTTGGATGAATCAAAAACTAGTAAGTACAAACCAATATTTAAAACAAAAGTTTAGCCAAGTTTAGCTGGCGGTCAGCGGCACATTCTAAAAATACATAAACCCCCTTTATTCATAATAATGAATAAAATCAATGTTATGAAATATTAACGAATTAAAGGTTCCAGTTAAAATTCCACTTTGAAAATTTTTGTGGAGAAAAATTATGCATATTTTGTGTTTTTGCCATAAAAAACAGGGTTGTCCTTGACAAAAAGGTTATAACAAAAAAATATATATAATAACTTTTATATCCGCAGATAGTTCTGAAGTTGATCTAGATTCTCAAGATTTAGGCGTTAAATATATATATTTTTTATAAATAAATAAAATATATATATATATATATTACTTATTTTTTAAATGTTTATGACTGAGACCAAACTTGAGAGGAGCCCTAAAGGTAAAAAAAAAAATCTATATACTGTATTGGTTTTCTGCATTCTTTAATTTTTCATTGTGTGGCCCTCAGTGGGAAAAAGACTAAAACACTATCAGTGAAGCATAAGAAACACAAAACGTGTCTATTTATTTTAGTTATTCAGAGTTCGGTGTGTGTATAAGTACTTTTTGAGCACTATCGTGATTATAATAAAGGTGCTAATTTTGGTCCCAATAACTGTGATGTAAAATATTCATATTGTTTCATCCCTTACGCGAACACTTGGCCATCACTCCAGCAGCACTGAGAGCGGATTCAGCCAAACTGCCTTGAGGTAATGTTGCAATTTTCAATGCCAGAAAAGCTATAACCCAGAAATGTCATAATAAAACAACAACAACAACTGGACATAAGTTATCATAATCAGCTCATTTTAAAAAGGTTCCAAAATAAAAACAGTTAATATTTATTAACACATAGGGGTATGGAAAATTGATACCGTTAAGTACCAGATGCAATACACAGGTACAGGGAATTAGTATCGTATGGGTTCGAATGTGAAAGGTAACCATTCCTAACTATACCCTAAACCTTTTCTGACTAGAGTAAAGTAAATTGTACAAGTACTTGATCTAAAAATGTATACAGTACTTAATATACAAATAACACGGTATAGCGGTATAGGGGCGGTATAGCTCGGTTGGTAGAGCGGCCGTGCCAGCAGCTTGAGGGTTCCAGGTTCGATCCCCGCTTCCGCCATCCTAGTCACTGCCGTTGTGTCCTTGGGCAAGACACTTTACCCACTTGCTCCCAGTGCCACCCACCTGGTTTAAATGTAACTTAGATATTGGGTTTCACTATGTAAAACCGCTTTGAGTCACTAGAGAAAAGCGCTATGTAAATATAGTTCACTTCACTTCACACTTCAGCACACAAAGACATTGTTTATATTCAACTAAACTTTTCAATTATTTATCTCAGATTTTTAAAGAGGTTAATTTAATTATTTTGCCATTTATTTAGCAAAAAAAAGCCAAAACTTGACGTTAATAAAATAACATTGTTTTGTTGGCTGGTGTAAAGTATTGACATCTAGCAGAAACCATTCTTGATGTGCAATCAATCCTCTCCCTGCTTCCCTTTTCTTCATGTTCTGTAAATATATGAGCGCTGTGAAATAATGCACCGCCACGTTTTATTTTATTTTTTTCTTTCCTTATGCGTTGGCGACAGAATTTAGATGACATTGTCATCGGTGCGCATGTTGAATCAATTGAAATCGCATTTGGTGTCTATTGCGCCGCAGGCCAATATGACCGCGCCGGGCGGAGATATTTTGTCAACGAACGTGACGCGCTTGCCTTGCTCGACATTAAACACTCGGCGCCGCTTCTCCCCAAGAAACAATCTCACCCCAGGCTAAGTGGATCATTATGTGTGTGCGCATAGGCAGATACGGTATTAATAGCTGTATTCCATTTCATGTCAAGGACTCACATTATCTTGCCAAGAGCTGGTGTGCCTGCTGTTTGATGTATGGACATGAGGCTTATCACATATAATGCCAGATGAGGCCATTGTTGGGGTGACTGTTGATTTTGTAGCTCCAAGTTTGCCTTATCACTGGCGAGGTTCATGTTTGATGCTTGGAACGAGTAGAGGTGTCAAAAAGTACCAAATGACGAATTGATTTTGGAAACGATACGGTCAACTGCAGATTGCATACAATTTCTTCACATCCATTTGGTAATTTTCTATACGGCGTGTCTGCATTAATGTCAAGGGTGAGCTAGACTGGATTACCTGGGGAAATGTTTGCATTTTGCTCCCTGAACCATCCACTGTACCGAAAATTAGTCAAACTGTCAGTTGCCATTTCATGCAAATTTAACCAATTTTCACATATTCTGTGCAAACTCCTTGATTTGTCCGAACCCGGCAATTTCCATTCATTGTGACCAATCATCGTAATTGTTGCCCGTTGAGTTTGTCTCTGGGCAGCCTTCAAACGCGCATGTCAACCGTCTCTCAAATGTTTGTTTTTTCTTGTGTAGACTAACCAGGAACAGCAATGAGTAAGAATATCTCAGCTCTTTATTGTCTATTAAAAATCTCCCCCCAGGTTCTAAGATTGTCTAAATAACGAGAGGTGAATAGAATTGGAGATTAACAATTTATTCTACAAAAAAGAACATGTACAAATGATTGTGATACCAGCGCTGGAGAGAGAGAACTGAGCTACCCAAAAGTTGGTGCCATCTCCAAAATGGTAGCCCGTTTCCAATGCTTTTTGTTCACCGAAACTGACATATAACGCACACCTCCTTCTTCACTCTCTCTCCAGGCTGGTACCCCATGACACCATTAATAATAATAATACCGTACATTTCGGACTGTAAGCTGCTACTACTTTTCCTGCGCTTTGCACCCTGCGGTTTAATTAATGGTGTGGCTAATTTATGGGTTTTTCTTCACTGACAGCTGTAATGCAAAAAGTGGAGAAAAAAAAACAAGTGAAGTGCTGCGTTGCCCTTCTGTTTGGACGAGAGCTTTCAACTGGAAGTACAGCTGCCGTTCAGTCTTTTAGCTGTCCATAGCGTTTTTACTGGTATTAATTAATCATTAATCACTCCATGCAACGTTTATAAGTTTTACAGTATAACTAAACAATTCTTACTTACTAAACCGTCTCGTGTGATGTCTATAGGAGTACTTACATGCATATTTGTCTGTCATATTGTAATGTAATGAAGCTAGCGTCACTAGCATAAGCTAATATGCTAACACATTTACGAGTGTCTGTGTTAGTATTGTTGATGACATTCTTTTTGTTTCGTCTCAGTTTCTTAATGTCACCAGGACGTCACCGTGGAGTTATTGAGTCTGTTTAGCAGACTGGAGAGCTAGCGTCCGTAGATAGTGGGTCCATGACGATGACTTCTGTTTTGTTTGATCAGCCGTTTTACTGCCGTGTTACAGACTCCGTTTGGAGGAAACAGGTATGTATAAAAACATTTCCAAAATATTTCTGTGTAAATAACTAATTTTACAACGTATATATCTGCGGCTTATAGTCCGATGTGGCTAATATATGGAACACAAGTTTTCTTCTAAAATTTTGTGGGTGCGGCTTAAACAAATACCATTGCGCTCTATAGTCCGGAAAATATTGCGTATGTGTGTGAGCGTGCAAACAGGGTGAGCTCATCATGTGTGTATCGCCTCTAGCAAAACCAAGGCCAAACTAGTGATTTCTAAGGCATTCGTATTCTGCCAAAAGCAGGGGAAATATTCTTCTAACATGCCCAAACGGCGATTGTTAATTTTGGCAGCAGTTTTTTAAATTTAGTTTAAGTCATAGTCTATTGACGAAAATGTATTTTAGTTTTAGTCCAATTTTTGTCATCTTAAGTGATTTAGTTTTACTCCGGTTTTAGGCGACGGTATCTGACAACGTTTTAGTCAGTAAAAAATTACAGTAAATTTAGTCGACTGAAATATAAATGATACAATGATCTTTAAAGTTTCCTGGAAAGCACTTTTTTTTAGCTCACTGCAGAGCATTTGTTTAAAACAAAAGTAGCATGAAATCATGGTCAAAAATGTATTAATGTATGAAATTGTGTATTCAGTGTTCTTTCGAATGCCTCATCTTTAACCATTTTGTCATAAATTGCTGTAAAGTCACATAAAGTTGATATACAAAATAATTCAAAATATATTTTTTTGGCATTGTTTGCACCATGTAGTCTATTGTTGTCATCTGATCTCCACTCTAACTGTAACGTCAGCGCAACTATCATGTTTCATAAAACATGTTATTTTTAATTACTTAAAAACACAGCCAGCAAAGTTGTGAAAACTTAGCAACTATACTGTACAAGACAAAATTAAATGTTATTGGATTTTCTTTCTGTCATCATATTCGTCAACTAAAATGTCAGTTAATTTCATCATTGTCTTAGTCATTGCGCATTTGTTTTGATTAGTTGTCATATTTTTGGGGAGTGCTCAGAGAGTATGGGGTATCGGACTGTCTGATTGTGGCGGTCCGCTCCCTGTATGATCAGTGCCAGAGTTTGGTCCGCATTGCCGGCAGTAAGTCGGACATGTTTCCAGTGAGGGTTGGACTCCGCCAAGGCTGCCCTTTGTCACCGATTCTGTTCATAACTTTTATGGACATAATTTCTAGGCGCAGTCAAGGCGTTGAGGGGATCCGGTTTGGTGGCTGCAGGATTAGGTCTCTGCTTTTTGCAGATGATGTGGTCCTGATGGCTTCATCTGGCCAGGATCTTCAGCTCTCACTGGATCGGTTCGCAGCTGAGTGTGAAGCGACTGGGATGAGAATCAGCACCTCCGAGTCCGAGTCCATGGTTCTCGCCCGGAAAAGGGTGGAGTGCCATCTCCGGGTTGCGGAGGAGACCCTGCCCCAAGTGGAGGAGTTCAAGTACCTTGGAGTCTTGTTCACGAGTGGGGGAAGAGTGGATCGTGAGATCGACAGGCGGATCGGTTCGGCGTCTTCAGTAATGCGGACGCTGTATCGATCCGTTGTGGTGAAGAAGGAGCTGAGCCGGAAGGCAAAGCTCTCAATTTACCGGTCGATCTACGTTCCCATCCTCACCTATGGTCATGAGCTTTGGGTTATGACCGAAAGGACAAGATCACGGGTACAAGCGGCCGAAATGAGTTTCCTCCGCCGGGTGGCGGGTCTCTCCCTTAGAGATAGGGTGAGAAGCTCTGCCATCCGGGGGGAGCTCAAAGTAAAGCCGCTGCTCCTCCACATCGAGAGGAGCCAGATGAGGTGGTTCGGGCATCTGGTCAGGATGCCACCCGAACGCCTCCCTAGGAAGGTGTTTAGGGCACGTCCGACCAGTAGTAGGCCGCGGGGAAGACCCAGGACACGTTGGGAAGACTATGTCTCCCGCCTGGCCTGGGAACGCCTCGGGATCCCCCGGGAGGAGCTGGACGAAGTGGCTGGGGAGAGGGAAGTCTGGGCTTCCCTGCTTAGGCTGCTGCCCCCGCGACCCGGCCTCGGATAAGCGGAAGAAGATGGATGGATGGATGGATGGATGTCATATTTTAGTCAAGGGAAAATAGGTTGAAAATAACTAATGCAAAAATTATTAGTGAACAAGATAAATACTTGTAATGTTAGATTCTCATAGCGAAGACCCTCTTAAGGTTCCTGTCCACGGCGCTAAGCCTTTTGGGTAATGTAGTATATTAAAATTGACATCCTAATTTTCTTGTTTACATCGTATACATACATCATAGTCTCTCATATCTCTCATTTACCAACAAAAATTAGGATTGTGTTCAACAGTTCCCCAATGTACTCAACAAAAGCGTACAATGTGTTCGAACATTTGTGTGCAAATGAAAAAAATGTTGTTTGATTTTTCAAAATCCTGTGTTTTTTTGTGCTTAGGGATACAACAACACTTTTTTTTTTTTTTTTGAATGTAGGCCTCAAACCACCATTTGGTGCAACTTTTTGAAAGTGCTGCTATGAAATCAGTCATTTTAGCCTGCAACAATCACAGAAAAGCCCCCGAAATCCTTGAGCGACTTTTATGTACCAAATCATAGCAGATTATGCAGATTATGCAAATTATGCAAATTATGCGATGACATCACGGTGACCACGCTTCCACCGCCATAGATATATTGGCAGTCTCGGGCAGGTATATTCAATTGTCGACTCGCGTCCCACATTCGGCTCGCCAAACATCACCCAAATAGGCTTGATGAAACCATAAAAATTTGGGTTGCTCATGTATGCCGCCACACCACAGGTGGCAACAGTGAGGCATAAGAGTCACAATGAAGCAGCAGCGGGGTGAGTAGAAGAACAGTAGTCATCCAACCCTGAAGAAAAATCTAAATAAATTGCGAAAATCTGATTTTTAACAATGACTGGACGACAAACTTTGAATGTTCTGCCCCAAGCAAGTTCTCCAGTCATTGTTTCCTGTTGGGCCTTTTAAGTGTTCCAGACAAACAGCAAAAACGGTACAAATCCCAGCGTGTAAGCTTCATCACAAAACTTAGTCAGCTTTTTGTAAGTAGATATTGTGCGTAAAAATATTTAGTTTGTTTCGTATTGAAATTGTTGACTTTGTGATGTCTTTTGTATTTGTGGTCTTGTTATTTGTCTGATACTAACTTTGGCGATAAAAGCTAGTTTAAAACACGTAGCACTAAATTTGACCAGTAAAGGGCGATAACCCTACACCTTAGGTTTAATTGTGATGAGTCATCTATATTGTTTGATGTGGATGTTGTTAAGTTTCTATATGCGTAAACATCTGTAGTTTATCGTGTGAAAGTATTAACACTAAACCTATTTGATTTTTGTAAAATACACAAAGGACGTTATATTCCTGTAATGTTTATTTTACAGTACAGGCCAAAAGTTTGGACACACCTTCTCATTTCAATGCGTTTTCTTTATTTTCATGACTATTTACATCGTAAATTGTCACTGAAGGCATCAAAACTATGACACCTGTGAAGTGAAAACCATTTCAGGTGACTGCCTCTTGAAGCTCATCGAGAGAATGCCAAGAGTGTGCAAAGCAGTAATCAGAGCAAAGGGTGGCTATTTTGAAGAAACTACAATATAAAACATGTTTTCAGTTATTTGACCTTTTTTGTTAAGTACATAACTCCACATGTGTTCATTCATAGTTTTGATGCCTTCAGTGACAATCTACAATGTAAATAGTCATGAAAATATCAATCAATCAATCAATCAATGTTTATTTATATAGCCCTAAATCACAAAAGTCTCAAAGGGCTGCACAAGCCACGACGACATCCTCGGCACAGAGCCCACACAAGGGACGTCGATGTGAATGACAATGAGAAACCTTGGGGAGGATCACATATGTGGATAACCCCCCCCTCTAAGTAGAGTCCCTAGTGGATCCAACATAACAGTGAGAGTCCAGTCCATAGTGGGGACAGCAGGAGACCATCCCGAGCGGAGACAGGTCAATAGCGCAGAGACGTCCCCATCTGATGCACAGGCGAGCGGTCCACCCCGGGTCTCAGCTCTGGACAGCCAGCACCTCATCCATGGTCACCGGAACCGGAATAACCCAGCGAGGGGGCAGAGCAGAAAAAAAAACGGCAGATCAACTGGTCTAAAAAGGGGGTCTATTTAAAGGCTAGAGTATACAAATGAGTTTTAAGATGGGACTTAAATGCTTCTACTGAGGTAGCATCTCTAACTTTTACCGGGAGGGCATTCCAGAGTACTGGAGCCCGAACAGAAAACGCTCTGTAGCCCGCAGACTTTTTTTGGGCTCTTGGAATCACTAATAAACCGGAGTTCTTTGAACGCAGATTTCTTGCCGGGACATATGGTACAATACAGTCAGCAAGATAGGATGGAGCTAGACCGTATAGTATTTTATACGTAAGTAGTAAAACCTTAGTCGCATCTTAAGTGCACAGGAAGCCAGTGCAAGTGAGCCAGTATAGGCGTAATATGATCAAACTTTCTTGTTCTTGTCAAAAGTCTAGCAGCCGCATTTTGTACCAACTGTAATCTTTCAATGCTAAACATAGGGAGACCCGAAAATAATACGTTACAGTAATCGAGACGAGACGTAACGAACGCATGAATAATGATCTCAGCGTCGCTAGTGGACAAAATGGAACAAATTTTTGCGATATTACGGAGATGACAGAATAAACAAAACACATTGAATGAGATGGTGTGTCCAAACTTTTGGCCTGTACTGTATGTCTATATATATTATTCAATGTAAAGAACTAAAACTGAGGAGGAAAATATTTCATTAGAAGGAGCATCATTCCTCAACAAAACTTCTGGAGCTTTTGTTTCTTCATGCTGTTAACTCTCTGGCGAGCTGCACATGCTGAAAACAAGTAGAGAGGGCAGAATGATGAATTTATTGACAGTGCAGTGTGAAAGCCAATGTGTTTACTTTGTAATTAAGTAAAAGGAGTCTCAAGAGGCACTTTCTGACGAAACATCCACATTTCGATGTCCGACCCATAAGCCCTTGGGCTCTTGAAACTGCGGTCCTCTTCATAATGTCATTGAATAGCCCTGGTCTAGGGGAAACCCTGAGTATACCTTTACACTCCTTGTTATTTGTATGAACATATTACCTTTTTTTTTTTTCATTAAGTCACGTCTTTTTACCTTTTTTTTTTTCCCGCTCTTGCATTTTATATTCTAAGTCTGCCCCCTTAAAATGTCAGAATGCTTCAAATGGCCCCTTGGAACCCACCTGCTTTACACCTTCCTCTCTCTACCTCACATCACCCCCAGCTGGGTACGCCCCTCGTGGCGTCCTGCCGTGTTGCCGTGCTTCACATTGTCTGAGTCACCGTGTTCGCGACGTCCCGGCTTGCCAGGTTGACTCGCCTCGCAACGACAGCTGGGATGACGCCACCTCTGGAAAATGTTCATCTCTCATTAACAGTGGCGTCGTCGCACTAATGGTCCCGACGCTGGCCGGCGTGAGTGTTACGGCGAGGCGCGGGGAACGTGCGCGTTTCACAAGCGGCTAACGTGTGGCTCATTTCAAAGTGTTAGGCTTTTTTTTTTTTTTTTTTTTTTTTTTTTTTTTTTTTCTCCCCAGATTGTAACATGTTTCGGATCTTTTTCCCAGATAGAAAGTCATTCCATTAATTGGATTAATCCTGCAGCGCCACAGTAAATTCTAAGTAATGACTGCACCACTTGCTTTAATCTTATGGATGGTGAAATCCTGTTTGAACGATGTGATGCTCTCTGATGGTTTGTGATTCATTTAAAGCAACAGCAGGCTTTTTTCCTATTACACACGCACACACACACACACACACACACACACACACACACACACACACACACACACACACACACACACAAACAATACACCTACCGCACATTCTTTTTATGATTACATCCGGCTAAATTAGGTCCTTTATCATCCGACATCACATTACCTTGTGGCCCATAGTCGTAGAGGGCAGATGGCAGCACCGCTTGTGAGTCTTGTGTCTGTGCTTGTCGGTGCCGGCGCTCAGGTCTCTGGAGGTGTGACCCGGCTCAGCATGCCAAGCTGTGCCAAGTGCGCACAGCTGGCAGCGACCAAGCAGTTGGTCTCGCTGGACATGTCGCCCCCCCACTGCGCCAGGACAAACAGGAAATGAGTCCTGGGGCCTGGTAGGAGAGCGCGGCCAAAAGCAGTGCGAGAGTGGAAGAGGACAGCTTGGAGAGATGAGATAATGGGAAGGAACATGATTTCACACACGGTTAGAGACTTGCCAAGGAATCAGAAAATAATGCTGTTGATTTTTGGAGGTGCGTCTCTCAAGACTCGATGAAGCGCCTGCTTCCTCAAATTTCCTTGTTTACAATTGGTTCAGCGTTCAAAGAGAGACGCGCACGGATCATGTCCCCAAACGGGAATGCGGTCTACTCCGTTGTGTATCCAAAGTCAGCCACAAAGAGAATCCTACCGCCTTGGATTGTAACACTGTTGAGCAGTGTTTCTTAACCATAGGGCATGGTTGGTAAATGGTAAATGGGTTATAATTGTATAGCGCAGACCTGGGCATTGGGCGGCCCGCGGGCCGCATCCGGCCCTTTGTGCGTCCCTGTCCGGCCCGCGTGAGGCCAATTATAAATTACAAAATAAATTTTAAAAAGTATCTATGTCGAGTGTGCAATACAACGGTGCTGCTTTTGTTTTGAAAATCGTTATTTGTATTACTTCCGTGTGGACGTATGCGTGATTGTGAGTGAATGTGAACAACTGCAATTACAAAATAAAGTTGAAAAAACATCTATGTCCTGCGCGCAATACAACTGTGCTGCTTTTATTTTGAAAAGTATTATTTATGGGCGTGTGTCCGTGTGTAACCTGCGAGTGAAGGTGCACATGCAGCGACAAGTGATGCACGGTTTACACCCGAGACGCCAAAAAGAGAAAAGTTGATGAGGAATGCCGTGTTTTCAACAACACATGAACTGCAAAGCAACGTCCCCTCACCTAAGGTGCGTGCCTGCGCAATTGCGCACTGCTCAAGCGTCCGCTGCGCGCAGCAAGTCAAATCCCATCTGAATTATAAACAAAATAAACATATTTATTCTATGGAATTTTGCAATGCAACTTTGAGTGACAGTGACAACAAGCGGCCCTAATGGTGTTCGTCAACACCGTTCAATTGAACACCGTTCAATTATTGTAACGTCTATCGAGATGCTTCGAGGACAGGAATTATATCGATCACTTTATTGAACAAAACTGTTTATATTCGGACATAACCACACCAAAAACACGAGTAAAACAATTCTATCTCGAAAAACTAGTCATTTTCTGCCGTACAAACCAGGCCAAAACCAACTTGTCATCTGTCACCAACACGCATAGCACTAAACCACTGGTGCGTTTAAGGCCACACAAAAAGTCGGACAACTCAAATACCACACAAAGTTACACTATGACTCCTCAGTCATACGTGTGCTTATTTTACTGTCATTTATTATTAATGTTAATTTATATATATTAGTCATGGAATGCTGTTACACACACTATGTTGAAGTATTACTATTAATATTATTATTATTATTATTTATCTTACGGTATATATCAAAAATAATATTGAGCAAAATTTAATTGAAATATTGTCGATGTGGCCCTCCAGCAGTGCTCGGGTAGCTCATGCGGCCCCCGGTAAAAATTAATTGCCCACCCCTGGTATAGCGCTTTTCTACCTTCAAGGTACTCAAAGCGCTTTGACACTATTTCCACAATATCCTGGGCATGACGTTAAAGTGCATCCGGCAGTGGAGGCTCCTCTATGGGGTCTTGGGACACTAGGAGGTTAACCCCTTTACTACTGGTACCCCAGGTGGCCCTTGGCAAAGGCCTAGTACCTGACTGCCCCCTAGCCAGGGATACGGTGAAGACCTCAACGGCGGAGCAGGCGGATGACGGTAGATGTAAGAACTACCACAACGGCTGCGATGGCGGAAGAAGGCCCCCCCACATCCATGTGGGCCCAGTTATGGGGAAATAACAGCCCAAGACCTCAACGGTGGAACAGGCGGAGGATGATTGCTAACCCTATGGAGCGTCACAACGGCTGGGATGGCAGAAGAAGGCTGCAGCAGAAAAGGGTCCCCAGTTGTCTTGGACTCTATGCCACTGGACCCTGACCCGGATCTCGTGTGGTGACTGTCTGTGCACCAGTCTCCCCACGTTATAAATAATAAATAATAAATGGGTTATACTTGTATAGCGCTTTTCTACCTTCGAGGTACTCAAAGCGCTTTGACAGTATTCACCCATTCACACACACATTCACACACTGATGGAGGGAGCTGCCATGCAAGGCGCTGCCAGCACCCATCAGTGGCAAGGGTGAAGTGTCTTGCCCAAGGACACAACGGACGTGACTAGGATGGTAGAAGGTGGGGATTGAACCCCAGTAACCAGCAACCCTCCGACGGCTGGCACGGCCACTCTACCAACTTCGCCACGCCGCCCCACGTTAAACAAAGTCACGCACAGGCATCCTCCATAAAGGGATGCCCCCCTACCAGGAGGATCGTCATACTCGCTTGGAGTGACCGCCGATGATGACTATTTCCACATTCACCCATTCACACACACATTCACACTGATGGCGGGAGCTGACATGCAAGGCGCTAACCACGACCCATCAGGAGCAAGGGTGAAGTGTCTTGCTCAAGGACACAACGGACGTGACTAGGTTGGTAGAAGGTGGGGATCGAACCAGGAACCCTCAGGTTGCTAACACGCCCACTCTCCCAACTGCGCCACACCGTCCGCCATGGGACGCGAGCACCCTCTCCAGCAGAGCTGGGCAAATATTTAGCCTCGGAATTCACTTTGAGAGAAAAAAATGTGAATACACAATGTGGCCGTTGTGTATGTGTGTATAAATTACGTTTGTTTATGTACACATTTAGCTGTAAAAATCTGCTGTATAGTATGTGTGTTTGGGTCCCTTTTTCAGGAACACTAATACCAAAAGTCACATTATCTGATGGTTCTAAAACAAGTTATGACAGACCACCTCAAAAAATGGAATGGAATTTTACAGTTTTTTTACTGAATGGGACACCCAAAATGTACATTAAAATAAAGAAAGTGGGATTTACAATATTAACATGTGCCTCACAATACGAAGGTATGAGTAGTCCTGAGTTCAATCCTGGGCTACGGATCTTTCTGTGTGGAGTTTGCATGTTCTCCCCGTGACTGCGTGGGTTCCCTCCGGGTACTCCGGCTTCCTCCCACCCCCAAAGACATGCACCTGGGGATAGGTTGATTGGCAACACTAAATTGGCCCTAGTGTGTGAATGTGAGTGTGAATGTTGTCTGTCTATCTGTGTTGGCCCTGCGATGAGGTGGCGCTTGTCCCCAAAAGGGACAAGCGGAAGAAAATGGATAGATGGATGAAACTATTAACAATAAAACACTGAATATTAGCAACATATGAACGTCGCTCTTCTTTTACTTCCCAGACCAGTTCCTCGATAGTTGTGTATCTTTTACAATCAAGCAAAACACAACAAAAGTGTAAAAAAACGTAAAATATGAAGGCCAAGTGTAATAAACACCTACAATATGATATATTAACACGTAAAACTCTGCGTCCGCATCTGTTTGACACACACGTTTCAGGCTTGCTGCTCTGAAAACAAACCCCGCCCACTCTGGTTTGTTCCTGGTCTGAGCTGCTGTGACGGAGATTACCATAATAACTCTATATACTTGTATATATGTGTATATACAGTATATATGCGTGTGTATGTGTATATACAGTATATCTGTGTGTGTATGTATATATATATATATATATACATATACACTACCGTTCAAAAGTTTGGGGTCACATTGAAATGTCCTTATTTTTGAAGGAAAAGCACTGTACTTTTCAATGAAGGTAACTTTAAACTAGTCTTAACTTTAAAGAAATACACTCTATACATTGCTAATGTGGTAAATGACTATTCTAGCTGCAAATGGCTGGTTTTTGGTGCAATATCCACATAGGTGTATAGAGGCCCATTTCCAGCAACTATCACTCCAGTGTTCTAATGGTACAATGTGTTTGCTCATTGGCTCAGAAGGCTAATTGATGATTAGAAAACCCTTGTGCAATCATGTTCACACATCTGAAAACAGTTAGCTCGTTACAGAAGCTACAAAACTGACCTTCCTTTGAGCAGATTGAGTTTCTGGAGCATCACATTCGTGGGGTCAATTAAACGCTCAAAATGGCCAGAAAAAGAAAACATTCATCTGAAACTCGACAGTCTATTCTTGTTCTTAGAAATGAAGGCTATTCCACAAAATTGTTTGGGTGACCCCAAACTTTTGAACGGTAGTGTATTTAAATGTAATACATTCAGAATATATAATACTATCTGCCATAATAACAATGTACAATATAATAATTCTAGCTGTATCAATAATTGACCACACATTCAAACGCTCACTTCAGAAACAGGCTTTGCTACACAACTTAAAAAGAGGCCTGATAGCTTGAAGAATAAACAACCCTATCATCATTCGAAGTCAATCAGGTATATGTGTATTTTTGCAATGTATTTCTTCTGCAATATTCCAATTTATCTTCAGTTAATCATGTCTAGAATTCAATGCCAACACACAGACAGTGGGCTTCTATGAATGTGTACAAATTGTTTGAGACCCCCCCAGGAATGGAAAATAACCAGTAATGGAGATGATCATGTCTATTTTTGACACTCCAATAAAGCCGGGATGACGCATCTGTATCGAGGTCCACTGTAAGCGACGACTGCTTGTTCCTCTCCCTCCAAAGCCTTCTTCAAGTTTGACATTAACATTCTCCTCTGTTTTTGTATTCTTATTTGCAATCATTAAATTAGATTAATCTTGAGGACCCTCCATGTCTCCCTTCAATTGACTTGGTTTGGATATGCCCTAACACACTTATTTACACATTCATTTTAAATGACAATATGTATACTGTAGATCAGGGGTCTCAATCTAAATTTAACTGGGGGTCGCTGGATGTTGAGTTTTTACTTCAGAATTGCGTACTCCTTTTATATACATATATATATATATATATATATATATATATATATATATATATATATATATATATATATATATATATATATATATATATATATACATCCATTTTCTCCCACTTGTTACTTATATACACTACCGTTCAAAAGTTTGGGGTCACCCAAACAATTTTGTGGAATAGCCTACATTTCTAAGAACAAGAATAGACTGTCGAGTTTCAGATGAAAGTTCTCTTTTTCTGGCCATTTTGAGCGTTTAATTGACCCCACAAATGTGATGCTCCAGAAACTCAATCTGCTCAAAGGAAGTTCAGTTTTGTAGCTTCTGTAACGAGCTAAACTGTTTTCAGATGTGTGAACATGATTGCACAAGAGTTTTGAACGGTAGTGTATATACACTACGGTAGTGTATGTACACTACCGTTCAAAAGTTTGGGGTCACATTGAAATGTCCTTATTTTTGAAGGAAAAGCACTGTACTTTTCAATGAAGATAACTTTAAACTAGTCTTAACTTTAAAGAAATACACTGTATACATTGCTAATGTGGTAAATGACTATTCTAGCTGCAAATGTCTGGTTTTTGGTGCAATATCCACATAGGTGTGTAGAGGCCCATTTCCAGCAACTATCACTCCAGTGTTGTAATGGTACAATGTGTTTGCTCATTGGCTCAGAAGGCTAATTGATGATTAGAAAACTCTTCTGCAATCATGTTCACACATCTGAAAACAGTTTAGCTCGTTACAGAAGCTACAAAACTGACCTTCCTTTGAGCAGATTGAGTTTCTGGAGCATCACATTCTTGGGGTCAATTAAACGCTCAAAATGGCCAGAAAAAGAAAACTTTCATCTGAAACTCGACAGTCTATTCTTGTTCTTAGAAATGAAGGCTATTCCACAAAATTGTCTGGGTGACCCCAAACTTTTGAACGGTAGTGTATTTAAATGTAATACATTCAGAATATATAATACTATCTGCCATAGAATAATTCTAGCTGTATAAATAATTGACCACACATTCAAACGCTCACTTCAGAAACAGGCTTTGCTACACAACTTAAAAAGAGGCCTGATAGTTTGAAGAATAAACAACCCTATCATCATTCGAAGTCAATCAGGTATATGTGTATTTTTGCAATGTATTTTTTCTGCAATATTCCAATTTCTCTTCAGTTAATCATGTCCAGAATGCAATGCCAACACGCAGACGGTGGGCTTCTATGAATGTGTACAAATTGTTTGAGACCCCCCCAGGAATGGCAAATAACCAGTAATGGAGATGATCATATCTATTTTTGACATTCCAATAAAGCCGGGATGACGCATCTGTATCGAGCTCCACTGTAAGCGACGACTGCTTGCTCCTCTCCCTCCAAAGCCTTCTTCAAGTTTGACATTAACATTCTCCTCTGTTTTTGTATTCTTATTTGCAATCATTAAATTAGATTAATCTTGAGGACCCTCCATGTCTCCCTTCAATTGACTTGGTTTGGATATGCCCTAACACACTTATTTACACATTCATTTTAAATGACAATATGTATACTGTAGATCAGGGGTCTCAATCTAAATTTAACTGGGGGTCGCTGGATGTTGAGTTTTTGCTTCAGAATTGCGTACTCCTTTTATATACATATATATATATATATCCATCCATTTTCTCCCACTTGTTACTTATATACACTACCGTTCAAAAGTTTGGGGTCACCCAAATAATTTTGTGGAATAGCCTTCATTTCTAAGAACAAGTATAGACTGTCGAGTTTCAGATGAAAGTTCTCTTTTTCTGGCCATTTTGAGCGTTTAATTGACCCCACAAATGTGATGCTCCAGAAACTCAATCTGCTCAAAGGAAGTTCAGTTTTGTAGCTTCTGTAACGAGCTAAACTGTTTTCAGATATGTGAACATGATTGCACAAGGGTTTTGAACGGTAGTGTATATACACTACCGTTCAAAAGTTTGGGGTCACATTGAAATGTCCTTATTTTTGAAGGAAAAGCACTGTACTTTTCATTGAAGATAACTTTAAACTAGTCTTAACTTTAAAGAAATACACTCTATACATTGCTAATGTGGTAAATGACTATTCTAGCTGCAAATGTCTGGTTTTTGGTGCAATATCCACGTAGGTGTATAGAGGCCCATTTCCAGCAACTATCACTCCAGTGTTCTAATGGTACAATGTGTTTGCTCATTGGCTCAGAAGGCTAATTGATGATTAGAAAACTCTTGTGCAATCATGTTCACACATCTGAAAACAGTTTAGCTCGTTACAGAAGCTACAAAACTGAACTTCCTTTGAGCAGATTGAGTTTCTGGAGCATCACATTTGTGGGGTCAATTAAACGCTCAAAATGGCCAGAAAAAGAGAACTTTCATCTGAAACTCGACAGTCTATTCTTGTTCTTAGAAATGAAGGCTATTCCACAAAATTGTCTGGGTGACCCCAAACTTTTGAACGGTAGTGTATATATATATATATGTATATATATACATATATATATATATATATATATATATATATATATATATATATATATATATATATATATATATATATTTATACATTTGCTTTACTATCATATATTTATTCAGGTGTATCGGTACAACGTCCTCACAGTTCGAATCAAATGGGTCATGAAAAGTAAAGTCAGCCACTCATTGTGACATCATCAAACACTGGAGCAACAAAGCTTGACATGCTTTCATCCTTTCAGCCTCATCAGGTGCGAGTCCACCTGCTTGTGAAATTAACTAATGACCTCAATTTGACTGTTTTGCTCGCGTTCGCTCCAGCATCGGCTTCCCCCGTCGGTCACAGGGGGCACTGTTGCATCGTGTTCCACGCAGCAGAATAACTCCCGAGTTCTCTCTTTTCCTGGCGTGTCCTTGCTGGTGTCATGAGCTATATGCCCAACTGCAGGGCAACCGCTCCTCTTTTTGCTAGCCATCCCTTCTAATCTGCTGCCGTCAAGATCCACATTTGGAGCTCAGTCCCCACTGCAAGACATAAGCCACCACACGGTTTTGGGATGTGCTGATATTTGGGGTGTCTTGATGCAGTATAGCAAAGGGATTTCATTTTCCCCCTCGTCGAAATCGAAACAAAACCTTTTGCTATTTAGGCTATTTCCAATTTATCTTGAGAAAATCCCACACTATGCATGTGCGGTGGACTTGTTAGTGGCTTTGTAGTTGTGCTGCTGCCAGCTCCCTGTCTGTCTTCCTGTCAGACCGAGCATGCCCATTACAACATTCTACCCATGTTGCCAAGGATACCATGCGGAGCTGCCAGGCCCTGTGTTGTGCACACATATGTGGCTCATAGCATCGGCCGGAGAAGACGGCGACGCATGCATAAACACACGTACTTCTCTCTGTCCGGCCTCCGTCCTGCCTTCTTGTCGTCTCTCTTGATCATCGGTAATCAGTCTTGTCTCGTCTCCTCGCCGCTGGCTGTCAGCGGCACGTCAGAATTCTGTCAAAGCCCCACGCCGTCCGTCACAGGCTGTTGCCGTTAATGACATCTGATGCCGCCCGTTGCCGGAGTCACCCACTGGAGATGGCTGGGGACTCCGTATGCTTCAATATTCGGTACGGCTAAAACCATAAAAAGTGTGTCTTTTCAAACAATTACCTCATGTATTCATACACCCTAATTTGTCCCTTCCTGTCTCAGCAGCTAAGCAGCCATTTTTCCTTTCTTGTGGCGTACAATGGAGACCCTGCTGAGCATGTGAACCTGATTTGCTAACCGCCTCTCTTCCTTATCCTCAGCTTCTCATTTCACTGTTCTCATTCTCTCTCTCTCTCTCCCCTCCTCTAGAGGAAGAAGTGGAAAACTTTGACGTGTCCAGTCTCCAGGAAGAGGCTCTGAGGAACATCGAAGCTGACAGCTTCTGGTGCATGAGCAAGCTGCTGGACGGCATCCAGGTAAGTCGTTGTGTGTTGAAAAGATAAGGGTGGGGGGTGGGGTATTACTCTCGCACACACTTTCATACTTTAACACCAATTTACTGTACATGCTGAATCTCCACACTGTGTCCACCTACATGGTGCCCCTGGGTAAGATCTTCTACTGTCTATTGATACTGTGGGAGTGGGCGGGAAGCTGCTGGGCTCTTCACACTCATTGGCAGTCTTTCTCCTATCCCTGGAATGGATACTATTTAGAGCTCATGCTAAAATGTGCCTGCAACTTAACAATGTCACACCTGGTATTCAAACCTTAAACAATGATAATAATGATATGTTCAGTCATGTTAAAAAAGATTCTGTATTTGTTTGTGTAACTTTTGTACTCCTGAACCGCTGCACATAACAGGGTGAACCTTTGTCAAATAATGCTGTGATGTCTGTGCTGACATACAGTATACTGTTATTTAATACCGAAATCTAACCCCTAAGTCCGATTGACTTGAAATTTCTCATATAGCTTAATGTACTCTAAACTGTGTACACTGCAATTTTAGGGTGTTTGGCACACACTTGTAGGGGACGGAAAAGCACACGTGTGCAAAGTTTGAGCAAAATTGGCAGAGAAAAATGGTTGCCATTAGGGCAGGGACGGGACCTAGACAAATGGGTGATGACTTGAGGATATCTGCACGTATGTAGGGATGTCTTTGTAAAAAAAATAAATATATATATTTAATATATATATATATATGTATTATTATATGTATATTAGGGGTGTGGGAAAAAATTGATTCAAATTCGAATCGCGATTCTCACATTGTGCGATTCAGAATCTATTCTCATTTTTAAAAAATTGATTTTTATTTTTATTTTTATTTTTTTCATTTATTTTTATTTTTATTTATTTTTTTATTTTTTTAATTAATCAATCCAACAAAACAATACACAGCAATACCATAACAATGCAATCCAATTCCAAAACCAAACCCGACCCAGCAACACTCAGAACTGCAATAAACAGAGCACTTGAGAGGAGACAAAAACACGACACAGAACAAACCAAAAGTAGTGAGAGAAAAAAAAGAATTTTATCAACAACAGTATCAATATTAGTTACAATTTCAACATAGCAGTGATTAAAAATCCCTCATTGACATTATCATTAGACATTTATAAAAAATAAAAAAAAGAACAATAGTGTCACAGTGGCTTACACTTGCATCGCATCTCATAAGCTTGACAACACACTGTGTCCAATATTTTCACAAATATAAAATAAGTCATATTTTTGGTTCATTTAATAGTTAAAACAAATTTACATTATTGCAATCAGTTGATAAAAGATTATTAAAGATTAAAGTACCAATGATTCCCGGGTATACATTGTCCTTTACAATTATAAAAGCTTTTTACAAAAATGTACTACTCTGCTTGCATGTCAGCAGACTGGGGTACATCCTGCTGAAATCCTATGTATTGAATGAATAGAGAATCGTTTTCAATCGGGAAAATATCGTTTTTTAATCGAGAATCGCGTTGAATCGAAAAAAAAAAATCGATTTTGAATCGAATCGTGACCCCAACAATCAATATTGAATCGAATCGTGGGACAACCAAAGATTCGCAGCCCTAATGTATATATAATAATAAGTATATGTATGTATTAGTGTTGTCCCGATACCAATATTTTGGTACTGGTACCAAAATGTATTTAAATACTTTTCGGTACTTTTCGATACTTTTCTAAATAAAATGGAACAAAAAAAATTGCATTATCGGCTTTATTTCAACAAAAAAATCTTACGGTACATTAAACATGTTTCTTATTGCAATTTTATCCTTAAATAAAATAGTGAACATACAAGACAACTTTTCTTAGTAAGTAAGCAAGCAAACAAAGGCTCCTAATTAGTCTGCTGACGTATGCAGTAACATATTGTGTCATTTTCCATTCTATTATTTTGTCAACATTATAAAGGACCAGCTGTAGAAATGGATTGTTAATCTACTTGTTCATTTACTGTTAATATCTGCTTATTTTCTGTTGTAACATGTTCTATCTACACTTCTGTTCAAATGTAATAATCACTTATTCTTCTGTTGTTTGGATACTTTACATTAGTTTTGGATCATACCACAAATTTGGGTATCCATCCGATACCAAGTCGTTACAGGATCATACATTAGTCATATTCAAAGTCCTCATGTGTCCAGGGACATATTTACTGAGTTTATAAACATAATATAAATAAAAAAAAAAAAAAAAAAAAGATTTTGTTATGCTAAAAAATATCGATGTAATCATAGTAGTATCGACTAGATACACTCCTGTATTTAGTATCATTACAGTGGCTGTTAGGTGTAGAGCCGGTACTTTTTAGAGGCGATAAAATACCAAATATGATTCGTTAGTATGGCGGTACTATACTAGTACCGGTATACCGTACAACCCTACTATGTATATATATATTTTATTTATTTATTTTGGTGTTGTCTTGTCCACTCTCCCCCTCAGACCTCTATTGTTTTTTCAATCCTCTCCTGCTCTGTTCCGGCTGTGCCAAACACTAAATATAGCCAAACATTTAATAAAGTCAAATACAAATAAGTCTACAAGAGAAGTATCCCACACTGCTTTTTTGTAAAGTAAGTCCTTACAACAGACACAGGCATTTACATCAACAGTATTTATTTTTATTTTGTGTGCTTGAGACATCCCGCGGGCCGGATCTGCAGTAAAAGGAACCCTGCATTAAAATTATGAACTGAGCCGCCAAAAAAAACCCATTTATTGCATCTCTTT
Organism: Entelurus aequoreus; assembly: GCF_033978785.1. Lineage (NCBI taxonomy): Eukaryota > Metazoa > Chordata > Actinopteri > Syngnathiformes > Syngnathidae > Entelurus > Entelurus aequoreus. Next base: position 8,762,092 of record NC_084742.1, on the reverse strand, counting down.
ATGTGAAAATGGCAGCGCAACATACAGTTTTGTTGCATATGTAGTAGGTTCGCCAGATATCGCAACCATGTCCACACAAATATGGATATTTAAAAAATGCTTATTTTTCTATCGTGTAGTGACAGACATTAAATGCTACAAACCCCTTTGTATTCTTGTGCATTTGTTTGTTTATCTTCAATCCCAAGTATACATAAAACTAATAATGTGTCAACGTTAAGTGTCAAATGGATTTGCGAAAAATAATTTTATATACCTGTTTTGTCCGTTTTCCAATTGTGCACAAAATCAGAAAAAATATGTTTTTTTCTGTTTTGGGTCTGGAAAAAAATGTTAAAAAAACAGTTTATTTATTTTTCATTCTTTTGGTTTTATTTTGAAAATAAATAAATAAATGAAAAATAAAATGAATTAAAATTAAAAGAATGATACACGGATTGTGGTGCCACACGTCATTTACAGTATTTATTTATATACATTAGCACTATAATACCCATTAGTATGCAGTACTTATTTTCATTGAGTTTTCCACATATTCAGCTTATTCTTAAACTTTGACAAATAACAATCTTCCAACAACTGCCGATAGCGAGAATTTTACATTGCGTGTTTTATTTCGAATGCCCTTTAATACAAGGTGGGCATGCTTGAGCATTCATTTATTACAATCAATTTGTAGCCAATTCATTTTAGAAATTAATAGTCACTGTTCCTTGTGGCTCCTGGGGGATGCAAGCAGTAGAGGAAGCTGAACTTGTAAGAGAGAAGAATAGTCCGTGTGTCTTCTGTCTGTGTGTGCTTGGATGATGTCCTCTGCATGCTTGTGTTTATTTGTGACCTTGGCTCCAAACTAATTATGTACAATGCATCAGGGAAGCCATGTTTCCACCCCCCACCCCCCACACACACAGACCCATACACACCCCCTGCCCTCCCTAATGCTTTTTAAACAATCCGGTGGAGGCTTGAGTGCTTCACTGCCGTAATTAGTTGGTGATCCTTTTCTCTGACCCCCTCTCCAACCCTCTCACATCCACCATTCTCTATTAAACTAAACTGTGTCCTGAAGGTGGGGGGTCTCGGGGGTGGAGGGAACGGGAGTCTGTCTGTGTAATTACATTTATTCATTGCCTTTAAAGCGCCTCGTACGTCCTCTGAAACGTGCGTCACGCTGTATTGTTTGAGGAAAATTGCATCACAACGCTAGTAGAAAGATGGCTTTTACTTCAAAAACGACTGACTTGTTTAATAAAAAAAAAAGTCCTAAAAATCAGATAATCTTTTTTTTCTTAAAACCACCAAAGATGCTTGACTTTTTTTTATCGTGAGTATCTTAAAAGCACTTTAAACTCCTTTGTTATATGCTAGTACTATTCCTTTAGCTCAGGGCCGGCCCGTGGCATAGGCCGTATAGGCAAATGCTAAGGGCGCCGTCCATCAGGGGGCGCCACGCCAGTACCACAAATGTTGGAGAAAAAAAAAAAAAGAAAAAAAAAGTTGGTACTATTATTTCTAAATACAAAAAATAATCCCACGTTAATTAAAATGCAAAGTAAAGCCTATTTAATAGAAATATTATTTGTCACAGCATTGCGCCCCCCCCCCCCCCCCCGCACGGTGCGTCCCGTATCATGACTCTTTTTGGACGTCACCACATCAAAAAAATCAACACAAGATGTCAAAACTATACTAGTACAAACATGTATATTGATACTTTTTGATACTTTTCAAAATAAAGGGGACAACAAAAATTTCATTATTGACTTTATTTTTCAGAAAATCTTTCGATACATTAAACATATGTTTCCTATTGCACTCAAAGAACAATTTACAAGTGTATACATTACATAAAGCCTGCCAAAATGTAGGATTTCTGTACGGTAGAATAGAAAGCTTTATTGACATTGTATTTAATGCATCATGATTTATTTAAGTAAGTAAGTAACCTGCTCAGTGGCCTTGTGGTTAGAGTGTCAAACCCCGGCCGAGTCATACCAAAGACTATAAAAATGGGACCCATTACCTCCCTGCTTGGCACTCAGTATCAAGGGTTGGAATTGGGGGTTAAATCACCAAAAAATATTCCCGGGCGCGGCCACTGCTGCTCACTGCTCCCCTCACCTCCCAGGGAATTATCAAGGGTGATGGGTCAAATGCAGAGAATAATTTCACCACACCTAGTGTGTGTGTGACAATCATTGGTAGTTTAACTTTTAACTTTACTTAAAACAAAACTATGGCTAAAAGTACCCAGATAAAACACAAATTGTAGGAATTTGTTACAAAATTCAGTCAATTCACTCGCATTAGCTGGTGCTACCCAAGAGGCTAACATTATCACAATGTTCTGGTAACCAAAAATGGTTAGTTGGGACATGGGTGGATTGGACTCCGCTAACAATTGGCAACAAGCAAAAGCTGTGTGTGCACAACAAGGGAGCAAGGTAAATACCGTATTTTTCGGAGTATAAGTTGCTCCGGAGTATAAGTCGCACCGGTTGAAAATGCATAATAAAGAAGGAAAAAAACATATATAAGTCGCACTGGAGTATAAGTCGCATTTTTTGGGGAAATGTATTTGATAAAAGCCAACACCAAGAATAGACATTTGAAAGGCAATTTAAAATAAATAAAGAATAGTGAACAACAGGCTGAATAAGTGTACGTTATATGAGGCATAAATAACCAACTGAGAAGGTGCCTGGTATGTTAACGTAACATATTATGGTAAGAGTCATTCAAATAACTATAACATATAGAACATGCTATACGTTTACCAAACAATCTGTCACTCCTAATCACTAAATCCCATGAAATCTTATACGTCTAGTCTCTTACGTGAATGAGCTTGATAATATTATTTGATATTTTACGGTAATGTGTTAATAATTTCACACATAAGTCGCTCCTGACTGAGTATAAGTCGCACCCCCGGCCAAACTATGAAAAAAACTGCGGCTTATAGTCCGAAAAATACGGTATATATAGTTTTTTAAACTCCTTGTTCAGATCTGAATGCTTGTTATTTAAATGTTTACCTAAGTTTGAAGCAAAGATTGCAGTACTTTAATGCCAATACTCCATATTGTGCTTCATCCACCCTCTTTATTAACTAGTAGAATTGCAGTTTTTTGCCATTCCTCCTCTCCTTCTGTTTCTGCTTGAATACGCTTTGTGTGTGCCTTTTGACACACTCAACATCAGCTCAGCAACGTCACGGCAGCATGCGGATGAGAAAAATTGTACTAGTATCTTTCTTTTATAGTATCGTTTTTAATACATGACTTTATACCGTACAACCCGAGTTCAAAGTGTACAACATTTCACCAAAATATATACTTTTGCTTCTATATGCAAACTTTTCTATTTACGAACCCTGTTCAAGAACCAACCAATCCACTGTATAGTTTGAGGTTGTGCAAAGTTTTCACAAACGGTTCTGAAAAATAGCTATTTTTAGTTCCATTCTGCACCCTTCTCTTTTAATGAGTTAGACCCCACTGTAATACAAATATCGACCCTGGTCCCATGATCCCAGGCTGAAGTGGAAGCACTCGAATGTTTCACTGTGACGTCCAGGATCAACGCACATCGTCGATGAGTGACAGTTCCTGCATTCCCCTGGCTGGCCCTGACACGTATGGCATTGTTAAATAGACAAACACTGCTGTGAGCGCGTGATCCTAGGCCTATCAACAAGATAAGCCCGCTGTACTCGGCAGCCCATTTACACATCAAACTGGCAGCTGAGTGTAGCAACATTGAGTTCTTGCAAACATGTTTGAACTACCTAATCCTCTCCACTCTGTAGAGGTGTTCAAATGGCCATCTAATCCCATTTCAAAGATACCTATGACCTAATTGAATTAATTAGCGATTAAAAAATGTACATATTGTAAATGAATAAATGTGAATGGATGGTGTACAGATTGGTCTGTGTACCCTTTTAATACCGCTATTTTAAGTCAATGTTCCCTCTGTATTTCTAGCAGCTAATTACTCTACTACTGTGCTAAATTGGACAGCGCTTCAAGCTACCTTATCTCATTTAACTTATTACAATGGTTCCACATCTTCAATTAATTTAAATGGAGCTGTCGTGTCTGTCCACTGATATGCTGTTGATATAAATATTTCAAGGCAATTTGCACATTTAAATTTGTCATTAACATGCACGATGGTGCCAGTTAGAAGCGTGGGTTTTTCGTAGGTGTAGGAGCGGGAAAAAAGTGCCGTTTGCGCCTTAGCCGCCGTTCCCGGAAAGGAAAATGAAAAGTCAAAAAGTTCAAAAAGTCCATTATTCCGCTAGCACACCCCCGAGGGCTCTTAGTTTTTAAACCCAGCAGAAGAACACCTGCCTTTTATGCTAATTCTGCACATACGCCTTTTGGAGCAGTGGCTTTTCAATGTGTTTTTTAGCCCAAGGGGGGTCACATTGGGATATAAACGTATTACTGGTTGTGTGAGCCCGGTGTGAAAATGCCTCTCATCGTGACTTTGTTATCATAGCATAATTTGGCATATGTAGAATGTTTGGTTCAAAATGAATCAGGTTTTGTACGCCTGGTCGTGCCAAATGACCCCGCTAAACACTAACCTGACAAATATGTAATGCTGAATGTACAATGATTAAAAGCTTGACCGTTCCTTCTCCTGCTGCTTTTCGTCAGAGTTGCATCCAAGCCCTCGCTAGGAACACACGCAAATATCACCGTGTATGTGTGTGCGCGCTCATTGTCAAGGCAACCATCTGTTTCCGTGGTACCAGCTAGAAACGGGGCCTCTGTTGAGTAGGAACAGGGGTCTTGTGATCTAATGTCTAGCAGACGGCAGCAAGACCAAAAGTAGACCCCGTGTTTGGTCCTTGGCTCCCCATGGACTTCCTGGTCTGTCACTCAATCTACCACCTCCACACACAACCAGCTGGTGTTTGTGAGCTCATTGAGTGTATGATAATGTTATAGAAGTTATTTTTCACAAGACTGTTATAGATCATTACCATACCATTGCTGGGGTGCCAAAGCTAGGTGGGCATTCAAAGCATTTTTTTTCTCCCCCAAAACAGAAACTTTCCCATTTACCCAGGTAAATAAAGTACCCTCTGTGTTTCCACCAACAACTTGTTCTACAGAAGCTATTTTTAGTTCCAAGACGCGAGGTCGGACTTCGGAAAGTTCCCAGGGACCTTTGAGTGGCGGGCTGCACTTTCGAACGCTGATTGGTTGAACACATTACTAAAAAGAAAAAAAGTACCGTATTTTTCGGACTATAAGTCGCAGTTTTTTTTTCATAGTTTGGCCGGGGGTGCGACTTATACTCAGGAGCGACTTACACTACCGTTCAAAAGTTTGGGGTCACATTGAAATGTCCTTATTTTTGAAGGAAAAGCACTGTACTTTTCAATGAAGATAACTTTAAACTAGTCTTAAGTTTAAAGAAATACACTCTATACATTGCTAATGTGGTAAATGACTATTCTAGCTGCAAATGTCTGGTTTTTGGTGCAATATCTACATAGGTGTATAGAGGCCCATTTCCAGCAACTATCACTCCAGTGTTCTAATGGTACAATGTGTTTGCTCATTGGCTCAGAAGGCTAATTGTTGATTAGAAAACCCTTGTGCAATCATGTTCACACATCTGAAAACAGTTTAGCTCGTTACAGAAGCTACAAAACTGACCTTCCTTTGAGCAGATTGAGTTTCTGGAGCATCACATTTGTGGGGTCAATAAAACGCTCAAAATGGCCAGAAAAAGAGAACTTTCATATGAAACTCGACAATCTATTCTTGTTCTTAGAAATGAAGGCTATTCCACAAAATTGTTTGGGTGACCCCAAACTTTTGAACGGTAGTGTATGTGGGAAATTATTAACACATTACCGTAAAATATCAAATAATATTATTTAGCTCATTCACGTAAGAGACCAGACGTATAAGATTTCATGGGATTTAGCGATTAGGAGTGACAGATTGTTTGGTAAACGTATAGCATGTTCTATATGTTATAGTTATTTGAATGACTCTTACCATAACATGTTACGTTAACATACCAGGCACGTTCTCAGTTGGTTATTTGTGCCTCATATAACGTACACTTATTCAGCCTGTTGTTCACTATTCTTTATTTATTTTAAATTGCCTTTCAAATGTCTATTCTTGGTGTTGGGTTTTATCAAATAAATTTCCCCCAAAAATGCGATTTATACTCCAGTGCGACTTATATATGTTTTTTCCTTCTTTATTATGCATTTTCAGCCGGTGCGACTTATACTCCGGAGCGACTTATACTCCGAAAAATACGGTGTTCAAGGTTTCAGCCTACCACATATTTGACAACAGCGAGAAAGAAGAACGAAAGGAACTTTCGACTTCCATGAACTTTTGTGGGTCATCTGTGTGCTGAAGAACTCTGATTAGTAGAACTGTCTTGCTAGTTTATACTCAGATGTAGTCTTTAAACTACTCTACAGTTTCATGTTGTTTATTCATTTTTACAAACTTCATTTCAATACGAGAAGTAGACAGACTCTTTCAAACGCATTTACAGAGGCTTTAAAGTATTCGAGCGGACTTTGAAGTGGTGAGGCGAGCTGCATAGTTTCAAAATAAATGTGAAATGAAGGAGGAGTGGAACGAAGGTGAATCACATTAAATATGAAGTATTTACTTTGTTACATGCTGTAAAAGTAGTTTCTGACATGCCATTTGTGTAGTTATTCATCTCAACCCCAGTGAAACCAATGGTAATGCTAACAGGCTAACGCTAAATCTGATGTGTTTATGTTGTCGCTGGGAGAGACAACCTGGCATTTATTATTTATATTTTGTTATTTACAGCTGAAATGGACCAAAAGGAGTCGCCTGACCCTCATGAATTCATCATTTACTGAGTAGTCGACTTTCTGACTGTTGGACATTGCGGACAAAAGCCTGACTTTCCATTTAAAATCCGGTACACTTTGTTTTTAAATCATATTACTTTGTATATTATTGTTTAGTATTTCATTTACTTACACTTTAGTAAAAATAAATATGACCTAATATTGTCTTGTTTATTTACATGGTATCAGTGTAGAAATATACTTTACCACTCATCTATATGTTATTAGCCTGAAACTACTCTGAACTGTGAAATGTGGTGGAAAAACAAACCACACAGGTCTCCAGGAACTTAAAGTCCCAGGAACTGGCAGTTCATGAACCTTTTTTAAAAAAACAAAAAGGCAAAACTAGCGCGATTGACATTTACCAATGCATAAAACAAAGAATAACACAATGTCAAATGAAAACACTGTGAAAAACACACAAAAATAATACTGACTCGCCATCGCCATTGGTAGTGCTCAGCACCGACTAATGTGGAAATTTGTGGCTGCTTCCTCAACAAACTTTGGATGGAAGCAACATAAGTCTTGTCATAATTTGGGTTAAATTGCGCTGTCTTGTTTCCCCAGAAAGCTCACCAAAAGTTCAGGAACTTTAAGTTGCTGGAACGTCTAGTTCCTCTAACTATAGGTTCCTGTACAAGTGTGTGGTTTGCGTTTCCACCACATTTCACAGTTCAGGGTAGTTTATACTAATGAGACTGAAGACGTATGGAGGAGTGGTTTAGTATATTTTTATACTGATACCATGTAAATAAACAGACAATATTAGGTCAGAGTTCTTTGACTGAAAAGTAAGTAAATGAAATACAAAGCAATACTACTGTCTGCAATGTCCAACGGTCTGAAAGTCGTCCTCTCAGTAAATGAGGAATTCATGAAGGTCAGGCGATTCCCTTTGGTCCATTTAATCTGTAAATAACAATATATAAATAATGAATGTCAGGGTTTATCTCACACCAACAATACTAACACATCGGCTCTAGCATTAGCTTGTTTGCTTTAGCATTCTGTTCACTCGGGTTGAGGCTAATAACTACACAAATGGATCGTCACTGACTACTTGTACAACATGTAATAAAGTAAATAGTTAACATTTTATGCCTTTTACTTTAGTTCCACTTGTGTACTGCCTCCTTTATTTCACATTTCTCCAACGAATCCTCAGCGTAGTAAGCAGCTGAGTTCGTTGCTTCAAATCCGGCTTAATACTTATTATTTCTCAGTCATTACGTTTAAAAGAGTCCTTCCACTTCTCATAGCTTCGCGTATCAAAATAAAGTTTTAAAAGTTGATTAAACAGCATTAAACTGCATTTGGTGTAAATACTGTGGCTGAGTAAAAACACCGCTAGATAGATCCACTGATCAGCGTTCTTCGGCACACAGTTGTCCCACAAAAGTTGCTGCAAGTCGGAAGTTATTTTTGTTCTTATTTCTCTCCATTGTCAAGTTTGTTGTAATAGAAACACAAGAAATAAGAAAAAAACAAGTCGCCAAGCATTCAGTAATGGCGGTCCTGTATTCGAAAAATAAGTTTTAGGAACGCCCCCGACTGTGTTCAACCAATCATCGTAAGACGTCACTACCTGCCCCCAATAATGTTTCAGGAACATTCCAAAAGTCCCTAAAATAAGTTCCTGAATAACAAAATTTACCTGGGTAGTTTTTGGTGGAATCACAGGGAGAACTTTATCTACCTGGGTAATTGTGAAAGTTCCTGGAAAAGGGCCTATAATGTTTGTCTTTATGGAAGACATGGCCAGTAGAGATCACAGGAGGGCCAACTTTGATCCAGAAAGGATGAACCTACACTGCAAAAACTGAAATCTTAAGTAAGATTGAATATCTCAAATAAGGGTGATATTTGCTTATTTTCTGTCTAAGATAATTCTTCTCACTAAGCAGATTTTATGTTAGTGTTTTACTTGTTTTAAGGGTTTTGGTCCTAAATGATCTCAGTAAGATATTACAGCTTGTTGCTGAGATTGTATGACCTATATTGAGTAAAACATGCTTGAAACTAGAATATCAACTGTTGCAAAGCTGTGTCATCAACACTCACAAGTGTAAAACTGCTTTTTCAAAGTAACAATTTCTTATTTCAAGCATGGAATAAAAAATCATGACTTTGACACAATTGTGTCTCATAATTAAAACAGATAACAGCCAAATGGACTTTGCGGTTTTATTTTCAATGAAACAATAGAACATACGTACTCATATAGTAGTACAGTTGGCACAGTACAGCAAACTGAAAGTTACTATTTAAACATTTAACATGTGACATTTCAAACAATTTTGAACAGAAATAGTTCATGCACATACAGATACATTTTTCAAAATTACAAGAAAAAAAAATGTGGTCGGGGGCCGGGCTGTAAATATATATATATATATACATATATATGTATATATATATACATATACTGTATATATATATATATATATATATATATATATATATATATATATATATATATATATATATATATATATATATATATATATATATATATATATATATACATATATATATATATATATACATATATATATATATACATATATATATATACATATATATATATATATATACATATGTATATATATATGTATATATATATATATGTATATATGTATATATATATATGTATATATGTATATATACATATTCATATATATATATATATATATATATATATATATATATACATATATATATATATATATTCCTTGCGCACTAATTGACTGAGAGAACACGCACTTGGCCGGATGATGTCATGTTATCGATGGGAAAATGCAAGAAATGTAATGCCGAGCGCGTATCATTTTGTCAAGTTAATGGCACTAGCATTTACTTAATTTAAGAATATTTTTCAACATGTTGAGAAAAAAGGTGTCATTTGTTTTTTCTACAAAGAAAAGTGCACTTGTTATTAGTGAGAAAATTCTTTATTTTAAGGTATTTTTGGGTTCATTGAGGTTAGCTAAATTTACTTGTTTTGGAAAGTCTTGACGAGCCAAATTTTCTTGTTCTATTGGCAGATAATTTTGCTTAGTTCAAGTAAAATGGCCCTAACTTTTTTTTTTTTTTCTTTCTTGTTTTTGAACACTGACTTTTTGCAGTGTAGGCACTGCTATCTATTGATTGGTTGAAAAGAAATGTGTCAAACGGGAAACAATGAGAATGGACACCAGTAAGAAAGAACACTAAAGACAAGGTTTACATATCTGGAGATTTGGTGGGTTTTTTCCAGAATTGGATGAGTGTCAGTCCTGGCGAGTCCATGACAGATATGCGCCAAACCACACATGCCAGCCTGTGGAAAGCTACTCAATTTGTCCCGCGCACTAAAACCCTCCAATCCCTCTTGTATATTGTCTGTCTTTATCTCAACCTGTTTTATATAATCTCCTTTTCTGTCACACCAAAGACTAGATAACTGCGCTGTCCTTCGCTTCTCTCCACCAACACCGTAACATCTATTATTGTAAACCCTTTATCTTTACCTGTCATCTGTCTCTTTCTCTCTCGCTCACCTACAACACAAAACACCGCATTGTTGTGTTGCCTCTGTCCTCCTCGCTGATAGACATCCGGCGTCCCCAATAGTAGGCAATCTGAGTCCAGTGCGGAGCCATTGTTGCCTCTAATAGAATGGACTTGAGGTGAAGAGGAGCGATTGATTTGGCCGGTGGAGTGAATGAAAGGCTTCAGACACCGAGTTTGTCTACTCTGTGGGCACTCCTGCTTACATGACACAACAGATGTGGGGTATGAATAGTGAAATACGGTCGGTAGTTTCCTCCCGTTGCCTCATTTGATCAAAGCTGCTTAATATTGCAGTGGAGTTAGAGGAGGACATGGCAAAAGAGCAAGGAATGAAGTAGACAATAGGTTGCTGTAAAGAGACTAAGTAGATCAAGTCAAAGAGAAATGAAGCCAAGGACATCCAAACAAAATAAAATGCACTGCAGCGTGGTACTAAATGAAACATGAGGGAGCCAAACAAACCAGAGGAGACATTATCGTATACTGGTAACCCTTAGTCATATCTGGCCTAATTAGCATCACAACAACGATAAAAATAGACAGAAATGTTGTTCTTGTCTGAGCCCCATATGGTTTACATGACTACTTATGACGGTAATGGAACCTTTACCTCAATACTTTGCAAGCATAATGAAACGTGCTCATGAAGTCAGTGAATATTATATCAAGGCAATGGTTTTGTTCATTTCCAGCATGCTTAAAGGGGAACTGCACTTTTTTTTTCCGGAATGTTGCATATCATTCACAATCCCTATGTGAGACAAGAACACGTACGTTTGTGTTTATTCAGTCTAACTCGTAAATAAACATTAGCAAAAGTAGGGATGATGTTTGATAAGGAATTATCGAGTTTGAGCCTATTATCGAATCCTCTTATCGAACCGATTCCTTATCGATTCTCTTATCGAGTCCAGATAGGTTGTTGTATATGGAAAAAAACACACAATATTTGGTTTAACAAAAGCTCACTTTTATTATATAATAACAAAATAAAATCTAATAAATAGATACATATTGACTGTTACCCACCTAAAAAAATAAAATTAAATAACTAAATATTGACTGTTGTTACCCAAAGTATATTAAGTGGGATTTTTCAGAGAAACAAATATATACAGTAACACAAAAACAAGCTGTCTCTGTGATCACTATAGGTGTATAAATAATAATATAGTGTTAAATAAAATCAGTCCCTTGGGCACAAAACTGAAAATAATACAGCTCTCCAAAAAGTGCACTTCTGCTGCTATTTGACATAACTGTTTGTTATGATGCTTTGACATTTTTGCACTTTATTTCTTTATTGAAAGAAAATTCTATGAAGAGAAAAGTTGTTTGCAAATGTGGTTACAATGCTAAAAAATGAAAAGTTAAAGCTAAAAAAAGAAATACACTTTATTGAGTTAACATTATTTCTTTATAGGGGGAAAAATGTTATGAGCGAGAGAATATAACAACTACACTACCCAGCATGCAACGGGAGTTACGAGCATGGGCGGTAGCCCCCGAAAAGTGTTGCATGTTGCCACGCTGTGAAAGTAAACGTCAAGAACTCAGCCAACACGCCTCGTCTGCATTATTTATAATTAGACAGACAACACATCTACAGTGTGATTTTGTTTTGTTTACAAGGAAAGAAAAACAAAAGTTAAAAAAGGGAGATATGTTGTATATATATGTATGTGCTGCGGTTGTTTTAAGAACGTTGCGACAGCTGCCGTAAAGGAGGTGCGTTGCTAGCCTGGTTGCTATGTTTCCGGTTGGTCGTAAAAGTGTTCGTCATGTGTTTTACCCTGCTGAAATCTCTCAGTAAAGTTATTCGATGGATTATAGCTTTTGTTTTGAACTTTATTACACCTTGGAGCGCTTTTTCCCGTCCATTGTTTTCCTGCTTTCGCTATCTGCGCCTAATGACTGAGCTACATGACGTCATTTCTTGTGATGTCCCACGGAGCATTTCTGGTCGGGACGGGATTCGAATAAAGAATCAACTCTTTTCCTTTACTATAGTGGTCTCGATAACGGGTACCGGTTCTCAAAAAGGGATTCGAGTCCGAGGACTCGGTTCTTTTCTTATCAAACAACCGGGAAAACCGGTTTCGAGTATCATCCCTAAGCAAAAGTCAGCTGACAATGGAGTGAATGAGAGCTCTAAAAAATGTATTAAAAAACCGCCAACAATACTCCCATTTACACGTCGTAGGCTGAATATGAACCAAGTATTAGCAATGTTGTTATTATAAGCGCCTACGCAGATTATCTATTTTTTAGCGGCACCGTGATCACAATAGCTTATGGTGCTATATTGACATATTGAGCCAGTGAGCTGCTGCTTCGCCTTTAAGTTGATCATTATACATGATAAATCAGGCCTCTTACCTGGATAGTAGAAGGTTGTGGACGTAAACCGAGAAGTTGGTCAACTTTCACATCCAACTTAGACCCGGAGATGGTGAGAAAAAAACATGAAAAAAGACGCTCGTTTACGGCAGCTTTTTTTTTTGGAACCCTTCGTGAAGATTATTTTTCAGATTGGTTTTATTTGAACCTATACAGTTTCAAAGTGATGCATCACATTGTTTACATTTTCTTTACCACATGTCCAAAAATTATGATTAATTATTCATCTAAATGGGAAGATACAAACATCCTATCAGTCCGACATTGTACAAACCCCGTTTCCATATGAGTTGGGAAATTGTGTTAGATGTAAATATAAACGGAATACAATGATTTGCAAATCATTTTCAACCCATATTCAATTGAATGCACTACAAAGACAAGATATTTGATGTTCAAACTCATAAACTTTATTTTTTTTTTGCAAATAATAATTAACTTAGAATTTCATGGCTGCAACACGTGCCAAAGTAGTTGGGAAAGGGCATGTTCACCACTGTGTTACATGGCCTTTCCTTTTAACAACACTCAGTAAACCTTTGGGAAGTGAGGAGACACATTTTTTAAGCTTCTCAGGTGGAATTATTTCCCATTCTTGCTTGATGTACAGCTTAAGTTGTTCAACAGTCCGGGGGTCTCCGTTGTGGTATTTTAGGCTTCATAATGCGCCACACATTTTCAATGGGAGACAGGTCTGGACTACAGGCAGGCCAGTCTAGTACCCGCACTCTTTTACTATGAAGCCACGTTGATGTAACACGTGGCTTGGCATTGTCTTGCTGAAATAAGCAGGGGCGTCCATGATAAGTTGCTTGGATGGCAACATATGCTGCTCCAAAACCTGTTTGTACCTTTCAGCATTAATGGCGCTTTCACAGATGTGTAAGTTACCCATGTCTTGGGCACTAATACACCCCCATACCATCACACATGCTGGCTTTTCAACTTTGCGCCTATAACAAACCGGATGGTTCTTTTCCTCTTTGGTCCGGAGGACACGACGTCCACAGTTTCCAAAAACAATTAGAAATGTGGACTCGTCAGATCACAGAACACTTTTCCACTTTGTATCAGTCCATCTTAGATGAGCTCCGGCGTTTCTGGGTGTTGTTGATAAACGGTTTTTGCCCTGCATATGAGAGTTTTAACTTGCACTTACAGATGTAGCGACCAACTGTAGTTACTGACAGTGGGTTTCTGAAGTGTTCCTGAGCCCATGTGGTGATATCCTTTACACACTGATGTCACTTGTTGATGCAGTACAGCCTGAGGGATCGAAGGTCCAAGCTTAGCTGCTTACGTGCAGTGATTTCTCCAGATTCTCTGAACCCTTTGATGATATTACGGACCGTAGATGGTGAAATCCCAAAATTCCTTGCAATAGCTGGTTGAGAAAGGTTTTTCTTAAACTGTTCAACAATTTGCTCACGCATTTGTTGACAAAGTGGTGACCCTCGCCCCATCCTTGTGTTTGATGAGCATTCCTCAACTTTATCAGTATTTATTGCCACCTTTCCCAACTTCTTTGTCACGTGTTGCTGGCATCAAATTCTAAAGTTAATGATTATTTGCACAGAAAAAAATGTTTATCAGTTTGAACATCAAATATGTTGGCTTTGTAGCATATTCAACTGAATATGGGTTGAAAATGATTTGCAAATCATTGTATTACGTTTATATTTACATCTAACACAATTTCCCAACTCATATGGAAACGGGGTTTGTACATTAAGTGATTGTTTTGTTATGTTCGTAGTTGATATGTTTGTTTAGCACTTAGCAATACTGCTACACTAAAGCTGCATCTGTTTAGCACACAGCTTCTAAAACATGTAGCTCATCCTCCTTATCGTCAGGCTAATAAATGTAATGTTCTTGATCATTATATGTCCCAAAGTAATCTTTGTTGTTTCTCATGAAGTCTTGTAGTGTTGCTGTTGTTGAAGGGAAAATCGAACGTTGTGATGCGTCCGTTAAATTAATGCGCTGCCATATGGTTAAACAAAATACGTAAATATTACATGTTATTATGAATGTTACTACATTTCATATATACTTACAGCATGTATATAAAACAACGATGGTGTTCTTTGGATGTTTTTTAGGTCGTTTTATGGGCTGATTAGGGCAACTCCCTTTCACTCCATTGTTAGCTGACTTTTGATAGCCTTTATTTACGACTTAGAATGCATAAGAAAATGAAAACACGCGTTCTTGTCTTACAAAAGGATCGTAAATGATAGGCAAAATTCCCCAAAAAGTGCAGTTCCCCTTTAACATTGAGAAACATTCCGCTGCACAGTTCCTCATGTCCAAAAAGGAGTAGGACAGGGCTATTCAGATACTGTAGATTGTTTTAGGGACCACATTTTCAGAAAGCTAAGGACCAGGGGGCCGGACTTCTGCCTCTACTGTTAAACCTATTTTGTGTTTACCTGAGAACCAGCGTCCTCTGCAGTGTACATTTGATTGATGTCTATTTATTAAGACATTCTGGGGAAAAAATAAATAGCTTTGTCAATACAAATGGAACACGCTGTTGTTTTGAAGG
The DNA here is from genome assembly GCF_033978785.1 of Entelurus aequoreus. NCBI lineage: Eukaryota > Metazoa > Chordata > Actinopteri > Syngnathiformes > Syngnathidae > Entelurus > Entelurus aequoreus. The sequence goes on along the minus strand of NC_084742.1, from coordinate 8,746,700 downwards.
ACTTACTGCAAAAGTCTGATAGTCAATTTTACCAGTTAAACGTTTTTTATTAAGATATATCTGTAACCACAATGGTGTAATTAAAATAGACACTCGAGAGATAACATAATACGTTGAGGAGCAGGAGCTAATGAAGAGAACTATGATCATTTGTGAATAACACTGAGATACAAAAGGTGATTTAAAAAGGGATTAATTGAAATACATTAAGGCAGAAAGAAAAAGTAAACATTTGAGAACGATGCATACTGTAGAGCAGAGCTTCTCCAAGTCCGGACTCTGGTCTGGCATGTAAATACAGATCCAGTCGGGACAAGGAATGGCTATTGGCACAATAAAAATGGAAAACATACAAAATGCCTGTTAAAAAAAACAAAAAAACAATGGCTATTTTTATGGAATTTTTGTGACATCAAATACATTAATTATATAAATAAAACTGATAATTAATACATACATTTATGAATGAGAAATCATCTAGAATAATGATATAAAATATAATAATCCACAACAATTTGTCATAATTTTTGCGCAAAACAAAATGTTGAGAAAATGCACAAAAAAAAAATTGCTCGTATTGTAATGTTGATGCTCGTGATTCGTGAATGCAACCTCACTCTCCGTAACCGTTATCGCTGCGTAATGAGGAAGTGCAGGAGACTAATTAAGCCTCGAATTAAAAGTTAAGTTAAAGTTAAAGTACCAATGATTGTCACACACACACGAGGTGTGGCGAAATTATTCTCTGCATTTGACCCATCACCCTTGATCACGCCCTGGGAGGTGAGGGGAGCAGTGAGCAGCAGCGGTGGCCGTGCCCGGGAATCATTTTTGGTGATGCTGAGTACCAAGCAGGGAGGTAATGGCTCCCATTTTTATAGTCTTTGGTATGACTCGGCCGGAGGCACCGAGAGCTACTTCTTTTTATTGGTCTGGTTACTTTAAGCGATTATGCAACCTGCTTTCAGTGCTCATTCCTAGTCTTGACTTAACGAGCCCACCTTATATTATGAAACGCTAATTAGTGTTTTTAATGACTGTTAAGTACAGACATAAATTAATGTTTTTAATGTTAGGGACAGTGTGGTTAGATATGATTCGTAGCTAGTCAGATAAGTCCTATTTTTTTTATTTTTTTGTCTTCTCTTTTCTGCTAATTAGTGTGTGAAACACTAAAGGGAGGGCGGAGCTGATTCCTCCCATTGGCTACTTGAAGGCTGTGTTCTGAATAAAGGCGTTACATGAAAACGCTGTTATCAACGGCGTTACTTTTACTACTAACGAATAATCTAATTAATTACTTCTATGTACGTTACAACATTGATAGTGAGACGTTTGATGTAACGTGGCACGCTACTTTTGATGTGGTTGTTTGACAGCGTCAGAACCACAGCAAGTTCAATGCAGGAAGTATATTTTTACTAGAGATGTCCGATAATGGCTTTTTTGCCGATATTCCGATATTGTCCAACTCTTAAATACCGATTCCGATATCAACAGATAAGGACATATACAGTCGTGGAATTAATACATTGTTATGCCTAATTTTGTTGCGATGCCCCGCTGGATGCATTAAACAATGTAACAAGGTTTTCCAAAATAAATCAACTCAAGTTATGGAAAAAAGTGCCAACATGGCACTGCCATATTTATTATTGAAGTCACAAAGCGCATTATTTTTTTTAACATGCCTCAAAACAGCAGCTTGGAATTTGGGACATGCTCTCCCTGAGAGAGCATTAGGAGGTTGGGGGGGCGGGGTTGAGGTGAGGGGCTAGGGGATAGCGGGGGTGTATATTGTAGCGTCCCGGAAGAGTTAGTGCTGCAAGGGGTTCTGGGTATTTGTTCTGTTTATGTTGTGTTACGGTAGGATGTTTTCCCGAAATGTGTTTGTCATTCTTGTTTGGTGTGGGTTCACAGTGTGGCACATATTTGTAACAGTGTTAAAGTTGTTTATACGGCAACCCTCAGTGTGACCTGTATGGCTGTTGACCAAGTATGCGTTGCATTCACTTGTGTGTGTGAAAAGCCGTAGATATGTGACTGGGCCGGCACGCAAAGGCAGTGCCTTTAATGTTTACTGGCGCTCTGCACTTCTCCCAACGTCCGTGTACACAGCGGCGTTTTAAAAAGTCATACATTTTACTTTTTGAAACCGATACCGATAACTTGGAAACCGATACCGATATTTTCCGATATTACATTTTAAAGCATTTATCGGCTGATAATATCGGCAGCCCGATATTATCGGACATCTCTAATTTTTAGTTATGAAAGCAACAACCAGCACATCACTAAAATGAATTTCATATCAAAAAGAAAAAGGCAACATCACACAACAAATAATACACAACATTTAAGTACACGCTAGGGTTGCACGGTATACCGGTACTGGTATACTATCGCGGTACTAATGAATCAAAAACGGTACTATACTCTGTTTGAAAAGTACTGGTTCCCGGTCATGACATTGCTGGTTTTGCGAGGAGAGGAGCATGTTCGGCAGCACACAATCACAGAGTACTTACAAGCAGACAAGGTGTGTAGACAGAAAAGGGAGAACGGACGCATTTTGGTCTAAAAACTAAAGATAAAGGTGAAATTATAACACTAAAACGCCTTCAGGAAGAGGTGCTTTAAGACATGGCTAACTAGCTAGCGGCAAACATCTGTTCGCAGTCGGCAGTGCTTTAGCTACTTCAAAATCACTAATCCTCGCCTCCATGGCGACAAATAAAGTACGTTTCTTACAAGTATCATCCATGCAGGACGACACTACTAGGAGGATACAATAGCTCACCGCTAACCGTAAGCTAGCACCCTGAATGTGATGGATGGACAGAGAAATATGTCATTTTTCCCCAATTAAGTCCAAAGCCAATATATTTCATTTTCGCTGAAAAAGTTGCCTTAGTGAAGAGTGCCATTACGACACAAAGTGTGGTCATTTCCAACAGAAGTAGCCACAAAACACACAGTTAAGGACAATGAAACTAACTTATTCATTCCATTATGGCCACAGAGAATATGGTTCATTTATCACATTGAAATTTGCTTTCTTTTGTTATTTATTTCAATTATTATTTGTGTTTGCTTGCTGTCTGTTGCTGTCCTGTTCGTGACGCCAATTTGTGTAGTGGATTGTCCGAAGCGTAAACAGCAACAAAAGTGAATTTAGTACAAAAACTTTTATTAACCCATAATCAAAAGTGCAAGTCGGATTGAGCTGTCCATGCAGACAAACAAACGTCCTCCGGAGGACTCAAGAATCAAGCAATCTCCCTCAGCCCTTGTCACTTGGCCATTTTATCTGTTTCCCCATGCCCCAAGGTCCCGTTGTTTTCGACATGTTTGTTTTGCAACATCCTTGAATCCTCAAAACATTTTGTAGAATGGTCAGAGCGACTCCATATTCAACTTTGTCCTACATCTGGTCCTTCAATGGTATAGAATAGAAGAGAAATGAAACAAGCAGACATTCTTGATAGACACGAAATATAGCTCAAAGGTCAGAAATTCTACTACAGTTTTCTTTTATCATTTCTTTATTTGAATTAATCAGTGTGTCAGCAAAAACAGCTTCAACGTAAATATGCTGGAATAAGAACAAAAGCTAAATTGTATCCATTGTCCTAAGGCATGTAGGAAAACACAAACACACTGTTAGACACATCAACAATATGTACACAATAGACAAACAATAGGGATGATACTCGAAACCGGTTTTCCCGGTTGTTTGATAAGAAAAGAACCGAGTCCTCGGACTCGAATCCCTTTTTGAGAACCGGTACCCGTTATCGAGACCACTATAGTAAAGGAAAAGAGTTGATTCTTTATTCGAATCCCGTCCCGACCAGAAATGCTCCGTGGGACATCACAAGAAATGACGTCACGTAGCTCAGTCATTAGGCGCAGATAGCGAAAGCAGGAAAACAATGGACGGGAAAAAGCGCTCCAAGGTGTAATAAAGTTCAAAACAAAAGCTATAATCCATCGAATAACTTTACTGAGAGATTTTAGCAGGGTAAAACACATGACGAACACTTTAACGACCAACCGGAAACATAGCAACCAGGCTAGCAACGCACCTCCTTTACGGCAGCTGTCGCAACGTTCTTAAAACAACCGCAGCACATACATATATATACAACATATCTCCCTTTTTTAACTTTTGTTTTTCTTTCCTTGTAAACAAAACAAAATCACACTGTAGATGTGTTGTCTGTCTAATTATAAATAATGCAGACGAGGCGTGTTGGCTGAGTTCTTGACGTTTACTTTCACAGCGTGGCAACATGCAACACTTTTCGGGGCTACCGCGCATGCTCGTAACTCCCGTTGCATGCTGGGTAGTGTAGTTGTTATATTCTCTAGCTCATAACATTTTTCCCCCATAAAGAAATAATGTTAACTCAATAAAGTGTATTTCTTTTTTTTAGCTTTAACTTTGCATTTATTAGCATTGTAACCACATTTGCAAACAACTTTTCTCTTCATAGAATTTTCTTTCAATAAAGAAATAAAGTGCAAAAATGTCAAAGCATCATAACAAACAGTTATGTCAAATAGCAGCAGAAGTGCACTTTTTGGAGAGCTGTATTATTTTCAGTTTTGTTCCCAAGGGACTGATTTTATTTAACACTATATTATTATTTATACACCTATAGTGATCACAGAGACAGGTTGTTTTTGTGTTACTGTATATATATATTTTTTTATGATATACTTTGGGTAACAACAGTCAATATTTATTTTATTTTATTTTTTTAGGTGGGTAACAGTCAATATTTATTTATTTATTAGATTTCATTTTTTTATTATATAATAAAAGTGAGCTGTTGTTAAACCAAATATTGTGTGTTTTTTTCCATATACAACAACCTATCTGGACTCGATAAGAGAATCGATAAGGAATCGGTTCGATAAGAGGATTCGATAATAGGCTCGAACTCGATAATTCCTTATCAAACATCATCCCTAACAAACAATAACGGTTATTGTTACTGTCACACTTTTTGCATGTTGTTTTAACATCGTTGGGAAAAGCTCAATAAACGTTACATTATGCTGCAAATTCTCCAGCCCGCAAACGTGGACCTTTGAGAAATAAGTCGGAGAACCCCCGCAGTAGAACTGTATCAGAAACACTCGGCCGTGGTGTCCAAGGCAGGCAGAAAACAAGACGCAGGTGAGAGCGGGAGAAACGGCTTGTTGATTAAAGCCAGCAGCTTCAATAATGCAAATGTAATTACTTGGACCGGCTTGCTTTTGTACCTCCACGCCAAATTAAGGCTGATGTGCAAAAGTGTGGGGGGTGGGGGTCGGACTTAAGGCAGAACACGGGGCTGAATTACAAAAGCGGAATGGGCTTGTGATTCAGATAAATACATGGAGTGCGCTCGGTAAATTAGCAGGTTGAGTAAATAGCTCTTGGGAATGTATTATCTTATTTTGAAACCACTCATCCAAATCCACTCAGGTCACAAAACCCTCAGGAGTCAGTGTTGCCATGGCGACACTGGTCAGCTTTCACTCCTTGTCACGGTTAAATAGCACGTCTACTTGCGTTTGTACGCCAGCTTTTCTTACCGTCACTCACACACCAATAGGACAAAAAAAAATCCTTAAATAGAGAGCAAAGACCAAAATATACAAGAGCGTGTGCAGCGGCGGGCTCATGTGGGAGACGCACACACCTTCGTTCTGCTGAGCCTGAAGGACAACTGGAGCTGTTTATTACTAAATCCCTCCTCCCTCCCCTGCTTCCTTCTCTCTCCTCTCCTTCTCATTTTCTCTTGCCATCACTCTCCGGTTGTTGGATGCTTTGCCACATCAGCTGTTCTACCCTCCACGCCAAAATGACCCCTCAAGGAAACTTAATCCTGCGTCTCGTTGGTGTGTGCGTGTGTTTTGTAGGTCCTCGCCCACAGAATGCTTACGGCCCGTTCTCGCGTGCACATTCTGCAGTTTCAACCAACCGACACTGCCCTCTCCCAGAGTCATCACGTCGTCGTCGTAACCTAAAATATATTGCGGGTTTATTAGCTTTTTGTGAAGGTAGTAAATGCCCACATGGCTTTAATTCCATTTTTTTTTTTTTTACTGCGACCCAAAATCACAATTAGCCATCCTGTTTGTCTTCAAGGCCTCAGACTGCTCAAGTGTTGAAACAGGTCCGTAATGGCCGCTGCTCTTTCCCCGCTACAAATAAACCATTAGATGATAATGTGTCGGGACGTGCCAGTTGGCTGGAAAAACACCAAGGAGTCATTTTCGCAGGGTTGTCCTCAAATTTACTGGGAAACATGACCAATATTCCTATTATGGAATCCTGCTGGATTGATTGAGCCCGAGCGTTGGCTGCATCGCCGCCAATAAGGTTATGTGTTCACCTGCACCTGTTGCCTTGTCATTACTAATATACTCCCTCTCGTGTATACAAACCATATTTTTTTGGCAATTCAACAATGTACTGTATTAACCCAAATACAATAATAGTATTAATTCCAAAGATCACCGCTTTTCTCACATGCACCAGTGACCTGCAGGAGTGTAGATGTGCTCAATAAAAAGTCTTAAAAACAGAATAGTTACAGTGATGTTATTTAATAATAAACAATATATTATACAATATAATAATATACAATAATAATATTAATTCCGAAGATCACCGCTTTTCTCACATGCACCAGTGACCTGCAGGAGTGTAGATGTGCTCAAAAAAAGGTCTTAAAAACAGAATAGTTACAGTGATGTTATTTAATAATAAACAATATATTATACAATATAATAATATACAATAATAATATTAATTCCAAAGGTCACCGTGCTCAAAATGTTTTTCTTAAAAACAGTGATGTTATTTTAAATAATGTAAAGCAGAGCAATCAAACACATTTTTAGCTGCCAAGAAATCTGATCTATTTTATGATGACTATCTACCTGTTTTTTTTCATGAAAGAGGATCTATGATGATTTTAATCTAGATTTAAAACTCTTCCATGTTGTCTAGATCAGTGTTTTTCAACCACTGTGCCGCGGCACACTAGTGTGCCATGAGATATTGTCTGGTGTGCCGTGGGAAATTATGCAACTTCACCTAATTTATCCCAAAAATATTTTTGGCAAATCAATAATTAGAATCTGCCAATAATGTGCCGTTGCTTAGTGTCTGTGCTGCGTAAAACTCGGCAGGGTAACCACGTAATACTCCTTTTCAGTAGGTGGCAGCATTGCTTTGTAAAAATCGGAATGTGTCGGGTGAGACGAGGATGGTTTGTTGTGATCCTGATATGCAGACCACAGTGGGAGGCAGGGTGCAGGTAAAAAGGGTATGTAATGCTTAAACCCAAAATGAACGAAAGGAAAAGGCTATGCAAAACAAAAGTCAAACTGAACTGGCTACAAAGTAAACAGAGACAGAATGCTGGACGACAGCAAAATCTTACGGCGTCTACAAAGTACATCCGTATGTGACATGACAATCAACAATGTCCACACAAAGAAGGATAGCAACAACGTAAATAGCCTTGCTTGCTAACACAAAGCAGGTGCGCGGAATAGCGCTCAAAGGAAGACATGAAGCCACTACAGGAAAACACTGGCAAAACAGGAAGGGCCACCAAAATAAGCAAGACAAGAACTAAAGCACTACACATAGGAAGACACCAAAACACTCAAAATAAGACACGACGACTTGGTGGAGTTACATTTTTTCAAGTTTTCTGCTGGTGGTGTGCTTCCGGATTTTTTTCATGACAAAAATGTGCCTTGCCTCAAAAAAGGTTGAAAAACACTGGTCTAGATCAGTGTTTCTTAACCATAGTTGGGCTGCGAGCGCCAAACAATATATATTTTGGGCTGCAGCGGTACTCAGTTGCAATACACTTTTCCACCACTTGTGGTAGTAATGACAATATAAATCTAAAGTCACAGAGAAGTTTCTTAAGCGTAAAAATTATGACTAAAGTGGTTAAACTGTATTTTAATTTGCACTCAAATTTTATTGACAGTTTAGTTAAACATATTCATTATTAATGTATTTATTTTAGTATGACATAATTGTACACATTATGGGGGGCGGTTGCATACCGTAGAAGAAGAAGCGCTTCCTCTTCTACGGGGAAAAAAGATGGCGGCTGTTTACCGTAGTTGCGAGACCTAAACTTTATGAAAATAAATATTAATATTAATCCATATATAAGGCGCACCGGGTTATTAGCCGCACTGTCAGCTTTTGAGAAAAAATTATTTTTATTTAGGCCACCAACGAAGAACAAACATAAATTAGCTGCTCCGTTTTATAAGCCGCAGGGTTCAAAGTGTAGTAAAAAAGTGGCGGCATATTTTGTAATCAGCCTGACCAAATCATTGATAATAATCTTAGTGATTAACACATAACACATCATTTGACAAGGTTTATCCTGTCAAACTGTAAGTAGGTTAGATATAATTATTGAATACGATTAAAATCAAGAGTAAGATTACTAATTCAGTGTTATTTTTGAGTGGGCCCCAAAGTCAAACAGGTTAAGAACCCCTGGTCTAGATATGTATTGAATATTGGGTGTAAATCTTGCTCAATGTCACTTTAACACCTGTTTTTTGCTAGAATTTAGTTTTTGGAGGCGTTCCCAAATTGGAAATTAAACTTTGCCTTACACTTTCCGAAAGTGTTTATATTTTGAAGTCGTCACCCCAGTTTAAAAAAAAATATATTGGTCAAATTAATTTCACAAACGTACAGATTTACCCAGTCACAACATTAGGTATACCTGCACACTCGCCAATCGACAAAAAAAAGTACTTTTCACAGCATTTATGTCCCTGCATGTTGAACGTCGATGTTAATAAACTCCTACCACGATTCGATGGATGTAATACTTTATCCTACCTTTTTTAGTGTTTTTTCATTGCCTGATGCAGGAGCTCCTCCCCCTCAGGCTGATTTGTTCCTTTGTAAAACACTTCCTTGTGGTCTTCATAACATGTAATGGTGGTTTTTTTGGTCAACATTTTGCATAGATTATTTTTTACAGACCATCTTCTTTAAGCCGCCGTCTGACCGTGTCTTCAGGATGCGTCGTTTTGTGAGTGGTCTTATTTACGTGTCTCCACTTTGACAGCGTCTTTTCTATGTCAGCCATGTTGTAGTTTTTAGTGCTTCCATAGCAAGTCTACTGACAGATAAAAGTTAGAACTATAAGCTACTTTGTATTAGAAATGGCAAGAGCGGAGGATGCATGTGCATGTATGAGCCAGTCTGCCCCACAACAAGAGGATAGAGAAAAAGAAGAAACTTATTGACTTCAGCGTCGGACTACAATAGCGGACTTCCAAAGCTCTTTAAGTATATTTTTACCATAGATGGAGATAGCCGCTGACGTCACAACTGGGAAAAATGTCACAAATTGGGCAAATTTCAAAAGACTCGTTTGAAGGAAGTATGAAAGAAGGCAAGATTGTTTTATAAATATCGCCACAAAGCCTTCATGTTTTGAGTCAGGACTTAAGCAGATCTCAAAGACACAAAAATAGGTACCAATAAGTAAGCCAGGTTGGTTTTCTATAAAAGGTCCTCTAAGTCAGTGTTTTTCAACCACTGTGCCGTGGCACACTTGTGTACCGTGAGATATTGTTTGGTGTGCCGTGGGAGTTTATGTAATTTCACCTAATTGGGTAAAAAATATTTTTTGCAAACCAGTAATTATAATCCGCAAATGTGCCGTTGTTGAGTGTCTGTACTGTCTAGAGCTCGGCAGAGTAACCGTGTAATACTCGTCCATATCAGTAGGTGGCAGCAGGTAGCTAATTGCTTTGTGGATGTCGGGAACGACGACGATGGTTTGCAGGTAAAAAGGTATCTAACGCTTAAACCAAAAATAAACAAAAGACGAGTGCCCCTAAGAAAAGGCATTGAAGCTTAGGGATGGCTATGCAAAACTAAAACTGAACAGGCTGCAAAGTAAACAAAAACAGAATGCTGGACGACAGCAAAGACTTACAGCGTGTGGAGCAGACGGCGTCCACAAAGTACATCCGTAAATGACATGACAACAACAAAATAGGAGCGCAAGACAAGAACTAAAACACTACACACAGGAAAACACCAAACAACTCAAAATAAGTTACAGCGTGCTGTGACAGGTCGTGACAGTACACCTACTCAGTGGCCTAGTGGTTAGAGTGTCCGCCCTGAGATCGGTAGGTTGTGAGTTCAAACCCCGGCCGAGTCATACCAAAGACTATAAAAATGGAACCTATTACCTCCCTGCTTGGCACTCAGCATCAAGGGTTGGAATTGGGGGTTAAATCACCAAAAATGATTCCCGGGCGCGGCACCGCTGCTGCCCACTGCTCCCCTCACCTCCCAGGGGGTGAACAAGGGTGATGTGTCAAATGCAGAGGACAAATTTCACCACACTTAGTGTGTGTGTGACAATCATTGGTACTTTAACTTGGGATGGGACAAATGCAGAGGACAAATTTCACCACATCTAGTGTGTGTGTGACAATCATTGGTACTTTAATCTAAAATTAAAAATCTTAATTAACTTTGAGACAAGAGCTATAGTGATGCATGGTTGGTTATGGTTTGAATTAATATCAAACAATTGCGAGGACAACTTTTTATTGTCAATGTCGGCTGCTGTGTTTAATTTTTTCATGTTTTCTGCTGGTGGTGTGCCTCGGCTCAGAAAAGGTTGAAAAATACTGCTCTAAGTGACCCACAACCTAGCCCAGACCTGGGGAAATTACGGCCTATGGGCCATGTACGGCCCGTTAAGTTTTTCAAAACGGCCCGCCAGACGTCTCAAAATTATTTTTTAAAAACTTCCATCTAAACTGCGCTTTTGAGTGATATACTGGTTATCAAGGTAATCTACGCTGAGCAGCTGCAAGCAGACGAGGCAAGAAGCAGAGTGAACGGGGTTTGTTTACAGCAGCCAGCCTGGAATGTGAGTGTCAGGGACACGGAAGCAGATTTCTACAACCAAGTTGTGTTCTGCAGCAACATTATATTATATGGATTTGTGGGTGTTTTTTGTGTTTTGCGTTCATGTTTCTACATGTTTGTTGCATTTATGTTGCATTTTGCTTTATTGTAAAAGATCGATCCCAAGACGATCGTCTGGGAAGTAAAGAGGAGAGACGTTCATATGTTCTCCATATTCAGTGTTTTATCATTCATAGTTAATATTACAAATCCCACATTATTTTCATGTACATTCTTTTACTCAGCAAAAAAGGCTGTAAAATTCCATTCGATTTTTCGTTGTGGTCCGTCATAATGTTTTTAGCATTCTATCAGTCATATTGAGAGTGTTTGTATTGTGTATTTCGCTTTAATACTTTTCTACGGCATTTTAATAACTTCTTTCACTAATGTTGACTAACCTATACATGTTTAAAGTGTTCCTTCAAAAAGGAACCAAGCACTCATATATCAGAATGGAAGACACTTTTTATAGATAAAATATTGTGTCAAACATTAGACACAGACAAACTCGGTGTCATGTTAAAAATCAGTAATAAAAGACCAAGACCAGTGAATATTGTCACACTGACTGACTGATAACCATCATCAGTCAGTCTGTCCTCATATACACAGTGACTGACTGATGATTGTGTGAGAGGACTGACTGACTGATAGTTGTGTGACAATATTCACTGGTCTTATTTTTTCAGTTCTGATTTTTAACATGACACTGTGAGTTTGATATCAGCAGGATATTTCTGTATAGCAGAGGAGTGACTGACTAATGATTGTGTGACTATATGTATATTTATATTAGGGCTGCAACTAACGATTAATTTGATAATCGATTAATCTGTCGATTATTACTTTGATTAATCGATTAATAATCGGATAAAAGAGACGAACTACATTTCTATCCTATCCAGTATTTTATTGGAAAAAAACAGCATACTGGCACCATACTTATTTTGATTATTGTTTCTCAGCTGTTTGTAAATGTTGCAGTTTATAAATAAAGGTTTAGTAAAAAAAAATATATATATATATAAAAAAATAAAATAAATAAAAACCTCTGCGCATGCGCATAGCATAGATCCAACGAATCGATGACTAAATTAATCGGCAACTATTTTAATAATCAATTTTAATCGATTTAATCGATTAGTTGTTGCAGCCCTAATTTATATATATAAGTATATATACACACACACACATCGGCCACACACCAACCAATGTGGCCCCCGAGTAAAAATAATTGCCATGGTCTGACCTAGCCAGACAGCAAAACCCCGCAAAAAGAGGCATCCAAAACCGTGTGCAAGCTCACGCCAAAAAGCATGAACCTCATAATTTGACACTATGGCGTTGGTTAACAGGGGCATCCATCATTGTAACATGTATAAGTCAGAAAAGATGACATTCATCACAACAAAATAAACATGTAATCAAGCTTTTCTTGACACAAATTTTCTCACAAAAATATGTCTTGAAAAGAGAGGACGGGTCAATATGTTATTTTAACTTGAATCACTACATTGTGAATGCAACCAAATTAGACGTTTTGCCTTGAATACTGTTTCCAAAAACGGTTCTTGAGAAAGAGTCTTGTATTCAGTTCAATACAGTATTTTAACGACAGAGGCTTGAGCCCTGCTGACTGATACTCAATTGTCTTCCCAGGACAACTACACTTTTGCACAGCCGGGCATCCAGAGGAAAGTCAAGGCCTTGGAGGAGCTGGTCAGCAGGATTGACGGTCAGTGTTAAACATTATCTGTGTATTCTGTAAAAGCTGTTTACGGAGCAATGCCAGAGGACAGTCCTTGCAAACTGCAGACTGGTAGAAAATTGACACTTTCAAATGCTTTTTTAGACTATGAGGTGCACTTTCAATCCTCTCGTTTTCTCAAACATCGACAGTGTCCCTAATGTACAGATTAATTCTGATTGTGCTTACTGACCTCGAAGCAATTTTATTTGGTACATTGTGCAATGATAAGTGTGACCAGTAGATGGCAGTCACACATAAGAGATACATGTGGACTGCCGGCTGACGCCTTTTCAATAGATGACTCATCTCTAGCAAGTACATGTTAGCAAGCAAGCCCAAAACTTTGGAGGGTGCATTGAGAATATAGAACATTACACCCAGCGTTAAAAAATCTGTCAAAATGTTTTAGTACAACTTTGGTAAGCTACAAAGCCGCACCGCTTGATGGAACGCGAAGCGTTACGGCAGGGGTGTCCAAACTTTTTCCACTGAGGGCCGCACACGGAAAAATTAAAGCATGTGGGGGCCATTTTGATATTTTTCATTTTCAAACCATAACAAAATATATGGATTTTTTTAATTTATTTTACCTTTAGGGGTCCCGGGGACCATAAAGGGTCTCAGTCATTAAAATGTTAAAAATAAGTCAGATTATTATTATTTTTTAATTATTTAATGCTTACAGTAAATCTCTATATCAACTTCAAGTTGATATAAAGTAATACAAATTAAAAAAAAAAGTTTTATGGCTTTTCTGTCAAAAACAACTTAGTTTTTTTTATAGTAAAACTGAAATATGCAGTATTTAGTAATTAGAGCCCTAAAAGATCAATAATGCAGGACACCATTGATTTTAATTCTTTCATATTTTTGAGTAATCACAGTGAAAAGATAAATACAAAATCACTAAATATATTTGGGATCCAAAAGGTGCCCCATTCATAAAGTGATACATTTTTATTAGGTTTTTCTTTTACTTTCAACACTTAAGTTACGACATCAACTTCAGATATATCTGTCGATTTTAATGCTGGAACAATTATTTTGTTTGTTTTATGCGCTTTTGTCAAAGAAAACTTTGATGTTTTTATATGGCTACTACACAATATATGCAATATTTACCACATAAAACATTTTAAAGTGAAATATTTGAAGTAATTGGAGCCCTGAAAATAATTAATTATAACATGGATTTTTTGTCATTATTTTTTTTTTTTGAGGACTGGCAAAAAAATAAAAATAAAGAAAGACAAAAGAAAAAAAAACAGCCTACATGGCAGCTTTTGTGTCAATATTGCAACTTTTTCTCGTTAGATTTCACCTCATTCGACTTTTTTTTAATGTTCTTTTTTATTTTTACAATAGTATTTCCAGAATGTGTGGCGGGCCGGTAAACAATTAGCTGCGGGCCGCAAATGGCCCCCGGGCCGCACTTTGGACACCACTGCATTACGGCTACTGTGGTCAGACGTGCTGTGTTTCAACATACGGGTAGTATTATGGTGTGTGTTTAAGGAACCCCAAATGGCGCCTATTTGGCATTTTGTTTTGACTTATTATGCAAAACCAACTTTTCTTATTTAATGGTATCTGCATGTGTATGTGGGATCTGCATAAGTCCCGAAAATTTGCGCCGTAGTCAGTAAGTTCCTACTTTTTCTCTATCTTCTAGTGGGGCATTCATGCTCCGCAAACAGTTCTAACTTATATCTGTCAGTAGACTCGCTATGTGAGCGCTAAAATGATGGGGAGAAGACGCTGTCCAAGTGGAGGCACGTGAATAAGGCCCGCCCACAAAACGGCGCATCCTGAAGAGACGATCAGAAAGCGGCTTGAAGATGGTCTGTAAAACATAATCTATGCAACATTTTGACCAAAAAAACCACCATTACATGTTATGTAGACCACAAGGAAGGGTTTTAAATGTGGAAAAAAATCATAATATGGCCCTTTTAAAGGCCTACTGAAAGCCACTACTACCGACCACGCAGTCTGATAGTTTATATATCAATGATGAAATCTTAACATTGCAACACATGCCAATAAGGCCGGATTAACTTATGAAGTGCAATTTTAAAATTCCCGCCACACTTCCGGTTGAAAAACTCATTTGGATATGAATTATGCGCGTGACGTCAGAAAATCCACGGAAGTGGTTGGACCCCGTCGAACCCGATACAGAAACCTCTTGTTTTCTTCGACAAAATTCCACAGTATTCTGGACATCTGTGTTGGTGAATCTTTTGCAATTTGTTTAATGAACAATGGAGGCTGCAAAGAAGAACGTTGTAGGTGGGATCGATCGGTGTATTAGCGGCTAAGTACAATACTTACAGCAACACAACAAGGACTAGCAGATGCCGAGCCGATGCTTGCCGCCAAACCCACGGATGAAGTCCTTCGTCGCGCCGTCCATCGCTGGAACGCAGGTGAGCACGGCTGTTGATGGGAAGATGAGGGCTGGCTGGCGTAGGTGGAGCGCTAATGTTTTATCATAGTTCTGTGAGGTTTCAGGCACAACACCGGTTGCTAAGTTGCTAAATTAGCCTTAGCGTCGTTAGCAACAGCATTGTTAAGCCTTACCAGGCTGAAAATTTTTAACCGTGTAGTTACATGTACATGGTTTAATAGTATTGTTGATCTTCTGTCTATCCTTCCAGTCAGGGATTTATTTATTTTGTTTCTATCTTCATTTGAGAACGAAGCTATCACGTTAGCTCAGTAGCTAAGTGTGTCACCGATGTATTGTCGTGGACATAAAAGTCACTTTAAATGTCCATTTCGCGTGCTCGACTCTCATTTTCAAGAGGATATAGTATCCGAGGTGGTTTAAATACAAATCCGTGATCAACAATAGAAAAAGGAGAGTGTGGAATCCAATGAGCCAGCTTGTACCTAAGTTACGGTCAGAGCGAAAAAAGATACGTCCATCACTGCCTCTCTAATCCTTCACTGTAACGTTCCTCATCTACGAATCTTTCATCCTCGCTCAAATTAATGGGGTAATCGTCGCTTTGTCGCTCCGAATCTCTCGCTCCATTGTAAACAACGGGGAATTGTGAGGAATACTAGCTCCTGTGACGTCACGCTACTTCCGGTACAGGCAAGGCTTTTTTTTATCAGCGAGCAAAAGTTGCGAACTTTATCGTCGATTTTCTCTACTAAATCCTTTCAGCAAAAATATGGCAATATCGCGAAATGATCAAGTATGACACATAGAATGGATCTGCTATTCCCGTTTAAATAAAACAAATTCATTTCAGTAGGCCTTTAATGCACCTTATAATGTCCTTTGGTCCGAAAAATGGTATATATTCAAAGTGGGTTATTTCTAAAGAGGTCGAGTACCAATCATGGACATACATGTTTGCAGCTGGCCTGAAACACTGTAGTAAAGACACTGTAGGCCCTCGATGTAATTCCTGTCTTTGCAGTCGCCCTTGGTCACGTCCCCACATTGCTCGATGCACTGCATCAAACAAAGGTCTCATTGAAGCATGCCTTTCTGTAATGGTCCTGCTCTTGGACAACCTTGGTGACGTCCCTCCGTGCTCTCGCTCTCTTTCTCGGTACACCGCTTAATTCTCCTTACCTCAAGTGTGTGTGATTATGTGAGCCTTACCAACGTGTGGTGTGCGCCGGTGTTAATGAAAACCGACTGTTTGCATTGGGACTGTTGAGTGTGGTTTCATAAGGAAATAAATGAAGATAAAGCAGAACTTGCGACACACACCGCCACTGGCAAAGGCTTTAAAAATATGACTGGGCATGTTTCACTGTGTCTTACTCCATAAGTGCCCTGTCATCACAGCCGGGGCAGAGCCATTTTCTACCTCGCTGCTTTGACATTACACCCCTAATGAGATCACAGATAGCCTTTATCTCGTGTTACACGGTCGCTTTTTGCTTTCGCCGCCGTCTCGTCCAAAATTACTTATCAGCACCTATCAAATGTGAGGGTTATAGAGAGTCATAATAAACTCTGTATAGAAATGTAGAACTTTTTGATGCTGCAATCACTTGAGCTCAGCTGCACTGCGTAGATAACATTTATTGTGAAATAAGGCTGGGCGATAAAATGAAATGTATATTGCGATAAACACCTAATAGGGGTGCACAAAAAAATCGATTCACATCCAATTTTTGTTCATCCAGATTCTAAATTAATTCATAATTGTATATATATATATATGTATATATACACTGCCGTTCAAAAGTTTGGGGCCACCCAAACAATTTTGTGGAATAGCCTTCATTTCAAAGAACAAGAATAGACTGTCGAGTTTCAGATGAAAGTTCTCTTTTTCTGGCCATTTTGAGCGTTTATTTGACCCCACAAATGTGATGCTCCAGAAACTCAATCTGCTCAAAGGAAGGTCCGTTTTGTAGCCTCTGTAACGAGCTAAACTGTTTTCAGATGTGTGAACATGATTGCACAAGGGTTTTCTAATCATCAATTAGCCTTCTGAGCCAATGAGCAAACACATTGTACCATTAGAACACTGGAGTGATAGTTGCTGGAAATGGGCCTCTATACACCTATGTAGATATTGCACCAAAAACCAGACATTTGCAGCTAGAATAGTCATTTACCACAATAGCAATGTATAGAGTGTATTTCTTTAAAGTTAAGACTAGTTTAGGCAAGGCAAGGCAACTTTATTTGTATAGCGCTTTTCATACACAAGGCAGACTCAAAGTGCTTCACGGACAACAAAGTGATTAAATCACCAAAATGATTCCCGGGCGCGGCGCCGCTGCTGCCCACTGCTCCCCAAGGGGATGGGACAAATGCAGAGGACAAATTTCACCACATCTAGTGTGTGTGTGACAATCATTGGTACTTTAATCTTTAAAATGAAAGAAAATAAAAGCAAAATTAAAATGCAGACTTATCTTCATTGAAAAGTACAGTGCTTTTCCTTAAAAAAATGACATTTCAGTGTGACCCCAAACTTTTGAACGGTTGTATATATATATATATATATATATATATATATATATATATATATATATATATATATATATATATATATATATATATATATATATATATATATATATATATATATATATATATATATATATATATATATATATATATAAAACAATAATTGTAAAAATATATCCATCCATTTTCTACCGCTTGTCCCTTTCGGGATTGTGGAGGGTGCTAGATCCTATCCCAGTATGTTTATTTATTTATTTTGAATTATAATACATAAAAAATATATCATTTTTTAGGCCAAATTCATGCAACCAGAAGAAGCTTTTCTAACCTGCAGCCTGTTTTGAAAAAGTTTCATTACAATTATTATACTAATTAATACATTACGAGAATCGGTTTTAAATCGAGAACTATTCTTATAACAAATCGTCACCCCAGGAATCTGAATCGATCGAATCGTTAGGTGCTCAAATATTTATACCCCGACTATCGTAAATTCCGGACTATATAAGCTGCTACTTTTTTTCCTAAGCTCTGAACCCTGCGGTTTAAAAAAACACACAGCTAATCTCTGGGTTTTTTTTTTCCGCTAACGACCATAATGTTTTGTGTTCAATAGTTTTTACTAAACCAAAGCAGAAAACAAAAGTGGAAAGAATTGGTGTGTTATGATTTGTGCTACGGCACCATCTTTTGGATGAGTTCGCTCACTGCAAGTGTTGTGGGTTGAAAATGTGCTTCCTGTTTTAATGCCTTAAACCGGAAGTATAACCTTCCATAGCATTTCTGCTCGAAAGGATTCTACATTCATCCCTCCAACGTTTGTACAATTCATACTTACTAAACCGTCCCATGTGTGATGTCTGTAGGAGTGTTTTCCTGCATATTTGTACACGCTACTGTAATGTAAATAAGCTAGCATCGTTAGCAGTAGCAAGTGTGCTAATACATTGTCTGTGTTAGTATTATTAACTTTCTTTTTGTATTGTTTCAGTTTCAGAAATTCCTCAGTAAATTCACCAAAACGTCACAGTGGAGTCTGTTCCGACGCTAGTGGGTCCATGACGATTACTTCTGTTTTGTTTGTTTAGCCATTTTACTGCCGTGTTACAGACACCGTTTGGAAACAATTAAGGCATATAAATAAATATTTATAAAATCTTTATGTGTAAATAACTCATTTCACAAGCTATATATCTGCGGCTTATAGTCCAATCCGGCTATATTATGGATTTTCTTTTCTTTTTCTAAAATGTATTGGCTGCGACTCTTTAGTCCCGGAAAATCTGGTAATCGTAATTTAAAAAAATGCGTTCAATAAAACGCAGTATACTTTTTTTTTCTTCGTCGGAAAAAACTGGAAGTTGCGAAGCAAGGTTGGTTGCATGAACAAAGGCCCTCGCTCTCTGGTAACAGAGCAAAGCAGGAAGTGATCACTGAGCAATGGGAGTGACCTGCTACGAGCCAATCACGTAACAGTATCAACTGTCAAGTTTGGTTGCGTCATCTTGACTTCTCTCAGTTGATTCTTTGTATGGAGTGAGAAGAGAAAGTAAAACTGAAGAAATTCCGGATGCAACAGGAAAAGTCACCCCAACAGTATGGAAGTTATGTATACAGATCGTATTCCGACCAATGTGGTCTATAAATGATGCAAGGCGCTCGTCCCCACCAAGACCGGTAATATCACTCCACCTTCGCTGCGCTCACCCTTTAGAGCACCGCCCTAACTTCTTGGCATTAAACCTGCAGAAAATAGTTATTCTCAGCTTTCTCTATGTTTACACTTTCACACTTTGTAGTATTTTCTTACATTTCATTAAGCATATTTTACGTTTACATTGTTTGAGTGTTTTCCATGCTCGTGTTGACATTTCATTTCCTTTCTGCCTTGATAGCTGAGGGGATTATAATCAGAGGAAGGTTACATTTTACATAAAAACATTACATTTAATATATTTTTCCCCTGGTGTTTATTTTTAATGGGTCATAAAAAGAATCAATACAGTGTTTCCCATACACTGCCAAGATACCTGTGGCGGTGGGGGCGTGGCTATGGGCGTGGTCACCATGACATCATCGATTAATTTGCATAATTTACTACAATGATTTGATTTTCTCTAAAAAGGCTCAAAAAATGTATACTTACTAATTAATAATAACAGTTTTGTTTTAAACGTCCATCCATCCATCCATCCATCCATTTTACAATATAATTACAACACTTTATGTACATATTTATATACAGATTTGAACAATAAGTTATTCACTGAAATATATTTATTAATTGTGGTTCTTACAAAACATATATCTTATAAAATATAAAAGCTAAAATGTCTCAAAGCTCTGCCCTTTTAATTAGTGCATACTAAATAATTTAACTTTAGCCTACTACTACAACCATATTATTTACCAGCAACATAAAGTGAAACAGAGGCAGAGGTGTCCTGCCACAGTCAGTAACAAATAAACAGAAAACAGTAGTGGTCAAATACAAATAGGGCAACAAGAGAAGTATCCTACACTTCTCTTTTGTAAAGTAAATCTG
Source organism: Entelurus aequoreus (assembly GCF_033978785.1). Lineage (NCBI taxonomy): Eukaryota > Metazoa > Chordata > Actinopteri > Syngnathiformes > Syngnathidae > Entelurus > Entelurus aequoreus. The sequence continues at coordinate 8,726,455 of NC_084742.1, read as the reverse complement.
AACAGCCGATATGGGCATCTACATCAACTATATGATTTTCCTGAGAAGCTGGAGAGGACAAAAAATATATATATATATATATTTTTTATTTTTTATTTTTATTTTTTAATTAATTTATTTTATTTTTTTTTAAATTTGTGGCGGACGTAATTCTTTTGTGGCGGGCCGCCACAAATAAATGAATGTGTGGGAAACCCTGCAATAATTATCAATATCGACCGATATAAAACACTTACATCAATATACAGTTTTCAGCCATATCGCCCAGGTGTTGGAGCTCCAGAGGCAAGAGAGACACAGGAAGGACGTATAAAGCATAACATCTTGACCTCAGCTCACGGTTTGATTTAATTAATGTTTACAGTCCTGGGTCAGCATGTTGCTCGTCTGTCGCTCTCTCATTTTCTTTTCCACTTTTTGGAATAACGATCCACGGTACACTTGAGTTCGGCGAGCTTTAGTACCCTAAACAGGCATATGCTTCCACTGTAGACTGGCTGAACATCGCACAGATCGGTACTCTGTTGGTACCGTTTACAACCGACTATAAATTGACTTACCATGGGATGAAACCAAAATGCAAATAAAGAGACCTAATAGGTAATTAAAAAGTGAAAATATCATCTCATCTTTACAGATTTACAGGAGATTAATGAGAAAGTTTAGTGGCTGTTGAAACCACAAGGTGGGGATCATTAGCTTTTAAGACGACGCCATGTGCGTCATAAAATAGTCAACAACTGGTTGTGTGTGCACAGGAAGATCTCGACACACTTCCAGACAGTATTTGGAAGACAATGTGATCAATGTTGCATTCATTGCTTCTCTCTCATGATTATTCCACATGTAATTACTGATCCAAACTCCTGTTTCGTCTTGTCGGGCGCCGAGCACACGCGGGGCCGTACCTGCTCAGAAGACAAGCTACTTTGGCGGCGTGGGTAAAATGCTTCTCTGATCTCTTTATCGCTCTGCCTCTCTTATCTCTGTGTATTTTGTGGCACGCAAGTGCATTAGCACGACTTTATTAACATGCAAATTGCCCAAAGGTGAATTTAGTTATGCAAATGTGCGAGCAGGCTGTGACAACCTGTGCCGTGCGCTTACATCCGTGTTAAATGGCTGGTAGTCGAGGTCGTGTACTGCATGATGAAGACTTTTTAAAACATGAAAATGTCTGTAGCCACACGCTGATTTACTAGCCTATTGGCACCTTTGGGACGAAAAAGAAAAGATTCGGTTTGTTTGCTTAGAGTTTTTTATGTAATTTCCAGATTTTAATTTCAGATTTAAATTTCAAATTAACAAAAATCAGCATTCATCGATATGTTCAGCTTTTCTTCCAAAAATCACAAAACTTGTTTGAACTGGCGCTTCCATACGATGACCTGTGCGAAGTTGGCCCCTCCTATTATTGCAAATATTAAAATAGCACTGCCTTTTGTCTGTGCCACGTTTGTGCTGTGAGATATTTTTTGGACCGTTTTGGTTTTTAAATTATTCTAAAACACATTTTCTGACTAGTGACATCATACAGCACCCCTCATCTACCTTGTCAAAAATCACCCCAAATTTGTCCCATACTTTTTAATAACATCGGGTTGATGATTAACTACAATCCTCCATTAAATAGACACACAGCTCTAATACATTTCTATATTACTTAAAAAAAAGTGTTTTTTTATTTTTTATTAATTAAATTCTACACAAATATTTTATAAAGTCATTACAAATAAAAGCAACAAGAGAAGTATCCAACACTTCTCTTTTCTAAAGTAAATCTGCAGCAGATATGATCATCTACATCAACAATATGATTTGCCTGAGTGGAAGGACAGGACAAATGAAAAAAAAAAAGAGATATATATATTATTGATTTTTTTTAATCGAATAAGAATCGCAATTAAATCGATTTTTTTAATACCTGTACTAAGAATAAAAACACAAATATGAAATATAGACAAACAATATTCCACCAATGATTACCGTATTTTTCGGACTATAAGTCGCTCCGGAGTATAAGTCGCACTGGCCGAAAATGCATAATAAAGAAGGAAAAAAAACATATATAAGTCGCAGTGGAGTATAAGTCGCATTTTTGGGGGAAATTTATTTAATAAAACCCAACACCAAGAATAGACATTTGAAAGGCAATCTAAAATAAATAAAGAATAGTGAACAACAGACTGAATAAGTGTACGTTATATGACGCATAAATAACCAACTGAGAACGTGCCTGGTATGTTAACGTAAGAGTCATTCAAATAACTATAACATATAGAACATGCTATACGTTTACCAAACAATCTGTCACTCCTAATCGCTAAATCCCATGAAATCTTATACGTCTAGTCTCTTACGTGAATGAGCTAAATAATATTATTTGATATTTTACGCTAATGTGTTAATAATTTCACACATAAGTCGCTCTTGAGTGTAAGTCGCACCCCCGGCCAAACTATGGAAAAAACTGTGACTTATAGTCCGAAAAATACGGTAATTGTATGTTTTTTTCCACAAATATTGTCGTCAAACATGTAGGATGTATCAGCCTTTTTATTTGATTTAGAATCACTTTTTTGACAAGAATTTGAAAATAGAAAGCTTCTTTTATGTCAAAAGGAGAACATATTTTGACTCGGGCTGTCAAGTGATTTTCCACACTCTTGAACTGTGATGAATCACAGGTTATTATTTGCTTGCATAAATACAATTTGATTAGGGAAATACTCCAATATTTGGATACACATGTAATGCAGGAATTTAAAAAACATGTTTTACTGAAGTGCAAGTCATAGATTTGCTCTTAACTTGGTGACCGTAAGTATAGTATGAATTAAGTGTACATTTTGAAAGCCTTTGCAATAATATAGCAAACAAGGTACAGATGTACAGTATATTAATAGATAATGGAATAATGACACCCTATTTCACGATTCAAGAACTCCTTCATTCCGCACTCCATCCAGCTGTATAATCAATCAATCGCCATACAGCAATAGATGATAGCTGTCTATTACCTGACCACTTCTATGTTGCTCTTTGTTTATAATGTACATTTTCTCCTGGATCTACTCTTTATTTTATGCTGCTTTTTTTTTGCTATAGCTGTTACATATACTGTAATATTCTACATGGTAAGTGGGATTTGTTATATATTATATAATATCATATAATATAATAATATAGTATATCAGTATATAGTACATATAATATGTAAATATTAAAAATGTTATATTGCTACTATGGTCAATTTTTAGTCTACTTTATACCTTTTGTTTTCGCCCTTATTTTGTGTCCTTGTGTGTATTATCCTTTCCATCCTTATCCTTTCCATCCTTTGTAACTGAGCTACTGTGTGGAACAATTTCCCTTGTGGTTTATTAAAGTTTGTCCAAGTCTAAGTCTAAACAACTTTGCTTAGTGCACCATTTACATCTGCATTTACTCTTCTTTAGTCCAACTAGCTGCTAAAACTAACAAGCTTATTTACCTTTCTGGATGATAGAGCTGATTGTATGCCGATAGTTGGCGACATGAACGACATCTCGCAGCACCACTGTAGGTCTTCACAGATGTTAAGTGGCCTACATGCAGTGGCTGTCCATTTCGAAGAATACATTGTTTAATCTATCTGTGGCAAGCACAGGTAAACTCAGCCTGCATAGTTTGTCGTTCTTTGTTTGCTGTCCATGCAACGGGAGTGACTCGCTACGAGCCAATAACATCAACTGTCAAGTTTGGTTGCGTCAACTTGTCTTCTCTCGGTTGATTCTTTGTACGGTGTGAGAAGAGAAAGTAAAAATGAAGAAATTCCGGGTGCAACAGGAAAAGTCACCTCAACAATATGGCAGTTTTTAATTTTTTAATTTTTTTTAAACATCATATTCCGACCAATGTGGTCCATAAATGACGCAAGGCGCTCGTCCCCGCCAAGACTGGTGATATCACTCCACCTTCGCTGCGCTCACCCTTTAGAGCACAGCCCTAACTTCCTGGCATTAAACCTGCAGAAAATAGTTCTTCTTAGCTTTCTCTATGTTTACACTTTCACACTTTGTAGTATTTTCTTACATTTCATTAAGCATTTTTTACATTTACATAGTTTGACTGTTTTCCATGCTCGTGTTGACATTTCATTTCCTTTCTGCCTTGATAGCTGAGGGGATTATAATTAGACTTAGCCTTCCTTTTTATTGTCATTCAAATTTGAACTTTTCAGTACAGATAAGAACAAAATTTCGTCACATTAGCTCATGGTAGTGCAGGATAAAAAAGCAATAAGGTGCATATATAAATAAATAAATAGGTTACTGTACAGATAGATATATTGCACATTTTCATATGCATCCACGTTTATGGATGTATGTTATATTATCTTTTTTTTTCCAGCGAGTTAATCCATTTTGGGGGGACTTGAGGGGATGATTATGATGCATTCAAGAGTCTTACGGCCAGAGGACGGTTGAAACACTGTGTCGGGAGAAGACCCGAGCGCGGGACAAGTATGCAGGTCTATAGCGCGGGGTGGTATATTGCCTTTATCCAATAATCATACGAAATTAATGGCTGGGGGAAACAAAACAAAAAGTGAAACCAATGCATTTCTACGGGCTTGCTGTGCAGGATTTTAGAACAGTTTTCTAACCCTCCGCGGCAGCCTCGTGGCAGACGTTTCCATTGGGCTGTGCTCCGTTAAAAACAATGGAGTTCAAATTTTTTGTATTGTCGCTCCGCGTCTGGTCGGCGTTGGCCTTAAAGGCCTACTGAAAGCCACTACTACCGACCACGCAGTCTGATAGTTTATATATCAATGATGAAATCTTAACATTGCAACACATGCCAATACGGCCGGGTTAACTTATAAAGTGACATTTTAAATTTCCCGCTAAACTTCCAGTTGAAAACGTCTATGTATGATGGTGTATGCGCGTGACGTCAATCGTTGAAACGGAAGTATTCGGACTCCATTGAATCCAATACAAAAAGCTCTGTTTTCATCTCAAAATTCCACACTATTCTGGACATCTGTGTTGGTGAATCTTTTGCAATTTGTTTAATGAACAATGAAGACTGCAAAGAAGAAAGTTGTAGGTGGGATCGGTGTATTAGCGGCTGGCTGCAGCAACACAAGCAGGTGGACTTTGAGTTGGATAGCAGACGCGCTATCCGACACTAGCCGCCGACCGCATGGATGATCAGGTGAAGTCCTTCGTCCCTCCGTCGATCGCTGGAACGCAGGTGAGCACGGGTGTTGATGAGCACATGAGGGCTGGCTGGCGTAGGTGGATAGCTAATGTTTTTAGCATAGCTCTGTGAGGTCCCGTTGCTAAGTTAGCTTCAATGGCGTCGTTAGCAACAGCATTGTTAAGCTTCGCCAGGCTGGAAAGCATTAACCGTGTATTTACATGTCCATGGTTTAATAGTATTGTTGATCTTGTGTCTATCCTTCCAGTCAGGGGTTTATTTCTTTTGTTTCTATCTGCAGTTAAGCCCGATGCTATCACGTTAGCTCCGTAGGTAAAGTGTTTCGCCGATGTATTGTCGTGGAGGTAAAAGTCACTGTGAATGTCCATTTCGCGTTCTCGACTCTCATTTTCAAGAGGATATAGTATCCGAGGTGGTTTAAAATACAAATCCGTGATCCACAATAGAAAAAGGAGAGAGTGTGGAATCCAATGAGCCAGCTTGTACCTAAGTTACGGTCAGAGCGAAAAAAGATGCGTCCTGCACTGCACTCTAGTCCTTCACTCTCACGTTCCTCATCCACAAATCTTTCATCCTGGCTCAAATTAATGGGGTAATTGTCGCTTTCTCGGTCCGAATCGCTCTCGCTGCTGGTGTAAACAATGGGGAAATGTGAGGAGCCCTTCAACCGGTGACGTCACGCTACTTCCGGTACAGGCAAGGCTTTTTTTAATCAGCGACCAAAAGTTGCGAACTTCATCGTCGTTGTTCTCTACTAAATCCTTTCAGCAAAAATATGGCAATATCGCGAAATGATCAAGTATGACACATAGAATGGATCTGCTATCCCCGTTTAAATTTTAAAAAAATCATTTCAGTAGGCCTTTAACGTACCCCTTACAATCAGGTGTACCCCACTTTGGGAAAGACTGGTATAAAGTATATGATTATTCAAAGACTTGGGGACTGCTGTGCGCTTTGGGCCAGTGCATTATAGGCTGATTATTTCAGAGGGGTTGTTTGCTCTGAGAGGTACAAGAGAGTGCCTCATTGGGTTACTAATGACAGAAAATGTGCTGGTAGGAGGAGGAAAAACAGCAGGGAAAGTAAGCGTGTGACGCAAACAAACAAAGGTCAGACGAGAGGAGTTGCAGCGCTCCAAGGAGAGTCAGGCAAAAACCTGGTCATCAGCACAATCCTGGGAAACACTCACTCGTCACTGTACGACCTCTGACCGTCCCACGTTCGCCCGCGCTTCGCCAGCCACGAGTCGGTCGCGGCGTGGCCTCCGTCGTCAACTTTAGCCCCCCCGGTGGGAAGCAAGACAAGACTCATCAGTCAATCAGTGTCTATGAGCGATGTCATCCACCAACCCCGCTCGGCCTCAGTAACCATCCCACCCAGCGTGACGCCGGAGCCAGCTGGATGCCAGCCCAGAGGTAAAAAGCGACAAGTTACTCTTTTTGTCTGTGTTAATTTTAGCTCCTCTCCGACTGCGATAATTCCTCATGACAAACGACAAACCCGACGAGCTTCCTCCGTGGGTTTGCTGTAGCCAGATACAAAACAGTGCAAGTTCATTAGTGGAATTTAACTTTGTCCAAAGTTGTTTGGCAGCCAGCCCAGCTGTGTCACCATCCGTCCTTAACGAGGTGGCCTTGTTGTGTGCTTTCACAGCGGCGTGTGATAATTACACCACGGACAGGAGCGCCCTTGCGTATGTTTGCTTAAACACGCTTGCGTAGACAGGTGTCATTCAGGTGATTGCCGTGCCTACCTGTCCGGAAATATCTGCCCATCAAAATTGTATTAAAGGTGGTAATGTGTGTGTGTGTGTGGGTGCACTTGTCAGTCCCAAGATGCCATAGTTCCTTCCTAACTGCCTTTCCTCCTAGATTGTCTGACAGCTCTGTAATTACAGCTCTATTACGAGGCGCACATATGTGGAGATTGAGTGTCACGGGTTCGATTGCTGTGAAATATATGAGGCGCTGAACACTGAGCGGTATTTTTAATCCTTTGTCATGTAAAAGATGCAGAAAACCAACATTCATCATAGAAAGAGAACAGAGGCTCTCAAAAGTGGCCGTTTTATTCCAGGCATTTTACTCCTCGTCTATTCATCACACTAAACGAGCACTGAGTGACTTACCTTTGCCTGCCCTTGAGTACATGTGATTGCACTTTACTTACCGCAGTGTAACTCTGGAATGTAAAATGTTGTTAACATTCTTTAAGAATATTCCAGCATGGACCGTACAAATGGGTTGACTCAACAACGATTCGATTCTTTCAACAATCGATGCGTTTGTTTGATTAATTGAATAAAACACATTTTTGTAGCGCCAGTTTGTCTTTTAGGGAAAAGACTACCATATTTTCCAAACTATAAAGCGCACAGGTATGTAAACCTCACCCACTAAATTTCAGAAGAAAAAAATGTTTTTCATACATTAGCCGCAGAAAATATTTTGTAAATGTTTATTTACATTGTTTTCAAGCAGTGTCTGTAAAACGGCAGTAAAACGGCAGATCAAGCAAAACAGGAGTCATTGTCATGGACCCACTTGCTTTGGAAGCTAGCTCTCCAATCAGCTAGACAGACTCCACGGTGACGTTTTGGTGAATTTACGAAACTGGAACAATACAACAAGAATTCCATTGTGAGTTAATAATATTAACACAGACGTGTTAGAATGTTAGCTAATGCTAACAACGCTGGTTTCAATTCTTTACCATAGCACATATGCATGAAAACACTCTTACAGACATCACACATGGAACGGTTTAGTATGCAAGAATTGTTTTAGTTATATTGTAAAACTTACACACGTTGCTTGGAGTGATGAATGGATAATCTATACGAGTAAAAACACTATGGACAACTAGAAAACAGAATGGCACTTCCTACTAAACAGAAGGAAACGGCGGCATGGCGTGGTGGGTAGAGCAGCCCTGCCAGAAACTTGAGGGTTGCAGGTTCGCTCCCCACCTCTTACCATCCAAATCACTGCCGTTGTGTCCTTGGGCAGGACACTTCACCCTTGCCCCCACGCGTCTGTCAGTCTACCCCAGGGCAGCTGTGGCTACAAATGTAGCTTACCACCAGGTGTGAATGTGGAGTGAGTGAATGAATGATGGGTTCTCACTTCTCTGTGAGCGCTTTGAGTACCTAATAGAAAAGCGCTTTATAAATTATATCCATTATTATTATTATTAAATACTGTAGACCAGGGGTGTCCAAACTTTTTGACTTGGGGTCCGCATTGGGCAAAAAATTGGGCGGGTGTGAGTGTGAATGTTGTCTGTCTATCTGTGTTGGCCCTGCGATGAGGTGGCGACTTGTCCAGCCCGAATGCAGCTGAGATAGGCTCCAGCACCCCCCGCGACCCCAAAAGGGACAAGCAGTAGAAAATGGATGGATGGATGGATATTAAAGGCCTACTGAAATGAAATGTTTTTATTTAAACGGGGATAGCAGATCCATTCTATGTGTCATACTTGATCATTTCGCGATATTGCCATATTTTTGCTGGAAGGATTTAGTAGAGAACAACGACGATAAAGTTCGCAACTTTTGGTCGCTGATAAAAAAAAAAAGCCTTGCCTATACCGGAAGTAGCGTGACGTCACAGGAGGAAGGGCTGCTCACATTTTCCTATTGTTTACACCAGCAGCGAGAGAGATTCGGACCGAGAAAGCGACGATTACCCCATTAATTTGAGCGAGGGTGAAAGATTCGTGGATGAGATACGTGAAGGACTAGAGTGCAGTGCAGGATGTATCTTTTTTCACTCTGACAGTAACTTAGGGACAAGCTTGCTCATTGGATTCCACACTTTCTCCTTTTTCTATTGTGGATCACGGATTTGTATTTTAAACCACCTGGGATACTATATCCTCTTGAAAATGAGAGTCGAGAACGCGAAATGGACATTCACAGTGACTTTTATCTCCACGACAATACATTAGCGAAACACTTTAGCTACGGAGCTAATGTGATAGCATCGGGCTCAAATGCAGATAGAAACAAAAGAAATAAACCCCTGACTGGAAGGATAGACAGAAAATCAACAATACTATTAAACCACGGACCTGTAAATACACGGTTAATGCTTTCCAGCCTGGCGAAGCTTAACGATGCTGTTGCTAATGACACCATTGAAGCTAACTTAGCAACGGGACCTCACAGAGCTATGCTAAAAACATTAGCTCTCCACCTACGCCAGCCAGCCCTCATCTGCTCATCAACACCCGTGCTCACCTGCGTTCCAGCGATCGACGGAGCGACAAAGGACTTCACCCGATCACCGATGCGGTCGGCGGCCCGGAGACGGAGGAAGTCAAGGTGAGGTCGGCGGCTAGCGCGTCTGCTAACCATCTCAAAGTCCTCTTGGTTGTGTTGCTGTAGTCCGCCGCTAATACACCGATCCCACCTACAGCTTTCTTCTTTGCAGTCTCCATTGTTCATTAAACAAATTGCAAAAGATTCACCAACACAGATGTCCAGAATACTGTGGAATTTTGGGATGAAAACAGAGCTGTTGTATTGGGATACAATGTGTCCGAATACTTCCGTTCTCTCTGTGACGTCACGCGCATACGTCATCATATCTAGACGTTTTCAACCGGAAGTGTCGCGGGAAATTTAAAATTGCACTTTATAAGTTAACCCGGCCGTGTTGGCATGTGTTGCAATGTTAAGATTTCATCATTGATATATAAACTATCAGACTGCGTGGTCGGTAGTAGTGGCTTTCAGTAGGCCTTTAAGAGTATGTGAAAGTTGGACTCCTACCTTATTTACTTCCATGACGACCTTCTTAAAGTTTTGTAATCAATCAGAAATATCAAGCAGCTAAAATGCGCCAAACATGGATAAGTGTGGAGCGGGTGCTTTACATGTTTCCCATCATGCACTCTAATGGATTTAAATGGGTGTAATTTTGAATTTGTTACTTGTGTTTGGACATTTTTCATAATATCCACAATGTTCAGTGAGCATGTTCTGTTATGTGTGTTGAACTTTGTTAATTGCATTTTTTTTGCACCTTGACTAGGGTAGTTTGTTTGGATTGTGTCACATAAGTAAATTATGTGCTATTATTTCAAAGTATTGTCAAGGGTCATTGATCTGATTTACTCACGTCGTCCTCAAGCTTTGTTGATCCTATGTCTCGCGGGCTTATTTGAAGACGCTGGCGGGCCGTAACTAGAACACCCATGTTGTAGACGTTCACACCGTAGCACCTGCAGTGAGCTAACTCGTCCAAAACATGGCACCATAGCACAAACAATAACATACCACTTCGGTGTCTTTGCATGTGTTCTATAAAAACTATTAGCATTATAGCCGTCAGCGAAGAAAAATCCATAAATTAGCCACATAGTTTTATAAGCTGCATTGTTGAAAGCGTAGGAAATAAGTAGCGGTCCATCGTCTGTAATGTATGACACTCTATTTATATCCTATTTGATTTAAATTGGTATGTGAAACAATGACAACAAGCCAAACCAAATAAAAGACCAGTTTAGCACAATTGCGTGCATAATTTTAATCAACTTAAAAAAAAGAGCCCAATATTTTGAGACAAATGATTTGTTGCTTTTGAAAACAGCTAAAATGATGCACAAAGCAAATTATAACCTGCTACCCGAAAATGTACAACATATCTTCTCAACAAAAGATCAATTTAAACTCGGAGAAAAATCTCGCAAAACATTTGTATGCAGGTGCAATACTTAAAACCTGTAGCAGTGTGTGAAATTAAAATCATAAAATGAAACAATGTAATAGTATGATCCAGTTGAAGGAACTATTCAAACCCAAAAGTGTTTACAAAGTACAAAAGAGAAGAATCTTAATAAATGTTTTGAACCTTATTCACCTCATAAGGTGAATCATACATTACTTACCTATTTATTGATTTAAATTGTGTCACACATTGAGAACAGGAAGTGAAGAAATGTGGAAAAGGGGTAGAATAAAATAAGCTCTGCTTCTTCCTACTGCTATTCGGACATGTAATGTTTTGGCCTTCACAAGCTTTCCCAGGTTCTAAACCAGGGGTCGGCAACCCGCGGCTCTAGAGCCGCATGTGGCTATTTAGCGCTGCCCTAGTGGCTCTCTGGAGCTTTTTTAAAAATGTATGAAAAATGGAAAAACATGAGGAAAAATGTTTGTTTTTGTTTTAATATGGTTTCCGTAGGAGGACAAACATGACACAAACCTCCCTAATTGTTATAAAGCACACTGTTTGTATTAAACATGCTTCACTGATTTGAGTATTTGGCGAGCGCCGTTTTGTCCTACTAATTTTGGCGGTCCTTGAACTCACACCGTAGTTTGTTTACATGTATAACTTTCTCCGACTTTCCACGACGTGTTTTATGCCACTTCTTTTTCTGTCTCATTTTGTCCACCAAACTTTTAACGTTGTGCATGAATGCACAAAGGTGAGTTTTGTTGATGTTATTGACTTGTGTGGAGTGCTAATCAGACATATTTGGTCACTGCATGACTGCAAGCTAATCGATGCTAACATGCTATTTAGGCTAGCTATATGTACATATTGCAACATTATGCCTCATTTGTAGCTATATTTGAGGTAATTTAGTTTCCTTTAAGTCATCTTAATTCAATTTATATCTCATGACACACTATCTGTATGTAATATGGCTTTTAATTTTTTGCGGCTCCAGACAGATTTGTTTTTGTATTTTTGGTCCAATATGGCTCTTTCAACATTTTGGGTTGCCGACCCCTGTTCTAAACCAAAGGCCGCGGGCTGAGCCAGGACAGGTGGTGCACTTTCAAACGCACTTCCGCCTCCAACTTGAGTGTCTCAAAAAACAGCTTTATTTGCAAAAAGATCTTCTTTCCAACAGTCCATCCAAGGTGAACAGAAACACGTTTTAACTGCATACAAAGCTATAAACAAAAAACTAAGCTCACGTGTTGCGTAAGAAGTGGTCAAAAACTGTTTTCACCGCCAGTCTCTCAACCCCACATTTGTCCAATCAATTTGACCTGTGCTCCCCTATATGCGCTCATCACACGTGCTGAAAATGACGCTCTCTAATTCAATGAATTAACTTGCAACACATCAAAACATATTTTCAATGGCAATTCACAAAACAAATAATTTAACTTAATAATAAATGCAGTACTAGAGAAATACAAACAACACAAAAATGGCCACCGCAACCACAATGAGGAAAACTAAATTACAGCAGCATAGCCGGCCCAAGTATTCATCAAACACCACCCCAATGACCAACACCAAAGTGCAGTAGTGCAGTAGGCCCAAGCATTCATCAGGCAACAAATAACTACCGTAATTTCCGGACTATAAGCCGCACCAGCTAAATTTAGGGGAAAATACAGATTGCTCCATATATAAGCCGCACCCGACTATAAGCCGCAGGGTTTTGATGTGTAATTAGCGTAGTATATAGGGGTTCCTGCTACCACGGAGGGGATTGTCGGGACAGAGATGACTGTTTGGGAACGCAAAGCGTCCCATTTATTAACAATAAATCTTTCAATCATTCTATCAAACTTTCACATCTTTGACATGGCAAACAATATTCATGCAGAGTACAAATAATACAACGGTGCAAAGTAATACAAAGTGCTCGCCTGTACGTTATCAAAATAACCAGCCTACCGGTATATGAAAAGTCAGTCTTTAATCATTGTGTCATCGTCTTCCTCCTGCGTACTAAAACCACCGAAATCCTCTTCGTCGGTGTCGGAGAAGAACAGGCTGTATATAAGCCGCACCCTTGTATAAGCCGCAGGGACCAGAACGAGGGGGAAAAGTAGCGGCTTATGGTCCGGAAATTACGGTAATTTAACTTAATATATGCAGGACTACAGAAATATAAATAACACAAACATGGCTACCACATGTAATGAGAAATTGAGAAAATGGGAAAATGTATGAAATGAACTTAAACAACAAAAACAACAAATGCAATTTTATTGACTTTTTAAAAATTATTTAAATGCGTGTCGTTTATCCGTTCAACAGTTTTATCTAAAGTGCTATCAGGGTTCATTTTGAAGTTTAAGGTAAAGCAACATAAATCAATTGCATGATTAATCTACGCTCGTACATGATTATTGCGATAATGATTCGGGTTTAATCGCACGAGTTAAAGCGCTAACTATGCACTGCAAAAACTGAACCAAGTAAGATTAAATATCTCAAATAAGGGTGATATTTGCTTATTTTCTGTCTGATAAGATAATTCTTCTCACGAAACAGATTTTATGTTAGAGTGTTTTACTTGTTTTAAGGGTTTTGGTCCTAAATGATCTCAGTAAGATATTACAGCTTGTTGCTGAGATTTGATGACCTATATTGAGTAAAACATGCTTGAAACTAGAATATCAACTGTTGCAAAGCTGTGTCATCAACACTCACAAGTATAAAACTACTTTTTTAAAGTAATAATTTCTTATTTCAAGCATGAAAAAAAAAAAATCCTGACTTTGACACAATTGTGTCTCATATAAAAACAGATGACAGCCAAATGGACTAGAAAATAGGTACTCATATAGTAGTACAGTTATCAGTGAGAATATACTTATTTTAAGGTATTTTTGGGTTCATTGAGGTTAGCTAATTAGGGTCCGCCCTGTAACCAGTACAAAGGACTCCCACAGGGAGTCCTTTGTACTGGTTACAAAGGAACCTATTGTATTTGTAAGGTTGTATTATTCTTTCTTTATTATTCCGCACCGTTGCGCACTACTTTGCCCCCCTTAACATGCTTCAAAACTCACCACATTTTTTGCACACATACAAACCCGGGTACAGCACACTTTAGTAAAAAAAACAAACCCCAAAAATCAAAATTGCGCTCTAGCGCCCCCTAGGAAGAAAACTGCCCCTAACTCCCACTAGGAAGGTCGTAGAGACATGAAACAAAAACCTGTATGTAGGTCCCACTTAGACCTACAATTCATAATTTCACATCTTCGGGCGAAAACCTACAGGAAGTTGGCAATTTCCCTTTCAAGACAAAAAATGACTAAAAACACTGCTTTTTACATCTTTAACCTCTAATTTGACCCCCTTAAAATACTTCAAAACTCACCAAACTTCTCACACACATTGGGACTGGTGGAAATTGCGATCTAAAAAAAAACCGAACCCCAAAACTCAAAATTGTGCTCTACATAATTTTTGAAAAAAACAGAGAAAAAACTGCTCCTCAGAGGAAAACTCAGACAAAACTGCATGTAACTTCCGGTAGGAACGTCTTAGAGACATGAAACAAATACCTCTATGTAGGTCTCGCCTAGACCTACATTTCATAGATTGACATCCTTCAGCAAAAATCAACAGGAAGTTTGTTATTCCTCCTTCAAAACAACATTTTTGTTACACCCGGTCACCAAACATCAAACGTTATCTCCTCTGAGCGCGTTTGTCGTTTCGGCTTCAAACTGCTACAGGAGAGAGATTGAACCCTTCTGATTAAACTGTCTGTACGGATTTTTGATACATGCTACCATTTTGATTTTACGAGCCTTCAAAGACCCGCAGCACTAAAGTTGCTCCGGTGCCAAAAATGACAACGAAAATGCAATTATTCCTTCTTTGTCCTCAATACACACAATACCCTATAATGACAATGTGAACTCAGACACAACTTCCTCTAACTCCCAGTACGAATATCGTAGAGACACGAAACAAAAACCTCTATGTAGGTCTCACTCAGGACTACCACTGGACAAAAGTATTGGGACACCTAGGACTAGCACCTGCCAAAAAGCGGACCCGACCAACACTGCTTGCAGCTTTAATTTTACTTGTTTTGGGAAGTCTTGACAAGACAAAGTTTCTTGTTCTATCGGCAGATAATTTTGCTTAGTTCAAATAAAAAACCCCTCATTTTTGTTTTGTTTTTTCTTGTTTTTGAACGCTCACTTTTTGCAGTGTGACAACCTGGGTAATTACGTTGATCAATGGAGATGATTTATGTGCCGTCGTTCGCCAGATGACATCCACGGCGACAATCTATTGCTGTTTTCCTGGGTTTAAGCAGTGACACAATTTAGTGTGACTGCACCATGACTGTACCGCTTCTACACCTCAGTCATGTCTTCCTTTGCAGCACAATTGGTCATTGCGAGACAGGCCCAGCTGATTCAGCAAGAGTGGCCATGTCATCGCCATGAATACAAAGCTGGCTTTTTTTTCTTTCCTCCCCCCCCCCCCTCTGCCTCAACACTCTCAAGCCATAATCAATACCTGGTATGTGTATGTGTGCGGCGCGCTTTTATTACACCCCTTGACGTCCACTTGAAGACAAAAGAGGTCATTGCAGGACTTAAGTGTTTGTGCACAAAATAACTCGGGTCAACAGATTTACACATCATTCATCCTGCAGGTCAATATTGTCAAGATGTACCGATGAATAAATGTGACTGTTAGCCGGAACATAAAGCTGGGGCGAAGCTTCATTATGGGGCATTTAGTTTTCTCTACGCCCGACTTGGGGAGCGTCACACCAGAAAGCATCTCGCGTGCTTATAAAAGCAAGAACCGTGAAAGGAGGAAGAACTACAATTAGTCAGGGTTTGGTTTATTTTTCCTGTGTTGCCAAAAAAAAGATGACCATAGATTTTATTAACGTGGAACATGATTGGCACATACAGTTTATAAATGCAATTTACAGAAGATGAAACAAAAGCAATACATATACATTCTTAGCCTAATAATGTGGCAGAGTTGATTTTAAAGGGGAACTGCACTTTTTTAGAATTTTGCCTATTGTTAACTTCAAACCTATCTGTAGGAGTTAGTGCGTCTGCCTTACAATACGGAGGTCCTGGGTTCGATCCTGCGCTCGGGATCTTTCTGTGTGGAGTTTGCATGTTCTCCCCGTGACTGCGTGGGTTCCCTCCGGGTACTCCGGCTTCCTCCCACCTCCAAACACATGCACCTGGGGATAGGTTGATTGGCAACACTAAATTGGCCCTAGTGTGTGAATGTTGTCTGTCTATCTGTGTTGGCCCTGGGTAGGGATGATACTCGAAACCGGTTTTCCCGGTTGTTCGATAAGAAAAGAACCGAGTCCTCGGACTCAAATCCCTTTTTGAGAACCGGTACCCGTTATCCAGACCACTATAGTAAAGAAAAAGAGTTGGTTCTTTATTCGAATCCCTCGGAACGAATCCCGTCCCGACCAGAAATGCCCCTTGAGACATCACAAGAATTTATGTCACGTAGCTCAGTCATTAGGCGCAGATAGGGAAAGCAGGAAAAACAATGGAATAATAAAGTTCAAAACAATATAATCCAATGAATAACTTTACTGAGAGATTTGAGCAGGGTACAAACACATGACGAACACTTTTACGACCAACCGGAAACATAGCAACCAGGCTAGCAACGCACCTCCTTTACGGCAGCTGTCGCAACATTCTTAAAGCATCCGCAGCACATACATATATATACAACATATCTCCCTTTTTTAACTTTTGTTTTTCTTTCCTTGTAAACAAAACAAAATCACACTGTATATGTGTTGTCTGTCTAATTATAAATAATGCAGACGAGGCGTGTTGGCTGAGTTCTTGACGTTTACTTTCACGGGTGACGACATGCAACACTTTTCGGGGCTACCGCGCATGCTCGTCACTCCCGTTGCATGATGGGTAGTGTAGTTGTTGTGTTCCCTAGCTCATAACATCACATCTTTCCCCCTATAAAGAAAGATTTTAACTCAATGAAGTGTATTTCTTTTTTTAGCTTTAACTTTTCATTTTTTAGCATTGTAACCACATTTGCAAACAACTTTTCTCTTCATAGAATTTTCTTTCAATAAAGAAATAAAGTGCAAAAATGTCAAAGCATCATAACAAACAGTTATGTCAAATAGCAGCAGAAGTGCACTTTTTGGAGAGCTGTATTATTTTCAGTTTT
Organism: Entelurus aequoreus; assembly: GCF_033978785.1. Taxonomy (NCBI): domain Eukaryota; kingdom Metazoa; phylum Chordata; class Actinopteri; order Syngnathiformes; family Syngnathidae; genus Entelurus; species Entelurus aequoreus. The sequence continues at coordinate 8,709,323 of NC_084742.1, read as the reverse complement.
GTGCCCAAGGGACTGATTTTATTTAACACTATATTATTATTTATACACCTATAGTGATCACAGAGACAGGTTGTTTTTGTGTTACTGTATATATTTGTTTCTCTGAAAAATCCCACTTAATATACTTTGGGTAACAACAGTCAATATTAATTTTTTTTATTTGATTTTTTTAGGGGGGTAACAGTGAATATTTATTTATTTATTAGATTAAATTTTTTCTTATATAATAAAAGTGAGCTTTTGTTAAACCAAATATTGTGTGTTTTTTTCCATATACAACAACCTATCTGGACTCGATAAGAGAATCGATAAGGAATCGGTTCGATAAGAGGATTCGATAATAGGCTCGAACTCGATAATTTCTTATCAAACATCATCCCTAGCCCTGGGATGAGGTGGCGACTTGTCCAGGGTGTACCCCGCCTTCCGCCTGAATGTAGCTGAGAGAGGCTCCAGCACCCCCCGCGATCCCTAAAGGGATAAGCGGTAGAAAAATGGATGGATGGATGTTCGCAGTCATTATGAGTGACAAGAAGACAAATGTTTTTTGGGGGGCGGGGGGTTTGCATTCTAGCTTGTAAACATTGGCCTCTAAATCACTTTACAATGCATTCATAAACCGTCAACAATACTTCATTTACGTTCCGTAACCTGTTTAATAACCAAGCTGTAGCGACATTGTGATTGTAAGAGCGAACACTGAGGAACTCTTTTTCTAGCGTAGTACCATGTCGGTGTGCTACGGTATTAGCCGTGAGCTAGCTACGGCGAGAAATAAGTTAGCTTCTACGTCGACACCCGAATCGCTTCTGAGTTTGTAATGCACAACACTGCGATGGGACACCAATCTGTCCTGACTGAAAAACATGAAAAATCATATTACAGTATTAGCCCACATATATAAATTATCTGCCAATAGAACAAGAAAATTCGGCTTGTCAAGACTTTCCAAAACAAGTCCAATTAGCTAACCTCAATGAACCCAAAAATACCTTAAAATAAGTATATTCTCACTAATAACAAGTGCACTTTTCTTGGTAGAGAAAAAAAACGAGACCTTTTTGCTCAATATGTTGAAAAATATTCTTAAATGAAGTAAATGCGAGAGCCATTATATTGACATAATGAAATGCGCTCGCCATCATGATTTTTTTTGTCATGCTTGAAATGAGAAATTATTACTTTAAAAAAGTGGTTTTATACTTGTGAGTGTTAATGACACAGCTTTGCAACAGTTGATATTCTAGTTTCAAGCATGTTTTACTCAATATAGGTCATCAAATCTCAGGAACAAGATGTAATATCTTACTGAGATCATTTAGGACCAAAACACTTAAAACAAGTAAAACACTCTAACATAACATCTGCTTAGTGAGAAGAATTATCTTATCAGACAGAAAATAAGCAAATATCACCCTTATTTGAGATATTTAATCTTACTTAGATTTCAGTTTTTGCAGTGTTGTCGGAGGGGGTGGAGCCTATCTCAGCTGCATTCGGGAGGAAGCCGCCACCTCATCACAGGGCCAATACAGATAGACAGACAACACTCACACACTAGCCTATTATTCATATTTACATTGTTTCTTATGGCGAAATTTGCTTTATCTACAAACCTTTCGATTTATGAACCCTGTTCAAGGACCACTTTAGTTTGTAAATGCACGTCTCACTGTAGTACACATACAGATTTTAACAAACCAAATGTCTTCTGAAATCCATTTCTCTTATACTATAATGCGTTTTGTCAATTACTTTTTTCTCTTGATTCCACAGAATCGGTGCATCATCACATGCAGCATTACGAGGTGGAATACTTGCAGTTTGCCTTCCGCTGGATGAACAACCTTTTGATGAGGGAGCTGCCGCTACGATGCACCATTAGATTGTGGGACACCTACCAGGTAAACACACTTCCCCTTATATGTAACTGGGTGCAAGAGTCACGCTCCAAACACCTCCAGACGTGTCCGCCGCGCTGCCCTTTGCACGTTCGAACCCCCTTGTTAGCCGCCGAGGCTGCGTTTTTTTGCTAGGCGGTTAACCTCCTTTTAGCGTTGCCAATTACACCTAATGTTTGTTATTGATTCAGCGCCGCCACCGCTACTCGTGTGGATAGCTCTTGAGCTCAGCGGAAAACATGCGGCGGGTTCTCCAATGAACACTGAGGTTCAGAGGGTAATGCACTCTTTAGTTAGACAAGGAAACATGGAAAAATGTTGCATTTGCCCATTTGCAAGCACTATATGCTGCCATACTGTGTATGTTTCATATGTATGAAATACCTATCTATAGCAGTGTTTCCCATAAACTGCCAAGATACCTGTGGCGGTGGGGGCGTGGCTATGGGCGTGGTCACCATGACACCATCGAGTAATTTGCATAATTTACTACAATGATATGATTTTCTCTAAAAAGGCTCAAAAAATGTATACTTTCTAATTAATAATAACAGTTTTGTTTTAAACGTCCATCCATCCATCCATCCATTTTACAATATAATTACAACACTTTATGTACATATTTATATACAGATTTGAACAATAAGTTATTCACTGAAATATATTTGTTAATTGTGGTTCTTACAAAAAATATATCTTATTAAATATAAAAGCTAAAATGTCTCTTAAAGCTCTGCCCCTTTAATTAGTGCATACTAAATAATTTAACTTTAGCCTACTACTACAACCATATTATTTACCAGCAACATAAAGTGAAACAGAGGCAGAGGTGTCCTGCCACAGTCAGTAACAAATAAACAGAAAACAGTAGTGATAAAATACAAATAAGGCAACAAAAAAAGTATCCTACACTTCTCTTTTGTAAAGTAAATCTGAACAGCCTATATGGGCATCTACATCAACTATATGATGTGCCTGAGAAGCTGGACAGGACAAAAAAAAAAATATATATATTTTTTTTATTTATTTATTTGTGGCGGACGTAATTCTTTCGTGGCGGGCCGCCACAAATAAATGAATGTGTGGGAAACACTGCTATAGGGTACCAAAGAGTTTTAGAAAATGTGACTGTCTTATTATCTCTACGCAATATTGGCACTGGATGGGTTTATTGATGTATAATGGCTATCGATTAAACAAATGATCACGAAAATAAGAAATGGCATGGCTCCAAAACCCCCCGCAACCCCGAAAGGGACAAACGGTAGTAAATGGATGGATGGATGATTACAAAAGAAAATCTCAATGCACCTTAAAAAAATTATTATCCAATACATTTTGTCTATATTGTTAATGAAAACACCATTGTTAAACCCACTACTACCGACCACGCAGTCTGATAGTTTATATATCAATGATGAAATCTTAACATTGCAACACATGCCAATACGGCCGGGTTAACTTATAAAGTGACATTTTAAATTTCCCGCGAAACTTCCGGTTGAAAACATCTATGTATGATGACGTATGCGCGTGACCTCAATCGTTGAACCGGAAGTATTCGGACAAATTGTATCCAATACAAAAAGCTTGGTTTTCATCGCAAAATTCCACAGTATTCTGGACATCTGTGTTGGTGAATCTTTTGCAATTTGTTTAATGAACAATGAAGACTGCAAAGAAGAAAGCTGTAGGTGGGATCGGTGTATTAGCGGCTGGCTGCAGCAACACAAGCAGGAGGACTTTGAGTTGGATAGCAGACGCGCTAGCCGACGCTAGCCGCCGACCGCATTGATGATCGGGTGAAGTCCTTCGTCGCTCCGTCGATCGCTGGAACGCAGGTGAGCACGGGTGTTGATGAGCAGATGAGGGCTGGCTGGCGTAGGTGGATAGCTAATGTTTTTAGCATAGCTCTGTGAGGTCCCCTTGCTAAGTTAGCTTCAATGGTGTCGTTAGCAACAGCATTGTTAAGCTTCGCCAGGCTGGAAAGCATTAACCGTGTAGTTACATGTACATGGTTTAATAGTATTGTTGATTTTCTGTCTATCCTTCCAGTCAGGGGTTTATTTCTTTTGTTTCTATCTGCAGTTAAGCCCGATGCTATCACGTTAGCTCCGTAGCTAATGTGCTTCGCCGATGTATTGTCGTGGAGATAAAAGTCACTGTGAATGTCCATTTCGCGTTCTCAACTCTCATTTTCAAGAGGATATAGTATCCGAGGTGGTTTAAAATACAAATCCGTGATCCACAATAGAAAAAGGAGAGAGTGTGGAATCCAATGAGCCAGTTTGTACCTAAGTTACGGTCAGAACGAAAAAAGATGCGTCCTGCATTGCACTCTAGTCCTTCACTCTCATGTTCCTCATCCACGAATCTTTCATCCTGGCTCAAATTAATGGGGTAATCGTCGCTTTCTCGGTCCGAATCGCTCTGGCTGCTGTTGTAAACAATGGGGAAATGTGAGGAGCCTTTCAACCTGTGACGTCACGCTACTTCCGGTACAGGCAAGGCTTTTTTTTTATCAGCGACCAAAAGTTGCGAACTTTATCGTCGATGTTCTCTACTAAATCCTTTCAGCAAAAATATGGCAATATTGCGAAATGATCAAGTATGACACATAAAATGGATCTGCTATCCCCGTTTAAATAAAAACATTTCATTTCAGTAGACCTTTAATCTATTTTTATGGACAGTTTTTAATTCATTACCCTTGAATCCTTTCAATTTTAAACCGCTGTTGGCTTTATTGAAAACATTCACTCGTGTTTTAAGTAAGCCAACACAGAAAGGAAATCTATCGTCCGAGACCCCAGAGAATTTTCCTACGGGGTAATTAGTGTTGTTCTTTTCACTCCCGATGCTGATATTTGACACTCAGACACTCTTGTTACTGAGAGTGGACTGACTCTGACAAACTGCCTCTAAATAATGTTGCAAATTTCAATGCCAACAACTATTGACATGTTGCTCATTATTAGCATTAGTAGTTTTACATGGCGATTTTAACACCCCCAAATTTGTGACTGAAAACTACAACTAAAATGCATGTTCATGAATGTGAAATATCCGTGAAAACCTGTTTTTAAACATACGTTTTCCCATTAATGTATGACTTCCGCATTTTTTAAATTAAATATTGTAGCGTGTTACGACGAGAGTTGAAGGAGGAGTGTCAAAAGATGGAGCTAATTGTTTTAATGATATTCAGACTTTGTTTTCTAATCAGCAATTGATCAGTATCTAATACATCCGTGGCTTCTCAGCACAACAAATAACAACACTGGAAATGTGGTTTCATAAAAACCAGTGTGACCGGAACTTTAACAATAACAAAAGTTCCGTGAGTGAATTATATAAACTTACAACTATATAAAATTCCAAACAACATTTGTTGAATGCTCGCGTCATTCGCAGGTACTCGCTGTTCCTTTTGCCGAAACGCCGCACTGAGTTGCAGGACAGTGAGACGACAGGGCGCTGAAACAAGCTCGCTAGTTAGCATAGTTAGCATCATCTTGCTAGCTTACTTGTTGAAATGCACCCAATTGCAGGAAATGTTGTCTTGATTTTCAACATTTTCTTTTTGGGGCTAGTGTGCCAATACACATTTTCCTCTTTTTTTCATCAGTTTTCTTCTTTTTTTTCCTCAAAGCCTGCTCACATGCCTGCATGTTACAATCAAATAGCTGGTGCGCGGTAAGTACAGTACTTGCAGTATTAACACTTTTTAGGGCGCAACAAAAAAAACAAAAAACATCAACTATACACTAGAGCCATCTAATGTCTTGGACTTGCAACTTTATGTCATACTTGCAAAAGAGACTCAGAAATATGATAATACAATTGTACAGCAGTTATGATGTTTAAAGGTCTACTGAAATGCGATTTTCTTATTTAAACGGGGATAGCAGATCCATTCTATGTGTCATACTTGATCATTTCGCGATATTGCCATATTTTTGCTGAAAGGATTTAGTAGAGAACATCGACAATAAAGTTTGCAACTTTTGGTCGCTGATAAATAAGCCTTGCCTGTACCGGAAGTAGCAGACGGTATGCACGTGACGTCACCGGTTGTGGAGCTCCTCACATCTGCACATTGTTTACAATCATGGCCACCAGCAGCGAGAGCGATTCGGACCGAGAAAGTGACAATTTCCCCATTAATTTGAGCGAGGATGAAAGATTTGTGGATGAGGAAAGTGAGAGTGAAGGACTAGAGGGCAGTGGAAGCGATTCAGATAGGGAAGATGCTGTGAGAGGCGGGTGGGACCTGATATTCAGCTGGGAATGACTAAAACAGTAAATAAACACAAGACATATATATACTCTATTAGCCACAACACAACCAGGCTTATATTTAATATACCACAAATTAATCCCGCATAACAAACACCTCCCCCCTCCCGTCCATATAACCCGCCAATACAACTCAAAAAACCTGCACAACACACTCAATCCCACACCCCAAAGTACCGTTCACCTCCCCAAAGTTCATACAGCACATATATTTCCCCAAAGTCCCCAAAGTTACGTACGTGACATGCACATAGCGGCACGCACGTACGGGCAAGAGATCAAATGTTTGGAAGCCGCAGCTGCTGTACTCACGGTACCGCGTCTGCGTATCCAACTCAAAGTCCTCCTGGTAAGAGTCTCTGTTGTTCCAGTTCTCCACAGGCCAATGGTAAAGCTTGACTGTCATCTTTCGGGAATGTAAACAATGAAACATCGGCTGTGTTTGTGTTGCTGCAGCCGGCCGAAATACACCGCTTCCCACCTTCTTCTTTGCTGTCTCCATTGTTCATTGAACACATTGCAAAAGATTCACCAACACAGATGTCCAGAATACTGTGGAATTTTGCGATGAAAACAGACGACTTAATAGCTGGCCACAACGCTGTCCCAAAATGTCCTCTACAATCCGTGACGTCACGCGCAAACGTCATCATACCGAGACGTTTTCAGCAGGATATTTCGCGCAAAATTTAAAATTGCACTTTAGTAATCTAACCCGGCCATATTGGCATGTGTTGCAATGTTAAGATTTCATCATTGATATATAAACTATCAGACTGCGTGGTCGGTAGTAGTGGCTTTCAGTAGGCCTTTAAATGTTGCAATAACAAATGTGATTCTATCAACAAAAGCTATTGATGCTGATAAATACACACAAGAGTACAGAACATTGGTACAGTTGAGTACTGGTACCACATCGGTTTAAATGTGAACGGTACCCATCCCTAATAACAAGTATAGTCACTGCAGAATTACAGAAGTACAGAGGGTGAATTATAAAGTGAAAAAAGCTATATATAAAGTTGCAGAGTTCAAAAAGGTCCCAGATGGGACAGTAGAAACAAAGCGTAAGTAATGATGAATGATTTAGCAGTGTTTTTGGCTTTGTCGTGACTTGACAAAAGCCCAACTACTTGTAATCCATCCCCTAAATATTTGATATTCACAATGCTGTTTGGATCACCCTTTCATACAGCACACAAACACACACTAGCAGGGTTTTTTTTTGGCAGGTTCTGTCACAGTCTCTCACCTGTAGTCCTACACTACTCGAGGGAATTGGACCATTTCCACTCATGAAAGTTTCAGCACTGCGCCGACAAAACTGTCTCCTCTGCTCTGCTCTTCAGTGTAGCATTGCAGTACTTTGCTAAACACCTAGTTCAAAACGCATGTCATTTATACTTTGATACTTCTTATTACATGCTGTTAAAATACGTTATTTCATAGGGGAAATATTAGGATTTTGTTTTCTACATTTAAACCACTTCTGGCTGGTCTCATTAATGGTGGTTATTTGGTCCAAATTTTGCATATATTTTGTTGTAAAGACATATCACCAAGCCCCTTTTTGGCTGCTTCTGGAAACAATTTGTTTTGAGAGACGGAGTAATTAGATGCAATGAACCCATAGCGCTGACTGAAACTTAGTTCCCGCCCAGGCGGCCATATTTGTGTTTTGATAGAGAAGCTTCCTGCAAGTTACTGAATAATATCTTATTCTAAGTATATTCAATTTTTGAACAACATAAATGGCAACAGCGACGGATTTTAGCAAATATATACGAGCCAGCGTCAGACCAAGAGCAAAAAGAAACCGAACAAGAAACTTCAGAAGAAAGGCTTGAAATCAACACATCCCGTGTTATGTCTGTTGAGTGTCGTCCCATTAATCTTAATCTTTAAAACTAGTTTTTAGGAAAATTATTCGTTATATACCCGGAGGTTGGTGAAACCGATAGATGGCTAAGCTACAAGCTATCTTATGAATAGAGCTAACATTGCTAACATATCATTCAAACATTGCCAATCTACTGTTACACTCAAAGTTTGATATAACACGGTCGTTGACGTCCATTAAATACGAACGACGTTATTCCCGAGATTGTGTTATACCGCACGTCACAAACTGAGCTTACATTCCTAACGTATCATTCAAACATTGCCAATCTACTGTTACACTCAAAGTTTGATATAACGCGGTCGTTGACGTCCATTAAATACGAACGGCGTTATTCCCGATATTGTGTTATATCGCACGTTACGAACTGAGCTTACATTCCTAACGTATCATTCAAACATTGCCAATCTACTGTTAAACTCAAAGTTTGATATAACACGGTCGTTGACGTCCATTAAATATGAACGACGTTATTCCCGAGATTGTGTTATATCGCACGTCACGAACTGAGCTTACATTCCTAACGTATCATTCAAACATTGCCAATCTACTGTTACACTCAAAGTTTGATATAACGCGGTCGTTGACGTCCATTAAATACAGACGGCGTTTTTCCCGAGATTGTGTTATATCGCACGTTACGAACTGAGCTTACATTCCTAACGTATCATTCAAGCATTGCCAATTTACCTTCACTCTCCAAGTTTGACATAACGCGGTCGTTGACGTCCATTAAATACAGACGGCGTTATTCCCGAGATTGTGTTATATCGTACGTTACGAACTGAGCTTACATTCCTAACGTATCATTCAAACATTTCTAATCTACTTTTACACTCCAGGTTTGATATAACGCGGTTGTTGGGATCTATAAAATACAGATTGCGTTATTCCCGAGCTCGATTTATATAGAAGTCCTTAATTTTTACCCTTTTTTTTTCCCGAAAGAACACATTAAAATGATCCCTAAACCAGATGTGACATGAACGATGGATTATGCTTCCATGTCGTAGAATGAGGCGGGCAATATCTAGCTGCTAAGCTAGCCCCGCTCCAAAGACACCAAAAACTTGACTTTGCGAAAGAAAAAATGTGAGTACAGTATGGCTTTGTGTTCTTTTCTCACCCTTCTCATAGAGAGGTTGTCCCTGCTAAAAGGAGGTGTCGTCAGAGTAACTTTAGATGCCGTGGAAATGCTAGCTACCATTAGCCGTATAGAGCTTACCATGAATTGATTAACGTGGACCCTGACTTAAACAAGTTGAAAAACTTATTCAGGGGTTACCATTTAGTGGTCAATTGTACGGAATATGTACTGTACTGTGCAATCTACTAATACAAGTTTCAATTAATCAATCAAAAACTAGCCCAGTTTGTAGCAGCACTAAACAGCCTACAAGCTACGGCGAGCCAACTAAGACGCACAACATATTTAGCTTGTTAGCTAGTCCTACACCCCTGTCTAACGCCCAACCGCACCGCGTTATATAGAATACCGTGTTACATTGGGCCACGTTATACCGAACATAGCAAGCAGAGACTCCGCCATTAAAAGTAGCTTTTGGGGAAATCTATCTTTATATTGCCGCAGGTTTAAGAAGCAGGAATTCTCAAAGTGGTTGGCACACACGAGGAGATGCTTCTTCCTAAATGAATCAATCAATGTTTACTTATATAGCCCTAAATCACGAGTGTCTCAAAGGGCTGCACAAGCCACAACGACATCCTCGGCTCAGATCCCACATCAGGGCAAGGAAAAACTCAACCCAATGGGACAATGAGACACCTTGGAGAGGACCACAGATGTGGGGACCCCCCGCCCCCTGGGCGACCGGTGCAATGGACGTCGAGTGGATCTAGCATAATATTGTGAGAGTCCAGTCCATAGTGGTTCTAACATAATAGTGAGAGTCCAGTCCATAGTGGGGCCAGCAGGAGACCATCCCGAGCGGAGACAGGTCAGCAGCGCAGAGGCGTCCCCAACCGATGCACAGGCGAGCGGTCCACCCCGGATCCCAACTTTGGAGAGCCAGCGCTTCATCCGTGGCACCGAACCTGTGCCCCCCTCCACGAAGGAGAGGGGGGCACGAAACGAACAAAGTTAGCCTAGCAAATTTTAGTTCTTCAGATGAGACTGGAGGAATGTGTTGGTTAAGACAACCGATAACATAACATTTTCCCTTTTTAGGCGGAACATTCGGCATGTTGTCGGGCAGACTAGACCAGGGGTGTCAAACGTACGGCCCGTGGGCCGGATCAGGCCCGCGGACAGGTTTTATCCGGCCCGCGGGATGAGTTTGCTAAGTATAAAAATGAACCAACATTTTTGAATGAAAGAAACTGCTGTTCTAAATGTGTCCACTAGATGTCACAATAGCAATTATTTGCATCTTTGTAGATTATGCTACATATGTAAAAAAATAAAATAAACCACATGATGTTAGTGCACCAGTTAAGGAAAATGAGCAAACTTGCATGAATGACATCCTGTAATTTGATTTTGATATAATTTTTTTTATCGTAATAGATTGAAAATGAACACCAATGAGTTGACTGATGAACATTATCACATAATGTATTCAGAAAATATAAATAACGACAAATAAAGATAGAATACTATTAACCGCAACATGTAAGTGTAAAAAAAAAAACAACAACATTATGATTTGTACATTTTCAGAATTTTCTTGTTCTATTTTTAAACAAAGAAAACAATCTGAATTTGTCTTTATTTTTAAGTTATCGTGCCGTGATTTTACCTGTCCGGCCCACCTGGGAGTAGATTTTTCTCCATGTGGCCCCCGATCTAAAATGACTTTGACACCCCTGGACTAGACACTCATACATAGAGGATGTACACCACATGTGGATAATCCTCTGAAGTCACCGGTGTGAAAAACGTCACGGCTCGTTCGGCGGAAGTTTGAGGGAAGGCGATATTATCTTAGAAAAATCTCCCCAATGCCTCCATGATTTGATTTCATATTTTTGGGATTTACGCAGATCCTAAATACACAAAATTAGATACTAATAGATAAGAAAAGGTGTTTTTTTTCAGGTCAAATGAAGACATATTGCAGCGTTAATTAGGCGCCCTTAATTTGTCTCGTTATGTAGCTGAAACCCTGTTTTGGCACATGTACAAAGGCGGATAAAAAAAAAAAAGAACAAAACAATCAAACGTAACAAGCCACCTTTTTTATGCTTTGCGAATGCAAAGTTGTGACGCTCAAAAACATGTTTTTTGGGTCACTCCAAATGCCCCAGATAAATAGCAAGCCCTTGCCCTTTGCCTCCGAGCTTCTGTGTGCGCGTGTTCCAAGGGAGGGTTTAACCTGAGTGTTGTCGTGTCTCCACTGTGGTCTTCTCTCTGTGGCGTGGCCATCTGTTCACTCGCTCCAGCACAAGCCGGCCTTTTTACTCTTTCTCTGAATCCCTCTCATATTCTTCTCGTCCGCCGCCATTTCCGATTTGGCTTCCTCCTGAAGTTGGTTTCCATTCATTATTCAGCTCCTCTTCCTTTGCCTTTAGTCGCTGTGTATGTGTCACTATTGATCCCGCTAAGAGAAAAAGATGCAAGTGACATCAAATTTAAAAAAAAAAAAATGCATCCACGGTGAGGAATTATGTAGTGGAAAAAAAACACACATTCCTCTTTTCGTCCCCAGCAGGCAGGCGGGCAGACAGACAGGGACCAAATTATCCCTGTTGCGTAGAGCATGAAATTAGCAAGTAACACAGTGTGGCAGCATTAGCATGGCTGTTAAAGAGATAGTGTGACACTTTCAGCCTCTGAAACATGCTCTCTCTCTCTGCTCACGGCCATGGCTGCACTCTGCAAGCAGGCAGCCGCTGGGTGTTAAGTGACCAGTAGTCTAGATGTGCCATAGAAGATGTGACATTTCATCATTTCCAGTGAAGACGGGCAACACTTCAGATAGAAAAAGATTATTGTCATTGCACTTGCAACATATAACAGGAATGAGTCTTCAGTACAAACCGTCCAGGAATGGACACACGGTATACAAAGCAGGGAGACAGATGGCTCGCCACAAGGGCGGCGCCCATACTTGCCAACCCTCCCGATTTTCCCGGGAGACTCCCGAATTTCAGTGCTCCTCCCGAAAATCACCCGGGGCAACCATTCTCCCGAATTTTTCCCGATTTCCACCCGGACAACAATATTGGGGGCGTGCCTTAAAGGCACTGCCTTTAGCGTCCTCTACAACCTGTCGTCACGTCCGCTTTTCCGCCATACAAACAGCGTGCCGGCCCAGCCACGTAATATATGCGGCTTCTACACACACATAAGTGAATGCAAGGCATACTTGATCAACAGCCATACAGGTCACACTGAGGGTGTCCGTATAAACAACTTTAACACTGTTGCAAAAATATGCGCCACACTGTGAACCCACACCAAACAAGAATGACAAACACATTTCGGGAGAACATCCGCACCGTAACACAACTTAAACACAACAGAACAAATACCCAGAACCCCTTGCAGCACTAACTCTTCCGGGACGCTACAATATACACCCCCGCTACCACCAAACACTGCCCCCTCAAAACCCGCCCACCTCAAGCCCCCCCTCCCCACTCCCACCTCAAACCCCCCCCCCCATCTCCCAAATTCGGAGGTCTCAAAAAAAAAAAAAAATTTGCAAAATAGGTTAACATTGGCAGGCCTTGATTTTAAACTTTTTAAGGTCAAAGCAAGTGTTGCCTTAAAGGAGGACTCATATTTTAGGGCACCAAGGCAAGTTAGAAGGGCACCAAGGCAAACATTATTTTCTTTCGAGGCAGGAGATATATATATATATATATATATTTATGTATTTATTTATTTATTAGCCTTTATTTAACCAGGTAAAATCCCATTGAGATCAAAGATCTCTTTTCCAAGGGAGACCTGGCCAAGAGGGCAGCAGCAAGGTTACATTAAATACAGTAAACAAATACATAAAACATCACATTTACGACATTAAAACTTGCTCACATAACACATGTGCATACAGACAAGGTAGACTGCAGTCCTTTCACAGAAGCTTTAAACTCATTCAACGTAACAAGGGTTTGAAGTTTAATATTCGATTGTAGGTTATTCCAAGCCTTCGCTGCTGAAAACCTAAATGCTTTCTTGCCCAGTTCAGTTCTTACTTTGGGTACGACAAATTGCAGAACATATATATATATATATATATATATATATATATATATATATATATATATATATATATATTTGGCCAACAAAAAAAACCCCTGCGTGATCCCTCCACATGGAATAAACAATCTTCACAGACAGCGTTCAATTCGAAGACATGACAAAACATTTTAGCCAGTATTGATGTTATTTGAACACTGATACAGTTTGCAGCTAGTGAACATCCCAGTCAACCAAGTAAAGACTTTATAAACAAGTTGTGACAACGTTCACGACACATCGCCTGCTGCAAAACATCAAAAAGTTTTCTCCTTCGCTGTGTACTTTTAGTGTGGGGACAATATTGTCCACACCTGTCTCCATCCAAACACAGCAGTGCTCTTAAACGCACGGCGGGAAGCGAGGGAAAATGAGGTTAAACCAAGCGCTTGGCTCCGTTTACTCTGAGGGGAAATCTCCGCAGCAAAGTGGGTGTCGTTGGTCCGCCATGATTATCAAGCCGAGCACTGCTAGCGCGCATGCGCCTGACTTCGTCTACTATCGCAAATTATCATTATACCGTTTACTGTTACATCCCTCGTCCATTAACAAGTAAAAAGTAAAGGGCGGTCACGGCATGTTCTTGCCGCAAATGTTGGTCAATTTTTTGGGCATTACGGCGAAAGATGAGGGCGGTCACGGCACATGCCGTGGTTGCCGCGGTAAAATCCGAGCCCTGCATTGGAGGAGGAGGGGAGAAAAACTCTCAATCTAAGCTCGAGCAACAATAAGCAGATATGAACACATGTTTACGACGCACAAAAACTGCCCAAAGCGCATACGTCGGGGGCCGCATATAATTGTAGTAGTAGTCCATGGGTGCGTGTTTGTCCGTAGGAAGTCGCTCCTTTCAGCATCACGGAACAGATTCAACTTCCCAGAAGGGGGGAGGGCTTTTCAGAGTCGCAATGGTCTCACTGGGGTGTTTACTGCACGACCCGGCCAAAGCCAATGCAGAGGGAGCCGAATTGTAGATAAGGATTGTTTTGATTGGAGCGACCGAACACATTCCAATGGCTCGCCTTGCAGGGCGGAGAGCTTCTCCGAGATGTTATCCAGTTTGTGATTCAATTTAGAAATCGCCAAAGTCTCAGTTCTGTTTTTGCTCAGCCCATCCATCACGACGGGCAGCCATTGGGCTCCTTGTACGGCCGCCGCCGAATTTGTCGATAGACCAGAGCAACGCTCAATCCAATCAGAAGATGACCTTTTACAATGGTTCCAAATACATATCTTCAATGTCTTCAAAGATTACCCACTATAAACATATGTTTTTGTTTTGCTGTGTTTTTTACTGCACATGCTCAGCATTGATCAGCTTTTTCTATCACTACATTAGGACCGGGATATTAGGGTGTTCATTACTCATTCAAAAAATATGACATAGTAGGTAGTCCACATGAATTGTCAGCTTCCCAATGGTCAGCATGGATCAGCTTTATTTGCTCCTCCTCTGTTTCTCGAGGCACAGATACTCTACAGTCCTTTTTGAGGCCACTCTTTAGTGATTTAACCCATTTTGAAGCACACCAAGCATTTGACAGCTTATCTGATTCGTATTAATGGCTGTGTTTCATGTTTGAGAGCGGGAGAGTGACATTGGAAAAAAAAAAAAAGAGAAAAGAAAAACTTGTCTTTGATATGCACCACAGAGATAACACACGCAAGCATTTACATATATTTACATACACGCCTTTAAGTTACATTTTGGGCGGACACTGTAACGTGTTTAATTTGTGATTTATCACTCTTGATGATGGGAAATGATAGCATTAACTTGATTAAAGTCCTTATCCACATGCATATTCTCCCCATCCTCCATATTTAATAGGCACAAGCAGAGTGACAATCAAACAGTGTTAAATTATTCTGATTTTAATTGTTCATTTTGTTCCCTCCTAATTGACCCCGGTGCTTAGTTAATGGGAATGTACTGAGCTACAAACAAGTAGGATGCCATTGTTATAAATGCTTCCCAGCTTTTACTTGTATATACACTACCGTTCAAAAGTTTGGGGTCAACCAAACAATTTTGTGGAATAGCCTTAATTTCTAAGAACAAGAATAGACTGTCGAGTTTCAGATGAAAGTTCTCTTTTTCTGGCTATTTTGAGCGTTTAATTGACCCCACAAATGTGATGCTCCAGAAACTCAATCTGCTCAAAGGAAGGTCAGTTTTGTAGCTTCTGTAACGAGCTAAACTGTTTTCAGATGTGTGAATATGATTACACAAGGGTTTTCTAATCATCAATTAGCCTTCTGAGCCAATGAGCAAACACATTGTACCATTAGAACACTGGAGTGATAGTTGCTGGAAATGGGCCTCTATACACCTATGTAGATATTGCACCAAAAACCAGACATTTGCAGCTAGAATAGTCATTTACCACATTAGCAATGTATAGAGTGTATTTCTTTATCTTCATTGAAAAGTACAGTGCTTTTCCTTCAAAAATAAGGACATTTCAATGTGACCCCAAACTTTTGAACGGTAGTGTATATATATATATATATATATATATATATATATATATATATATATATATATTAGGGCTGCAACTAACGATTAATTTGATCATCGATTAATCTGTCGATTATTACTTCGATTAATCAATTAATAATCGGATAAAAGAGACAAACTACATTTCTATCCTTTCCAGTATTTTATTGAAGAAAAAAACAGCATACTGGCACCATACTTATTTTGATTATTGTTTCTCAGCTGTTTGTACATGTTGCAGCTTATAAATAAAGGTTTATTTTAAAAATAAAAAATATATATATATATTTTTTTTAAAAGCCTCTGCGCATGCGCATAGCATAGATCCAACGAATCGATGACTAAATTAATCGCCAACTATTTTTATAATCGATTTTAATCGATTTAATCGATTAGTTGTTGCAGCCCTAATATATATATTTTTGTATATATTTGTCTGCTGATGTATCGCAGTAGCATATCGTGTCATTTGTTTATATTTTGTCAGAATTATGAGAGCCTAGCGGTACAAAATGGATCATTAATTTACTTGTTCATATACTGCTAATATCTGCCTACTTTTTGTAACATGTTCTATCTACATATCTGTTAAAATGTAAGTAGCACATATTCACTTTACATACGTTTTGAGTGATACTACAAAATTGGGTAAGGATCCAATGCCAAATAGTTTAGAGCTCATACATTGGTCATAATTAAAGTTCTTCTGTGTTGGAGGACAAATAGGCCGTCAGACTCTTGAACGCATCATAATAATCCCCTCAAAAACGGATTAACACGCTGGAATATAAAGACAATATAACATACATCCATAAACGTGGATGCATATGCAAAAGTGCAATATATTTATCTGTACAGTAATCTATTTATTTATATCTGCACCTTATTGCTCTTTATTCCTGCACTACAACGAGCTAATGCAACACAATTTTGTTCTTATCTGTACTGTAAAGTTCAAATTTTAATGACAATAAAAGGAAGTCTAAGTCTATATATATCCACAGTTTATAGAAGATAGAAAATAATACAATATTTTGTGGTATTACAAATATTTATGTAATAATTTGAGTATTGACTATATACGGCTCTTGCGCTTGCTATCGTTACGGTGCATATTTGTATAGATCTACCCGTACATTCAACAGCGCTAGCTTGCTGTTAGCTTTTGTATCCTACTACGATGTGTAGTGAAGCATGTTTAGCTATTCCTCGTCCTGCAGGAATGATACTTATAAGAAACATGCTTTATTTGCCCCCATGGAGGCGAGGATTAGTGATTTAGAACTACCTAAAACATTGTGGATGGGCGTTAGCCGCTAGCTAGTTAAGTATTAGAGCACCGCGTGCAGAGCGGCGATCCAGTGTTTATAGCTCCACCTTTATCGTTGGTTTTTAAGACGGAATCTGTCCAATCTGCCTTTCCTTTCTCCACACTCTTTCCGCTTTTATGTGCTCTGTGTGTGTGTTGCCTTACATGCGCTTCGGCTTATTATACCAGTAATATCACCACACCGCGCCATCATAGTGCCGGTATTTTTTCACAGGGGAAGTGAAGTGAATTATATTTATATAGCGCTTTTCTCTAGTGACTCAAAGTGCTTTTAACATTGTGAAACCCAATATTTGAAGTTACATTTTTAAACCAGTGTGGGTGGCACTGGGAGCAGGTGGGTAAAGTGTCTTGCCCAAGGACACAACGGCAGTGACTAGGTTGGCAGAAGCGGGGATTGAAACTGGAACCCTCAAGTTGCTGGCACGGCCGCTCTTCTATATACCGCCCCAGGCATAATAGTACCTTTTTTCAGTCATTAGTGCCGCGATACTTTACAGATCATAAAACTGCTTTACATTTCAAGTCAGAAGGAAAATCCATCCTGTTTTACCAATTATTGACTATGCGGACATTGTTTATTTTAATACCTATGGTATACACCTTAAAGCTCTTAATGTTTTATTTAACACCCTGTGTAGATTAATGTTAAGTTGTCTATACGGAACTCATCAGTCATTTATACACCCAGCTCAACTGGCTCCATCCTGACAAGCGACGGCTGTACCACTGGTTGCTATTTATTTCCAAGTGTATTTATTTTAATCTACCAGCATACTTGAAATGTTTTCTTGTGCCCTTTGCATCATCCTACCCTCTAAGACACTCTCAATATCCTACATTTACTGTCCCTACTGTGCGTAAAGAGCTGGCTCGGAGGTCCTTTACCTTTAGAGCCCCCTTTGACTGGAATCATCTGCCTGTCTCTCTGAGGTCTTTATCAACCATCAGTACCTTCAAAATGTCTCTTTTTGTTTATCTTAAAACTGCATGCCACTGTATGTAGTACGTCCTTGGTTGGAATTTAATTCAATTCAATTATATTCATTTTACTGAATTATATGTTATTCTATTGTAAATAGAGCCGATATTATCGGCCGATAAATGCTTTAAAATGTAATATTGGAAATTATCAACCTACCCATATTCCCGGGAGACTCCCGAATTTCAGTGCACCTCCCTAAAATCTCCCGGGGCAACCATTCTCCCGAATTTCTCCCAATTTCCAACCGGACAACATTATTGGGGGCGTGCCTTTAAGGCACCGCCTTTAGCGTTCTCTACAACCTGTCGTCACGTCCGCTCTTCCTCCATACAAACAGCGTGCCGGCCCAGTCACATAATATACCGTATTTCCTTGAATTAGCGCCGGGGCGGTAATTCATTTAAAACCTCTTCTCACTCCGGCGCTTACCAAAGGCATGCGGTAAATTTAGGCCTGCGCTTATAAATTTGAGTGTGATGTAAGGATACCATTATGAAAAGCACATTTAATTAAAAAAAACGTTATTATGGTCTTACCTTTACTTATAAATGAAGTATCACTAGCGCCCTCTACCACCAGGAGGCGGGAGTCATTTAATGACTCATATTTGACACACGCAGCTACGGTATATTAATAAAACATAGCTGCTTACTGTTCTTTTTAGCATACTCAATAGCTTGGACCTTAAATCCTACTGAGTAGCTCTTAATCTTCTTCCCTTTATGCGATTTCAAATGATTGAAATCAGCCTCCTCCATTTTGAAAATGATGACAGGTGAAGTGTCACTCGTGACGTGACGAGTTTGACCTGGCGGAAATTCTAGGCATATGCTAATTATTTTGCGAAACGAGTTCGCCCCGGCGGTAATTCTAGACATGCGCTAATAAAAATAATAATTTGCGAAACGAGTTTGACCAGGCGGTAATTCTAGGCAGGCGCATACTATATACCCGGCGGCAATTCAAGGAAATACGGTATGCGGCTTCTACACACACGTGTGAATGCAAGGCATACTTGATCAACAGCCATACAGGTCACACTGAGGGTGTCCGTATAAACAACTTTAACACTGATACAAATATGCGCCACACTGTGAACCCACACCAAACAAGAATGACACAAACATTTCGGGAGAACAGCCGCACCGTAACACAACATAAACACAACAGAACAAATACCCAGAACCCCTCGCAGCACTAACTCTTCCGGTACGCTACAATATAAACCCCCCGCTACCACCAAACATTGTGTCACCACATCGTGCCGGTATTTTTCACAGGCGGAATAGTACCTTTTTTCAATCATGAGTACCGCCATGCTTTATGAGTATCGATACAGCGTACAACCTTTGTCTGAACGACGACGGACGTCCATCTTAGTTTGTTTTGAATGCCATCCATCCATCCATCCATTTTCAACTGCTTGTCCCGTTCGGGGTCGCAGGGGGGGGCTGTAGCCTATCTCAGCTGCATTCGGGCGGAAGGCGGAGTACACCCTGGACAAGTCGCCACCTCATCACAGGGCCAACACAGATAGACAGACATTCACACTCACATTCACACACTAGGGACAATTTAGTGTTGCCAATCAACCTATCCCCAGGTGCATGTCTTTGGAGGTGGGAGGAAGCCAGAGAACCCGGAGGGAACCCACGCAGTCACGGGGAGAACATGCAAACTCCACAAGGAAAGATCCCGAGCGCAGGATCGAACCCAGGACCTTCGCATTAGTTTAAATTCTTTGCGACGTTTCACTTCTATATTTGTTTACTTCCTTGCCCTCCGAGCGTCGTCATATCTCACACGCAAACCCTTTCCTCCATTCTCCCCCGATCACCTTTTTCTCCCCCGGCCCACCCAACTTTCTCTCCGCTTTGATCACGCGAAGTGACGTTCAACACGACTTCCGCGACGACACCAGGGGAGCTGAAAGGCAGGCACACCAACAACGGAGGAGGCGAGACCAAACCGAGTCACCTTGACGAGCATGACAAACTTTATTTTGCACTTCATAATGACATTGGAATGAAGCGATAGGACAGTAGGGAGGGATCGCGTGTCAGGGAGAGAAATTGATGTGGAACCAGACAAAGAGTGATGGATGATACAAATGTGGCTAACATTTATTACTGTCAACATTAATCTGTCTGATTTTTTTCTCACCCCTAATGTGAGGGCCTGATGTTTGCATTCATTTTGGATAATACACCTTTTGGCAAGGGTTGTTTCAGAAAAGCCTGGCGTTATTTGTCTTATCTATCAGTTACACTTCATGTTCCTCTCTTAATGTGTCACTACACACATTTATCCAACAAATCTTGATTACTAGTACCGTATTTTTCGGACCCTAGGGCGCACCGGATTAAAAGGCGCACTGCTGATGAACGAGTCTATTCAGGTCTTTTTTTCATACAAAATGCGCACCGGATTATAAGGCGCATTAAAGGCCTACTGAAATGAATTTTTTTTATTCAAACGGGGATAGCAGATCCATTCTATGTGTCATACTTGATCATTTCGCAATATTGCCATATTTTTGCTGAAAGGATTTAGTAGAGAACATCGACGATAAAGTTTGCAACTTTTGGTCGCTGATTAAAAAAAGCCTTGCCTGTACCGGAAGTAGCGTGACGTCACAGGCTGAAGGGCTCCTCACATTTTCCTATTGTTTTCAATGCAGCGAGAGCGATTCGGACAGAGAAAGCGAAGATTACCCCATTAATTTGAGCGAGGATGAGAGATTTGTGGATGAGGAACGTGAGAGTGAAGGACTAGAGTGCAGTGCAGGACGTATCTTTTTTCGCTCTGACCGTAACTTAGGTACAAGGGTTCATTGGATTCCACACTTTCTCCTTTTTCTATTGTGGATCACGAATTTGTATTTTAAACCACCTCGGATACTATATCCTCTTGAAAATGAGAGTCGAGAACGCAAAATGGACATTCACAGTGACTTTTATCTCCACGACAATACATCGGCGAAACACTTTAGCTACGGAGCTAACGTGATAGCATCGGGCTGAACTGCATATAGAAACAAAATAAATAAACCCCTGACTGGAAGGATAGACAGAAAATCAACAATACTATTAAACCATGGACCTGTAACTACACGGTTAATGCTTTCCAGCCTGGCGAAGCTTAACAATGCTGTTGCTAACGACACCACTGAAGCTAACTTAGCTGCGGGACCTCGTCAGAGCTATGATAAAAACATTAGCGCTCCACCAACGCCAGCCCTCATCTGCTCATCAACACCCGTGCTCACCTGCGTTCCAGCGATCAACGGCGCGACGAAAGACTTCACCCGATTCATCGATGCGTTCGGCGGCTAGCGTCGGATAGCGCATCTGCTATCCAACTCAAAGTCCTCCTGGTTGTGTTGCTGCAGCCAGACGCTAATACACCGATCCCACCTACAGCTTTCTTCTTTGCAGTCTCCATTGTTAAATAAAACAAATTGCAAAAGATTCACCAACACAGATGTCCAGAATACTGTGGAATTTTGCGATGAAAACAGAGCTGTTTGTATTGTGATACAATGTGTCCAAATACTTCCGCTTCAACCATCGACGTCACGCACATACGTCATCATACATAGACGTTTTCAACCGGAAGTTTCCCGGGAAATTTAAAATTGCACTTTATAAGTTAAGCCGGCCGTATTGGCATGTGTTGCAATGTTAAGATTTCATCATTGATATATAAACTATCAGACTGCGTGGTCGGTAGTAGTGGCTTTCAGTAGGCCTTTAATTGTTTCCAAACGGTCCCAGTAAAACGGCTGATCAAACAAAACAGAAGTCATCGCCATGGACCCACTAGCTGCGGAAGCGAGCTCTCCAATCAGCTAAACAGACTCAATAACGCCACGGTGACGTGTTGGGGAATTTCCTTAGGGATTTCTGAAACTGAAACAATACAAAAATAATGCCTTTGTAAGTTAATATTAACACATACACTTGTAATCGTGTTAGCATTTATAGCAAATGCTATCGACGCTAACTTCATTACATTAGGATAGCACGTACAAATATGCATGAAAACTGTCCTACAGACATCACACATGGGACGGTTTTGTAAGTAAGAATTGTTTTAGTTATATTGTAAAACTCACAAGCGTTGCTTGGAATGATGAATGAAGAATCCATACGAGTAGAAACGCTATGGACGGCTAGAGGACCAAACGGCACTTCTACTTCCAGTTGAAAGCACTAGTCTAAACAGAAGAGCATTGAAGTACTGCAGGAATTGAGCGAACTCATCCAAAAGATGGTGCCATAGCACAAACAATAACACGACTTCAGTGTATTTGCTTGTTTTTTTGTGTTTTTACCTTTTTGCATTATGGCTGTCAGTGAAGAAAAATATATAAATTAGCCCCATCGTTTTATAAACTGCTTTAAAAAAAGTACCGGCCTTTAGTCCGGAATTTACGGTACTCGCTACCATTAGCTTAAAGCTAGAGATCGACGTGACTTAGTGTTTACAACCATTTGATGAAAGAAAGTGAGCATGAAGGACAATGCTGAGAAGGTACAGTGGATGATATTCAGTGAGTTAAATAAATAAATCATCAAAAGACATGATCGAGTGTGGCGAAGCAGAATGAGTTGATAACGCCAGCCAAGGACGTTAGAATTATATCCAGCAGGTCATTGTTTGCTCAAAGAAGATACCATAGAATTCCACTCTCCAAGGTAACTGCTGTACACTATTATTATATTACTTCATGAAAAGTACTCCAGCTGTCAGTGAAGAGAAGTGAATTACATTTATATAGCGCTTTTTCTCAAGTGACTCAAAGCGCTTTACATAGTGAAACCCAATGTCTAAGTTACATTTAAACCAGTGTGGGTGGCACTGGGAGCAGGTGGGTAAAGTGTCTTGCCCAAGGACACAACGGCAGTGACTAGGATGGCGGAAGCGGGGATCGAACCTGCAACCCTCAAGTTGCTGGCACGGCCACTCTACCAACCAAGCTATACCACCAGTAATCGCTCTATTGTGTTGTTTATGATGCACAATTTCTTATTTGGACGTTTTTAAAAGGTATGTTATAAGTTAAAATTGTGGTGCGCCAAGCATGGAATAAATGGATCAAAATGTATTTCAATGGGTGACACTGTGTCGCAATACACATTTTTTTGAGTTACAAACTGCGTCACCAAACCAATTCAACTTGTTAATTAATACAATTTTATTAGAGATGTCCAATAATGTTTTTTTTTGCTGATATTCCGATATTGTCCAACTCATAATTACCGATTCCGATATCAACCGATACCGATATATACAGTCGTGGAATTAACACATTATTATGCCTAATTTTGTTGTGATGGATGCATTAAACAACGTAACAAGGTTTTCCAAAATAAATCAACTCAAGTTATGGAAAAAAGTGCCAACATGGCACTGCCATATTTATTATTGAAGTCACAAAGTGCATAATTTTTTTTAACATGCCTCAAAACAGCATCTTGAAATTTGGGACATGCTCTCCCTGAGATAATCCTGATACCCACTACAACTATGGGAAGCACTATACTTTGACTTTCACAAAGTGCATTATTTTTTTTTAAACATGCCTCCAAACGACAGCTACAAAAACAATGAAGGCACACAGCTTCAGTCCAGAGTATACTAGAGTAATAAAGTAAACAATAACATAGTCCTCATTTAGTGCAAGACTGTGTGGTACTACTTTTTTTTCGGTGTTTGCTTTTCATCCATCTTCCGCTTGTATTCATCGTGTATCTCCTTATGGTTCTTGAAGAGGTGGGAGATCAAATTGCTCGTATTAAAAGGAAGACGTCTTGGTTCCTCCTCGCATAAACAACTTTTTGCAGTCATTGCAAATTGCCAGTTTTTTATCCGTCAGAGACACTTTAAAATAATCCCAAACCATAGACTTGGTGTCATTAGTCAGTCTCAGAGTGAGTTCGCTTGTTAGCCACGGCTACAGCACCGGCAACAACACACTCTTGTTGTTGTTATGCTCCGCTCGCGGCGGTTTGGGAGAGGGAAGGGGCTGCTGACTGGGAGACGCAACTGCTTTGTACTTACCGCTCCGTACAGTGGCGTTTTAAAAAGTCATTAATTTTACTTTTTGAAACCGATACCGATAATTTCCGATATTACATTTTAAAACATTTATCGGCTGATAATATCGGCAGGCCGATATTATCGGACATCTCTAAAT
>NC_084742.1:8642500-8680000 GCF_033978785.1 Entelurus aequoreus | reverse complement strand
GTAGACTGTGCCGTGTGGATTGGACAAGCATCGCATTGCGCTCAACTTGTAACATCTCCTCTCCTTCAGGCTGAACCGGAGGGTTTCTCCCATTTCCACCTCTACGTCTGTGCAGCCTTCCTGGTGAGGTGGAGGAAAGAGATTCTAGAGGAGCGAGACTTTCAGGTAACACACGCGCACACACACAGGCGACAAGACATCCGCCAGACTGTAATTGTGGACTTGTTCATGGTCCACATCCCCGTCGCCATTACCTCCATGGTCATTAACTGTCAGGTTCAGAGGGCATTAGCGGATGGCGCTAGACATCTGCTAGAAGGTGACTTTGCTGGCCCTGCTCACCAGGAAGCGTGCAGCCGCACACCGGCTCTTACAAACATTGGCCTCTCACACAGAAGTACATGACGTTTCAGTGGGGCAGCAATTTTCTAAAAACAAAAGCCTCAAAAATCACCATCGCTTAACGGGAACAGTTAGGGTGTAACGGTACGTGTATTTGTATCGAACCGTTTCGGTACGGGGGTTCCGGTTCAGTTCGAAGGTGTACCGAACGAGTTTCCACACGGACATAATAAGTAGCGTAGCGCACGTTGCGTAAACAATGCACACTGAGGCACAACACACGGCATGCTAGCAACAACCGGGCTACGACAACATATAAAAGCCAGAGCTGGAAGACCCTCCTGCCTGGTTAAGATCTCCCGTTTGGGAACACTTCGGCTGCACGGTTTGCCGACATTGTTCAGCAGCGGTAAGGCATGCTTCTGCTAACACGTCAAACATGCTAACCCATTTGAAGCGGCACCACCCCCAAGTGAACATCGCTTCAACAAAGATAAAGACGAGCAAACAGATCCCACCTCTTACTGCAAAGTTAGCCAGGCTGGGGGGGGAAGAAAAGTTAATCTGAGGCTGAGTTGACTTGAAACTGTTTAATGTTGCACTTTTTATATGTAGAAGAAAAGTTTTGTCATTTTATTTAATCTGAGCAACAACTTGAGGCAGTTTAATGTTGATTAACTGCCAACTTAAACAAGTTGAAAAACTTATTCGGGTGTTACCATTTAGTGGTCAATTGTACGGAATATATACTGTACTGTACAATCTACTAATAAAAGTCTCAATCAATCAATCAATCAATCAATCAATCAAAAAAAGCACTTTATATGTAGAAAGGTTTTGTTAAGAAACCATTCTGAGCCCTACCTTATTTAGTTTTTATTTTATATATGTTGACCACATTAACCCTGGCAATGGACTCTGTGTGTATATGTATGTTATGCCATTGTTTACAAATTTGGTAAATAAATAACCCAAAAATGTATATTTTGTTGTTTTCTTACTGTACCGAAAATGAACTGAACCGTGACCTCTAAACCGAGGTACGTACCGAACCAACATTTTTGTGTACCGTTACACCCCTAGGGAATAGGGATGTTTACCAAATCCGGTACTTTTTTTTTTTTGACACCGACCGATTCACGTAAAATCCAACAGTGCCATGTTTAAGTACCTAGGTTGCGCGTGACGTCAGCTGGCTCTTTAAACTTAAGCACTTGGCGATCACTCCAGCAGCACTGAGAGCAGACTCAGCCAAGCGACCTGCAGGTAATGTTTAAATGTTCAATGCAAATACCGTAATTTCCGGACTATAAGCCGCACCTGACTATAAGCCGCACCAGCTAAATTTAGGGGAAAATACAGATTGCTCCACATATAAGCCGCACCCGACTATAAGCCGCAGGGTTTTGATGTGTAATTAGCGTAGTATATAGGGGTTCCTGCTACCACGGAGGGGATTGTCGGGACAGAGATGACTGTTTGGGAACGCAAAGCGTCCCATTTATTAACTATAAATCTTTCAATCATTCAATCAAACTTTCACATCTTTGACATGGCGAACAGCATTCATGCAGAGTACAAATAATACAACGGTGCAAAGTAATACAAAGTGCTCGCCTGTACGTTATCAAAATAACCAGCCTACCGGTATATGAAAAGTCAGTCTTTAATCATTGTGTCATCGTCTTCCTCCTGCGTACTAAAACCACCGAAATCCTCTTCGTCGGTGTCGGAGAAGAACAGGCCGTATATAAGCCGCACCCTTGTATAAGCCGCAGGGACCAGAACGAGGGGAAAAAGTAGCGGCTTATAGTCCGGAAATTACGGTAACAAAAATTTACTCGAAAACATTTATTTATTTATTTATTTTTTTAAATGCGCTAGCTTAATGCCAATATACAGAATGACCAGCAATTAGGTTTACAAGGTGAAACTAATGCCAGACATAGGCTCATAACAAGCAACTTTCCTTTTTAGATAATTTTGATGATTATGGCTTACAGCAGGAGTCACCAACCTTTTTGAAAGCAAGAGCTACTTCTTGGGTAGTGATTAATGCGAAGGGCTACCAGTTTGATACACACTTAAATAAATTGCCAGAAATAGCCAATTTGCTCAATTTACCTTTAACTCTATGTTATTATTAATAATTAATGATATTTACACTTAATTGAACGGTTTAAAAGAGGAGAAAACACGAAAAAAATGACAATTCAATTTTGAAACATAGTTTATCTTCAATTTCGACTCTTTAAAATTCAAAATTCAACCGAAAAAAAGAAGAGAAAAACTAGCTAATTCGAATCTTTTAGAAAAAATTAAAAAAACAATTTATGGAACATCATTAGTAATTTTTCCTGATTAAGATTAATTTTAGAATTTTGATGACATGTTTTAAATAGGTTAAAATCCAATCTACAATTTTTTTAGAATATATAACAAATTGGACCAAGCTATATTTCTAACAAAGACAAATCATTATTTCTTCTAGATTTTTCAGAACAAAATTTTTAAAAGAAATTCAAAAGACTTTGAAATAAGATTTAAATTTGATTCTACAGATTTTCTAGATTTGCCAGAATAATTTTTTTGAATTTTAATCATAATAAGTTTGAAGAAATATTTCACAAATATTCTTCGTCGAAAAAACAGAAGCTAAAATGAAGAATTAAATTAAAATTTATTTAGTATTCTTTACAATAAAAAATTTTTTTTTTACTTGAACATTGATTTAAATTGTCAGGAAAGAAGAGGAAGGAATTTAAAAGGTAAAAACGTATATGTGTTTAAAAATCCTAAAATCATTTTTAAGGTTGTATTTTTTCTCTAAAATTGTCTTTTTGAAAGTTATAAGAAGCAAAGTAAAAAAATGTATGAATTTATTTAAACAAGTGAAGACCAAGTCTTTAAAATATTTTCTTGGATTTTCAAATTCTATTTGAGTTTTGTCTCTCTTAGAATTAAAAATGTCGAGCAAAGCGAGACCAGCTTGCTAGTAAATAAATAAAATTTAAAAAATAGAGGCAGCTCACTGGTAAGTGCTGCTATTTGAGCTATTTTTAGAACAGGCCAGCGGGCTACTCATTTGGTCCTTACGGGCTACCTGGTGCCCGCGGGCACCGCGTTGGTGACCCCTGGCTTACAGCCTATGAAAACTTAGTATTGAAAATGTCAGAAGATTTGGGGTTTCCAAAAACTGTAAACCATCCATCCATTTTCTACCGCTGGTCCCTTTCGGGGTAGAGGAGGGTCGCTGAAGCCTATCTCAGCTGCATTCGGGCGGAAGGCGGGGTACACCCTGGACAAGTCACCACCTCATCGCAGGGCCAACACAGATAGACAGACAACATTCACACTAGGGCTGCAACTAACGATTAATTTGATAATCGATTAATCTGTTGATTGTTACTTCGATTAATCGATTAATAATCGGATAAAAGAGACAAACTACATTTCTATCCTTTCCAGTATTTTATTGGAAAAAAACAGCATGCTGGCACCATACTTATTTTGATTATTGTTTCTCAGCTGTTTGTACATGTTGCAGTTTATAAATAAAGGTTTATATAAAAAAATAAAATTTAAAAAATTGCCTCTGCGCATGCGCATAGCATAGATCCAACGAATCGATGACTAAATTAATCGCCAACTATTTTTATAATCGATTTTAATCGATTAGTTGTTGCAGCCCTAATTCACACACTAGGGCCAATTTAGTGTTGCCAATGAACCTATCCCCAGGTGCATGTCTTTGGAGGTGGGAGGAAGCCGGAGTACCCGGAGGGAACCCACGCAGTCACGGGGAGAACATGCAAACTCCACACAGAAAGATCCCGAGCACACGATCGAACCCAGGACCTTCGTATTGTGAGGCAGATGCACTAACCCCTCTCTGCCACCGTGCTGCCAACTGTAAACCATGATCATCAAAATGATAAAACATAAACTTGACATATTTCGCTTTGTATATAATAAGTTTATATTAGAGATGTCCGATAATATCGGTCTGCCGATATTATCGGCCGATAAATGCGTTAAAATGTAATATCGGAAATTATCGGTATCGTTTTTTTTTTTATCAGTATCGTTTTTTTTGTTTTTTTTTATTAAATCCACATAAAAAACACAAGATACACTTACAATTAGTGCACCAACCCACCCCATTTACACTCATTCACACTAATTCACACAAAAGGGTTGTTTCTTTCTGTTATTAATATTCTGGTTCCTACATTATATATCAATATATATCAATACAGTCTGCAAGGGATACAGTCCGTAAGCACACATGATTGTGCGTGCTGCTGGTCCACTAATAGTACTAACCTTTAACAGTTAATTTTACAAATTTTCATTAATTACTAGTTTCTATGTAACTGTTTTTATATTGTTTTACTTTCTTATTTATTCAAGAAAATGTTTTTAATTTATTTATCTTATTTTATTTGATTCATTTTTTGAAAAACTACCTTATCTTCACCATACCTGGTTGTCCAAATTAGGCATAATAATGTGTTAATTCCACGACTGTATATATCGGTTGATATCGGTATCGGTTGATATCGGTATCGGTAATTAAAGAGTTGGACAATATCGGATATCGGCAAAAAGCCATTATCGGACATCCCTAGTTTATATCACATATTAGTTTCACGTTTGAAGTTGAATTGCTGAAATTAACGGACTTTTACACAATCTTCTAATTTTTTGAGTTACACCGGTTTGTAAAGCTATTGGCCAGAAAGGGGGGATACAGGTGTACCTAATAATGTGACCAGGTGAATATATACAGTATGTACAATGTACAAAGTTTATTTTCGACCGTGTGTGTGGGGAAAAAATGTAGGTCTTTTTATTTGTCTTTAAGATATATATTTAACAGTGTATTTAACCTTTGGAGAGTATGGGGCGTGGGTTCATGCCTCCGCAAAAGAACATTTTGCGGACATACGCAGAAAGTCGGTTATAAAAGTGACTGTGGAGCAAAATGTACGCAACATTTATATAAAGCATATCCAATACATATTATTGTTTTAAATGTAGATCAAAATCAAAATAGGTCCCCTTTAACATTACTTTTCATGAAAAAGTAGGTTTTACAACAGTAAATTCTTAATGAGAAAATTCAGGCATATATAGGAAGTGGGTATCTATGAAGGATCCAAATGATGTATTTTAGTATGCCGCTGGTATTACTATTATTCTCTACAGATACAATGTAGAGAGTAGGCACGTAAGGATATGGAAATGTTATATCACAGTTATTATTAGGACTAACTCTGGACAAAAGTATTGGGACATTTAGGACTACCACAGGACAAAAGTATTGGGACATTTAGGACTACCACTGGACAAAAGTATTGGGACATTTAGGACTACCACTGGACAAAAGTATTGGGACATTTTGGACTACCACTGGACAAAAGTATTGGGACATTTAGGACTACCACTGGACAAAAGTATTGGGACATTTAGGACTACCACAGGACAAAAGTATTGGGACATTTAGGACTACCACTGGACAAAAGTATTGGGACATTTAGGACTACCACTGGACAAAAGTATTGGGACATTTTGGACTACCACTGGACAAAAGTGTTGGGACATTTAGGACTACCACAGGACAAAAGTATTGGGACATTTAGGACTACCACTGGACAAAAGTATTGGGACATTTAGGACTACCATTGGACAAAAGTATTGGGACATTTAGGACTACCACTGGACAAAAGTATTGGGACACCTACACTAAAGTATTGGGACATTAACAACTCACACTAGACAACAATATTGGGACACTTAGGACTAACACTAGACAACAATATTGGGACACTTAGGACTAACACTAGACAACAATATTGGGACACTTAGGACTAACAATAGACAACAATATTGGGACACTTAGGACTAACAATAGTCAAAGGTATTGGACACCTAGGACTAGCAGCAGCCAAAATGCGGACCCGACCAACGCTGCTTGCAGCTTTAATTATTATTATTATTGCGGTATTGTTGAATGTGCTCAAAAAGTGCTTATACACACACTAAAATCTTTTGACCGAGTTATTATTATTTTTAGATAACTGAAATAGTTAGACATACTGTTAGAAAACCCACTATGTGTGGATGTTTTGTGTTTGTGTCACATATAGTGTTTTAGTCTCAGTATTTTATCTGGGTTTTTTTAATGTCTATAAGATTTTATTGCTTTAAGCTTTTATTGTTTATCGGTTTGTACTGTAGCACTTTTAAGATTTAAAAGTATTAGTATTCTCATGTATTATTTCAGGCGGGCGTTGTCAGCGGTCCTTGAATGCACCTTCAAAAATACCTCTGTTTTGTATTTTTCGGAGTATAGAAGGATCACTCTGTCCTAAGAGAGAGCGGCATGTAGGTTCAATGTGCACAACTCAATATCTTAGTTTAGATTGGGGGATGTCGTTTTTGAATGGGGAAGGACGTTAATGTTTTTTATTTGCATGGTAGCATTTAAGCTAGCGCCAGTGAGTTTATTAAAGTGCAGTTATTATTACGTTTTTTTTTATGCTTCTAATTTAAAACGTGAATCGTTGGGGGTTTTACCGCGGTTGTCATTAATATTGTTTATCGTCACATACCTAATATAGAGTAATAAAGGTATATTTTTGTGTGTGTTTGTATCAGTTTTTGTCACCTGAACATGAACCAAATAAGGGGCATCTATTTCCATAGTTTCGATGAATTAAGTAATTGTTCATTGACTGTAAGTGTGTAGTTATATTATATCCCTGGTGGTGTTATGGTACATGCGTCTGCCTTTTTTTTTACCACCGGGCATGGGTTCGATTCCCAGCCAGTGTTGGGTGGGGAAGAGCATCCGGCGTAAAACCTAAGCCAAAACCACTCGTGCGATTGACTGGCGACCCGGTCCTTCAGGGGGTGTGCCATGTAATTATAATGCATATGTAACTACATTTAGGGACTTGCATATTGGAATGCATGGGAAACTCCACCTTTATCATACATTCGGCATGGAGTACACAGCCCGCCATCACAATCAAGCCGCATATACCCCGCACAGTTGCAGCTACTAGCTGGAGTCCCATGCAGACTACCAAGTGGGGCATCAAGGACAAAGTATCCATCTTCATAGACATGAGAGGAAAGTAAGAGTTGCACAGTGAGTTGAGTACCAGGGTGTGAATAAAAAAAGGGAATGGAGATGAGTATACTTTAGAAAATGAGGCTCTTTTATAAGGCAATTACATCATCTCTTGTTTAGCCTTTCAGCAACAGCATACATGCCATTAGTATGTCCGAAAGTGCCTTATTTTTGTTTCACAAGGGCATCCCGGATTTTATATCCAGCACTCGGGTTCATTCTGAGATCCGAAGCTGTCAGGAGTTTGTAGACGAGACGCGAGCCCAACTCATCTGTCACGACCTAAGTTTGTCTTTTTTTTGTTGCATTTTGTATCGAACATGGGGAACTGCACTTTTTTTGGAAGTTTGTCTACCAGTCACAATCTTTATGTAAGACAAGAACACATATGTGGGTTTTTTTATGCATTGTAATTGGGGATGTCCGATAATGGCTTTTTTACCGATATTCCGATATTGTCCAACTCTTAATTACCGATACCGATATATACAGTCGTGGAATTAACCAGTGGCGTGCCGTCGCTAGAGGCAGGGGAGGCGGGCCTCACCTGCCGTCATGGAAAGAAAAAAAAATGTAAAAAGAAAAAAATATTAGTTAAATTGTTATATGTATCCAGTGATTATACTAAAGTTATTTTCCATTTAACTTCACCAGTTTTAGATTATTTTTATTTTTATTTTCACATTCATTCAAATACTGAGAAGAGACGGTGCGGTGATCAGCAGCCAGTTGAGGCACGTCACTGATTTGTGCCTCTACATGGATTGTGCACAATGACTCGGCTAACTGCTGAGCTGCTGTGCAGTGAGACTGTATTGCTATATGAATTATATCAGCTAACTAAACTATGGCATAGTTTAGTTAGCTGAGGTATATAATGTACAGTGTATTTTGTCAAAAACTGTATGTGTGTAACGTATTTCTTGTGCTGAGCATTCATAAATCTGCTGCAAAAGACGTACTGGTTGAGGCTCGCAGTAATCCGGCCTCCTGGTGGTAGAGGGCGGTAGTGATCCCAGAGATCATTCCTCGGCCGCAGAAGAAAAGAAAGCGATTGTTTATTTCCTCTAGCCTGGACTTTTATTAAAAACATGGAGGATTACATACGTAAAATAAAACAGTTTTCTAAACTGGACTTTCAATCGAAGCAGGAGGTAATAATTAAAGGTAGACCAACGCCGGAGCTAAAAGGTTTGCTTTTGACTTCGGGACAGAAGACCCGTTCTTTTCAAACGGCGTGGTACACACGCAAAGGCTGGCCAGCAAGAAAGGTAAGACCATAATAATGTTTTTTTTATTAAATGTGCTTTTTTTGTGTGCTACAGTTGTGTAAAGAATGCTGGTATGAGCTTTTAAACATAACCCGTTAACTGCTGCCAATCACATGGTGAATAAGATACTATTTAGGGTTCATATGTTTGTAAATCTGACTGTGATGATGCAGTGCCTCACCAGACATTAACCTCACCGCACGCCATTGGAATTAACACATTATTATGCCTAATTTGGACAACCAGGTCTGGTGAAGATAAGGTCCTTTTTAAAAAAAAATTATAAAATAAAATAAGATAAATAAATTAAAAGCATTGTCCTGAATAAAAAAGTAAAACAATATAAAAACTGTTACATAGAAACTAGTAATTAATGAAAATGAGTAAAATGAACTGTTAAAGGTTAGTACTATTAGTGGACCAGCAGCACGCACAATCATGTGTGCTTACGGACTGTATCCCTTGCAGACTGTATTGATATATATTAATATATAATGTAGGAACCAGAATATTAATAACAGAAAGAAACAACCCTTTTGTGTGAATGAGTGTGAATGGGGGAGGGAGGTTTTTTGGGTTGGTGCACTGATTGTAAGTGTATCTTGTGTTTTTTATGTTGATTTAATTAAAAAAACGGAAAAAAACAAAAAAAAAAACGATACCGATAATAAAAAAAAAAGATACTGATAATTTCCGATATTACATTTTCAAGCATTTATCGGCCGATAATATCGGAAGGCCGATATTATCGGACATCTCTAATTGTAATGTGTAAAATACGACAAGTACGAGGTGGCTAACAATGTAGCTAATGGGAGTACTCCCCTGTGCCCATAGAAACCCAAGTAACAACTTCTAAGAACGGCGCCGCTATCCGCCATCTGGCAATCGCCACCGTCGTTCTGTGGCGACTCCACCGTGGAGCGAAATAGCAGAGACTGTTTATTAGATCTCCTGAATCCACGCACAGTCACGTGATAAGGCGAGTTGTAGTAAAGTGAACCACAAACTGTTTTATCCCTCCTTCCAGAGTAACACAAGCAAATAAGCTAGGGCCTGTCAAAAAACGGCTTCTGAACGGCAACACCACTGAACCTCTCGAGCTTTGCCGTCATTAATACCCACAAACGGGCGACTTGACTCGTGGAAAAGATGGATTTCATTAACTTTACATTTTTTGTAGCTAGCAACAACACAACGTCCCTGGTGAGCGTTGTACACACACACAAATCTTTTTCAACTCCCGCTAACCTGGTCCCTGTTTTTAGCTGGTATTTCACATTGGATCCCATATCCCCATATAGCTGCCCGGGATATGCCTGTAATATGATTATTTACATTTTGGGCCGCCAGAATCTGCATGTCAACATCCATTTGTGGCAACGAGGTGAAATTAGCTGAAAACCTTTGACAAGTTGACTTCATGTCGGTCCCTTCCGGAGCCCATTAGCACGTTTCAAAATTGTATAATACGATCCGCCTTGAAAACGGATGATTTAATTTTGAAAAAAACTGGATCATTTATTTTATTTGGACATGACTTCCTGTCTCACCCAAGAAGATTTTAGTATTGCGGCGACCGGCAAATATAGGATATTTGGCGTAGGGATGCAGAGCAGCACGTATATTTTTTTACATATAAAAGTGTGTATATGTATGTCTGTGTTTATTTATCCATCCATCCATTTTCTACCGCTTGTCCGTTTCGGGGTCACGGGGGGTGCTGTAGCCTATCTCAGCGGCATTCGGGCGGTAAGCGGGGTACACCCTGGACAAATATATATATATATATATACATATATATATATATTTATATATATATATGTATATATGTATATACATATATATATATATATATATATATATATATATATATATATATATATATATATATGTATATATGTATATACATATATATATATATATATATATATATATATATATATATATATATATATATATATATATATGTATATACATACATATATATATATATATATATATATATATATATATATATATATATATATATATATATATATATATATATATATATGTATGTATATATATATATATATATATGTATATACCGTATTTCCTTGAATTGGCGCCGGGAATATAGTATTCGCCTGCCTAGAATTACAGCCGGGTCAAACTCGTTTCGCAAAATAATTAGCGCATGCTTGGCACTTCCGCCGGGTCAAATATGAGTCATTAAATGACTCCCGCCTCCAGGTGGTAGAGGGCGCTAGTGATCCTTCTTGCGACTACCAGTACTGCAGGAGACAGGTACTGCAGAAGAAGACAACAAGCAGCAAGCATGCAGCAATTGTTTGCTTGCACTTTTAACATGGAGGATTACATATCTAAAATAAAACCGTTTTCTAAACTGGACTTTCAATCGAAGCAGGAGGTAATAATTAAAGGAATATCTCCAGAGACTTTTAAAATTGAAGAAAGATGAGAAAGACTGCCTTTGATCAGAAGCAGCTGCACATGGACCCATCTACAAGTAAAGGTAAGATCATAATAACGTTTTTTTTATTAAATGTGTTTTTCATGATAAGGTATGCGCCGGAGTGAGAAGAGGTTTTAAAATAATTAGAGCATGCTTGCTCATTCCGCATGGTTTTGGTAACCGCAGGAGTGAGAAGAGGTTTTAAATTAATTAGCGCCCCTGCGGCTATTCAAGGAAATACGGTATGTATATATATATATATATATATATATATATATATATATATATATATATATATATATATATATATATATATACATTTATATATATATATATATATATATATATATATATATATATATTGCTCCATATATAAGCCGCACCCGACTATAAGCCGCAGGGTTTTGATGTGTAATTACCGTAGTATATAGGGGTTCCTGCTACCACGGAGGGGATTGTCGGGACAGAGATGACTGTTTGGGAACGCAAAGCGTCCCATTTATTAACAATAAATCTTTCAATCATTCAATCAAACTTTCACATCTTTGACACGGCGAACAGCATTCGTGCAGAGTACAAATAATACAACGGTGCAAAGTAATACAAAGTGCTCGCCTGTACGTTATCAAAATAACCAGCCTACCGGTATATGAAAAGTCAGTCTTTAATCATTGTGTCATCATCTTCCTCCTGCGTACTAAAACCACCGAAATCCTCTTTGTTGGCGTCGGAGAAGAACAGGCCGTAAATAAGCCGCACCCTTGTATAAGCCGCAGGGACCAGAACGAGGGGGAAAAGTAGCGGCTTATAGTCCGGAAATTACGGTATATATATATATATATATATATATATATATATATATATATATATATATATATATATATATATATATATATATATATATATATATATATATTAGGGCTGCAACTAATGATTAATTTGATAATCGATTAATCTGTCGATTATTACTTCGATTAATCGATTAATAATCGGATAAAAGAGACAAACTACATTTCTATCCTTTCCAGTATTTTATTGAAAAAAAACAGCATACTGGCACCATACTTATTGTGATTATTGTTTGTCAGCTGTTTGTAAATGTTGCAGTTCATAAATAAAGATTTATTTAAAAAAATATATATATATATATAAAAAATAAAAAAAATAAAAAAATTAAAGCCTCTGCGCATGCGCATAGCATAGATCCAACGAATCGATGACTAAATTAATCGGCAACTATTTTTATAATCGATTTTAATTGATTTAATCGATTAGTTGTTGCAGCCCTAATATATATATATATATGACATCTATATAAGTCTATATAGTTGTGTGTGTATATATATACATATATATACACTGTATATATATATATATATACACTGTATATATATATATATATATATATATATATATATATATATATATATATATATATATATATATATATATATATATATATATTTATATATATATACTTCTTATATTCATGTTGGTCTTATATATGGGCCAATATGTTAATTCTGCATTCTGCCTTTGCTTAATATCCCACAGGCGTATAACTAAACTCCCTGATTCCACAACGCACACATGCACACATTCAGCCAAATGTCATGGTGGCATTTCACAACTGCAAATGATCTCTCACTGCCCATTTGTTCGCGTCCTCGTGTCTGCTGTCTGCACATAATGGAACACAGGTGTGTGTTTGTGTGTATATGTATACATATGTGTGTGTGTGTGTGATAGTGTACAGTATGTCCACCGATTTAGAAAATTCATACAAGGGAGGTTTACAGCCCACATAATAGACTTTTGAAGTCTTTTTGGCCCAGATTAGTGTCCGTAGGGAACAGTTAACAGTTCTTTCCCCTTCCAGCTTCATGGTTTAATTCCAAAAGATTTCTGCTTCTTGATCCACTGAGTCTGAGAGTTCAGATGTGGGCCTGGCAGGTTCTTAAGAGCCTGTTGAGACGTTCTTGTCAGCTCAAACGCCACAAAACGCAGCCCACTTCTGCCGTGTCTGTTTTTCTTTCTGCTTATTCTAATTCCCAGTAATTAAGAATCACGCCGTTTTATTACTTCCTCTTTAGTGTCTTTGCGTTTGACAGAGAAGCAGTTGCAATCTAAAGTTTGTGTCATACATGATTGATCACTTTATCTTCTTGTCATGTGGAATTTGATCAACCATAACATGGGCATCATACACCAGTTGTGACATCTTGAAGTATTGGCTGCATAATGGAGTCCACTTTTTTTTGGCAGTCTCCCAACTCATTTTCTGCCTAAATGGGCTGCCATGGCAGTCACAATGGACTAAACGGGATGAGAGCAAGACCATCTACCTGTGTGAAGTCAACTCCCCTCATCATTGCAAATATTACAATAAGCCTACCATTCGTTTGTGCTACTTTTGTGCCGGTTTGGGCATTTCAGCAATTTTTAGTTTTTGCCGTTACATTATTTAAGTTATTCTAATACATTTTCTGACTAGTGATGTCATCTCATCTTGACACCTTGTCAAAATCACCGCAAACTTCCCATTCGCTTGTGATAATTTTGTGCTGCAAAGCTATTCTACTTTTTATGTTAACGTGTTACTGTTCATAACCAGTGAAAATATCCCCATACATGTCCCAATCATTTGTGCAACGTTTGTTCTGCAAAGTTTTTTTTGGCCTATTAGAGTTTTATTTTATTAATGTTTTATCATTTTCATGTCATGAACATGTTAATATTCATAACCAGCCCCCCAACCATGTCAAAATCACCCCAAACTTGTCCCATTAATTTGTGCTGCAAAAATTTGTTGATAGCAATTTTTTGGCTATCATAATATTTACATAATTAATGTTTTCTATGTTTGTTTTAAACGTGTAATTAATGTTATTATTCATAACCAGCCCCACCAAACATGTCAAAATCTCCCCAAACTTGTCCTATTTGTTTGTGATAAAAAACATTTTTTGTGTAACTATTATAGATTTTATGTTATTAATGTTTCATTATTCATAACCAGCCCCCTTACCTTGTCAAAATTTCCCCAAACATGTTCGAAACATTTGTGTGCTGTAAATGTTTTCGTCAAACTATTAGTTTTTTATGTTGTTAACATTTTATATTATCTATGTTATTAATGTGTAATTAATGTGTTATTATTCCTAACCAGTTCCCCAACCATTTCAAAATTCCGCCAAACTTTTCCCAATTGTTTGTGCTGCAAAATGTTTTTGCTATCATAATATTTACGTTATTAATCTTTCCTACTTTTGTTTTAAACGTGTAAATAATGTTAGTATTCATATCCAGCCCCACCAAACATGTCAAAATCTCCCCAAACTTGTCGTATTTTTTTGTGATTAAAACATTTTTTGTCCAACTATTATAGATTTTATGTTATTAACGTTTCATTATTCATAACCAGCCCCCTTACCTTGTCAAAATTCCCCCAAACTTGTCCAAAACGTTTGTGCTGTAAATGTTTTTGTCAAACTATTTAAGTTTTTTATGTCATTAACATTTTATATTTTCTATGTTATTAATGTGTAGTTAAAGTGTTATTATTCCTAACCAGTTCTCCAACCATGTCAAAATTCTGCCAAACTTTTCCCAATTGTTTGTGCTGCAAAATGTTTTTGCTATCATAATATTTACGTTATTAATCTTTCCTACTTTTGTTTTAAACGTGTAAATAATGTTAGTATTAATAACCAGCCCCACCAAACATGTCAAAATCTCCCCGAAATTGTCCTATTTGTTTGTGATTAAACATTTTTTGTGTGTAACTATTATAGATTTTATGTTATTAACGTTTCATTATTCATTACTCGTCAAAATGTCCCCAAACTTTTCCCAATTGTTTGTGCTGCAAAATGTTTTGGCTATCATAATATTTACGTTATTAGTGTTTTCTACATTAATGTTTTAAACGTGTAAATCATGTTATTATTCATAACCAGCCCCACCAAACAGGACAAAATCTCCCCAATTTAATTGTGATTTTTTTTTTGGTCTATTATAGATTTTATGTTATTAATGTTTCATTATTCATAACCAGCCCCCTTACCTCGTCAAAATGTCCCCAAACTTGTCCGAAATGTTTGTGCTGTTAATGTTTTTGTCAAACTATTAAAGTTTTTTTATGTCATTAACATTTTATATTTTCTATGTTATTAATGTGTAGTTAAAGTATTATTATTCATCACCAGGTGCCGAACCATGTCAAAATTCCGCCAAACTTTTCCCAATTTTTTGTCTGCAAAATGTTTTGGCTATCATAATATTTACATTATTAGTGTTTTCTACATTAATGTTTTAAACGTGTAATTCATGTTATTATTCATAACCAGCCCCACCAAACAGGACAAAATCTCCCCAATTTAATTGTGATTTTTTTTTTTTTGGTCTATTATAGATTTTATGTTATTAATGTTTCATTATTCATAACCAGCCCCCTTACCTTGTCAAAATGTCCCCAAACTTGTCTGACCCGTTTGTGCTGTAAATGTTTTTGTCAAACTATTAAAGTTTTTATGTAATTAACATTTTATTTTTTCCATGTTATTAATGTGTAATTCAAGTGTTACTATTCATAAACAGCCCCACCAAACATGTCAACATCTCCCCAAACGTGTCCTATTTGTTTGTGATTTAAAGGTTTTTTTGCCTAACTACTATTTGTGCCGCACACTTTTGTATGTTATTAACGCTTTTTATTTAGTATGTTATTAATGTGTAATCAAAGTGGTATTATTCATAAACAGCCCACCCCCACCTTGTCAAATTCTCCCCAAACATTGTCCCAAACCAGCCCCGTAACATCAATCAATAAATCAATTTCCTTTATTTAACCAGCTAACGACTCAATGAGATTAAAATCTCTTTTTCAAGAGCAACCTGACAAGGAGGGCGGCACAAACAAAGTTACAAAATAATTACAACAAGACAATACAACAGAACAACAGCAGTCATACCACAACAAGTCACAAATAATTTAAAACAATTAAGTAATAATTCAATTGAAAAGCAATAAAATTTCCCATAAAAACAATGGACGGCTGGTTATGAATAATAAAGTGTTAATGACATGAAAACTATAGTAGTTAGCCGGAAGACATTTTGCAGCACAAACCTGTGGGATGAGTTTAGGGAGATTTTGACAAGGTGTGAGGGCTGGATGACGTCAGTAATCAGAAAAAGTATTTTATAATTACTTATAAAATGTCTTATTTTAAAATTGACCATGATAAGGAAGGCCAACTTCACACAGGTGGACCATTTTAGAGAAAAAACCAGCAACGTTCATGGTAAATGTTGCCATGTATTGTAGTGAAGGGAACAAGGTTCCCCTGACAGGTAAAGTCAGGAGGTAAATCTCTACCTGTAGTCCAAAGTTTGCCAACTTCAACAAAGAAAATGATCAGAAATGACCTAACAGCCACGG
Organism: Entelurus aequoreus; assembly: GCF_033978785.1. NCBI lineage: Eukaryota > Metazoa > Chordata > Actinopteri > Syngnathiformes > Syngnathidae > Entelurus > Entelurus aequoreus. The sequence continues at coordinate 8,663,345 of NC_084742.1, read as the reverse complement.
AAAGTCCATCCCTAATACGTCAAGCTACGCTCGCTGGACATGAAGCGGCCATTGAGCCCAGTGCAACATTAATAGCATATTGATTTTCTTCATCTTGGTGAACTGCAACCTAATAACAGCTTTCACCTTTAAATCCAAACACCCTAGTCAAAGTTGTGTGTCGCTCCTTTGCTGAGGAAGACAAACCAAAACGACTACACTTTTTAATTAAACGTCAGAATGAAAATCATTTAAAAAGGATAATTTGCGCGTGGTTATCAGACATTGTACGGCGAGTTAAGCCTGAATGTCCTCTCCTGTTTGTGGGCTCGGACTGGTTAAGCCGCTAAATGGAAAGCAGGAGGCGGAGAGAGCGACTCCCTAAGCAATCTGCCCTCCAACGTTCCGCATCAGCGAGCATGCTTTCGCTAACTGAAGACCTGGGATGCATGCTAGTTAGTGTACATGCACACACGTGTCTTTGAACAGCAGGCGCGCAGACAGGGAAACCTTAGCATGCCCATGAATTATTCCTTCCAATCCCCACGCACATGTTATTCCATTTTATGTACACATTCATGAATCTCTTGTCACGCAGTACATGCAGTCAGGGCTACACTGCAAAAAGTCAGTGTTCAAAACACAAGAAAAAAAAATAGGGGCATTTTACTTGAACTAAGCAAAAATTATCTGCCAATAAAACAAGAAAATTCGGCTTGTCAAGACTTTCCAAAACAAGTAAAATTAGCTAACCTCAATGAACCCAAAAATACCTTAAAATAAGTATATTCTCACTAATAACAAGTGCACTTTTCTTGGTAGAAAAAACAAATATGAGACCTTTTTTCTCAATATGTTGAAAAATATTCTTAAAGTAAATGCTAGTGCCATTATCTTGACATAATGATATGCACTCGGCATTACATTTCTTGCATTTTCCCATTGATAACATAACATCATCGCGCCAAGTGCGTGCTCTTTCAGTCAATTAGTGTGCAAGGAATATATATATATATATATATATATATATATATATATATATATATATATATATATATATATACCGTATTTTTCGGAGTATAAGTCGCTCCGGAGTATAAGTCGCTCCAGAATATAAGTCGCACCGGCTGAAAATGCATAATAAAGAAGGAAAAAAACATATATAAGTCGCACTGGAGTATAAGTCGCATTTTTGGGGAAATTTATTTGATAAAAGCCAACACCAAGAATAGACATTTGAAAGGCAATTTAAAATAAATAAAGAATAGTGAACAACAGGCTGAATAAGTGTACGTTATATGAGGCATAAATAACCAACTGAGAACGTGCCTGGTATGTTAACGTAACATATTATGGTAAGAGTCATTCAAATAACTATAACATATAGAACATGCTATACGTTTACCAAACAATCTGTCACTCCTAATCGCTAAATCCCATGAGATCTTATACGTCTAGTCTCTCACGTGAATGAGCTAAATAATATTATTTGATATTTTATGGTAATGTGTTAATAATTTCACACACAAGTCGCTCCTGAGTATAAGTCGCACCCCCGGCCAAACTATGAAAAAAACTGTGACTTATAGTCCGAAAAATACGGGGTATATATATATATATATATATATATATATATATATATATATATATATATATATATATATATATATATATATATATTAGGGCTGCAACAGCTAATCAATTAAAATCGATTATAAAAATAGTTGGCGATTAATTTAGTCATCGCTTCGTTGGATCTATGCTATGCGCATGCACAGAGGCAATTTTATTTTAATTGTTTTTATTTTTTTATAAACCCTTATTTATAAACTGCAACATGTACAAACAGCTGAGAAACAATAATCAAAATAAGTATGGTGCCAACATGCTGGTTTTTTTCCAATAAAATACTGGAAAGGATAGAAATGTAGTTTGTCTCTTTTATCTGATAATTAATTGATTAATCGAAGTAATAATCGACAGATTAATCGATTATCAAATTAATCGTTAGTTTCAGCCCTTATATATATATATATATATATATATATATATATATATATATATATATATATATATATATATATATATATATATATAAAAAAAGATATATATATACATGTATATATATATATATATATATATATATATATATATATATATATATATATATATATATATATATATATATATATATATATATATATACACATGTATATATATATAAAAAAATATATATATATATATATATAAAAAATATATATATATGTATATATATATATATATATATATATATATATACTATATATATTACAGCCCGCCCCCCGACCAAAATTTTTTTTATTGTAATTCTGAAGAATTTATCTGAATGTGCATGAACTATTTGTGTTCAAAATTGTTTGAAATGTCACATGTTAAATGTTTAAAAATTAACTGTCAGTTTGCTGTACTGTGCCAACTGTACTACTACATGAGTAGTACAGTTGAAAATAAAACAGCAAAGTTTTAATTATCAGACACAATTGTGTCAAAGTCAGGATTTTTTTTTTTCATGCTTGAAATAAGAAATTCTTACTTTAAAAAAGTAGTTTTATACTTGTAAGTGTTGATGACACAGCTTTGAAACAGTTGATATTTTAGTTTCAACATGTTTTACTTAATATAGGTAATCAAATCTCAGCAACAAGCTGTAATATCTTACTGAGATCATTTAGGACCAAAACCCTTAAAACAAGTAAAACATTCTAACATAAAATCTGCTGAGTGAGAAAAATTTTCTTATCAGACAGAAAATAAGCAAATATCACCCTTATTTGAGATATTTCATCTTACTTAGATTTCAGTTTTTGCAGTGTGGTGAGATTCCGCGGGTTAAATTAAAGTCATAGCGGAATAAACCAATGTGGGGAAAAAAGCAGGCAAGGTCCTGAACTCCCGATATGAATATTCGGTTTCTTTTTAAAAAAAATTAAAATGTTCTCAAGTGCAGTCGATAACAGGAGACATTCTGCCCCAGAGGTTTTGTCAGGGATCATGAACTCCTGATTAGCGGGACAGTGATCTTTTTGAACTTTCTACTGGGAGTTAAGTTGTTAAATGGGCTTTTTTTTTTGCTTTGTAGGCTTGAGGATGTCAAGGTTGAAGTGGCTTTATAATTAAAACAAGGCAGTGGAGAACATAATATTTTGCTCCCTCGGTTTTCGTTGATCTCTTCCAAAAGGTCAGACAAAGACCTAATTGTGTGAACAAAAACTTTTTTCTATAAGAAATAATCCAAATGATCTGTTTATCATATTTTAAAAGGCGTCATATCATTCTCGTTGTCTCTCCTTCGACACTTGGAAAGTTCTCTTGCCGTCTGAGAAGTGTTGTATCCCAAATAGCTGCAATCGCTTTCTCTTAAGGTCATCATGTGTGATTTCCACAAACGTCTGTACACGTAGAAGAAGGAGAAACACGCCATGTCTGGATGACTCGCCTCCATCTTTCCAGTGGTTAGCTCTGAGCTACGAAACCGTTTTATTATGAAGCTGGCTGTGGCGTGTTCTTTCTGACGTCACTTCCTGTGTGGGCGGGGTCTTTCTGGCGTCACTTCCTCTCCGAACTCACTTTGTAAACAATCAATGAGTCCATACAAAGCTAAGTGCCGGAGATTCAAGAATTACACGGCTGACTTACCCGTGTAAAAATTTGTCCGAGGAGGGGGACCTTAAACGCTGGTTTAGTGTGGCTGAAACGGGGTTTAGGCTAAATAATTATTCGTTTAAGGCAGAGGTGTCAAACTCAAATACAAAGTGGGCCAAAATTTAAAACTGAACAAAGCCGCGGGCCAAGGTTGAACAAATTAACCTTTTAATAGGGACCCAAACAAGTTTTGCATTGAATATTGAACAAGCAAGGCTTATATAACTTTATAGTGACATGCAAAATCCAGTTTCAAATATTAATAATAATAATTAAAAAATATCAATGGCATATCAAACACAATTTAAATAAAAATTGAATGCCTCTTTTCTATTTGCAGCCTTCTGAGGTAAATATCAACATTAACTTTTTCCACAGGCTAATAAATTTGAAAATAAAATAATGAATAAACCAACCATTCAGGACTTTAAACTGCTCAGTTTGCAACACACTGATCTAATCTGATGTGCCCAAGCCAGATACCTGCCATCTTTTCTTGGATGCTAGTTCATTAATGTCGGGGCTCAGGCTTTGAGCTGAGGCAACCTTCATTATCCAACCAAGGTGTTCATCAGTCATTATATCTCATCCACCCGGACCACAGTCTTGGGCGCATGCCTTAAACGTACTCTACGAGCTATCGTCACGTCCGCTTTTCATCCACTCTAACATCGTTCAGACCCAGTCACAAGATATATGCGGCTTCTGTACGCACACACGAGTGAATGCAACGCATACTTTATCAACAGCGATACAGGTTACACTGAGGGTGCAGGTATAAAAAACGTTAACACTGTTAGAAATATACGCCACACTGAGATTCCACACCAAACAAGAATGACAAACACATCTCGGGAGAACATCCGCACCGTAACACAACATAAACAAATACCCAGAAGCCTTTGCAGCACTAACTCTTCCGGAACGCTACAAAATTCACCCCCGCTAGCACCAAACCTCCCCCCCACCCACACAGACCTTGTAGCGTCCCGGAAGAGTTAGTGCTGCAAAGGGTTCTGGGAATTTGTTCTGTTGTGTTTATGTTGTGTTACGGTGCGGATGTTCTCATGAAATGTGTTTGTCATTCTTGTTTGGTGTGGATTTACAGTGTGCCGCATATTTGTAACAGTGTTAAAGTTTTTTTATTCGGCTACCCTCAGTGTAACCTGTATCGCTGTTGATCAAGTATGCGTTGCATTCAATTGTGTGTGCGTGCAGAAGCCGCACATGTTATGTGACTGAGCCAGCACTCGTTGGACTGGCTGAAAAGCAGACGTGACGAGTTTCGGGAGGGACGCTGACGTTTGGAAGACTCCCGGGAGGGTTGGTGAGTATTAGAATCACCGCCGTAATATAAAAAGGCCAGAGTTAGACACCCATGGTTTAAAGGGTTAAACGACTTTTTGTAGACATGGCCTTAGACTGTATAGAAAAAGGACACTTCCGCTGGCGACTGCGTTTTTTCCCTTCGCACACGAATGACGTAGCTCGCCCAAAGCTGACAAAAAACATCACATTCAGGTTCGCATTGCGTTTAGACTGAAGTTACATTTGAAAAGATCAGAGTCCAATCGGATTCAGACTACCTCATGATGTGGCCTGAATGTGATGCACACAAATCCGATCTGTGTCACTTAAGGGCCAACAAAATCTGATTTGTTGTGCAGTGTAAACGGGGCCATTGTGGAAGTTTGTGGGTGAAGCAGGACTTTTCTTGGCACACACTGGAGGCGACTTCTTCACAGACGAAGGCACATCGCCATGAATCATAAAAGTTAAAAGTAAAGCACTTTTTACTCCAGATGAGGCGGAAACTTTGTGTAGTGACTTGTGCCGGTTAAAACCAACAACAGAACATTTTCTTTCATTGGGTTTCATCGTGGACATGATGTTGTAGCACAGCCGGATTTACATCAATTAAAATAGACTGACTGGCGTGAGGATGTTTGGGTACGTTTCTACCATGTATGGATAATCCGCTGACATCACACTTGAACGAAATTCCAAACTAACTGTTTAGGAAAGAAGAGAAGATTGTTTTATAAATATATATCTGCAATGCCTCCACGGTTTGGTTTCAAATATTGGGGACTTTTGCAGATCCCAAATACACATAAGCAGGTACCAATAGGTAAGAAATATTAGTGTTGCATGATAAGGCTTCTTTAATACAGCACAATATTAACACAAAACACATTTTATAGAGAATTGTTGTAGTTGCAGAAAACAATGGGACATACAGTGTTCCCTCGTCTACCGCGAGAGCTAGCTAGGTTCCATGCAACCTTCCATCTAAGGTGCGCCTGCGCAATTGCGCACTGCTCACGCGTCCTCTGCGCACAGCAAATCTTTGCCGCGCACACAATCAAATCCCACTCTAAACAAAATAAACAAAATCATTTGTTTTGTATGATTTTGCAATGCAGCTGTGAGTAACAGGTGACGAAAGGCGGCCACAACAGATAAAACTGTTTGTCAACGGTGTTAAATTATTGTAACGTCTGTGGAGACGCTTAAAGGAGGACAGGAATTCCATCGGTCCCTTTATTTAGCAAAATTGTTTGTCGGCCATAACCACGCCAAAAAATGTGTAAAATACTTCTATCTAGCAAAACTAGTCTTTTTCTACCGTTCAAATCAAGCCAAAAGCAACTCTTTGTCATCTGTTATATCAACAGCAGCCGCTTGCTCTCTCTCACCTGCACCAACACATACACTGTGGCAATTAGCCACTGATGCGTTTATGGCCACACACAAAGTTGGACAACTCCAACACCTAAACAAAGTGTAAATTCCAGGTCGTTATACTATGACTCCTCAATCAGATGTGTGCTTATTCTACTGTCATTTATTAAGAATGTACATTTTTGGATATTAATCATGAAATGATGTTACTAGATAGATTACAGAATTGCTAATAAAAATATTTATTTTACAGACAGAAAGTTAATAAACACTTCATCTCATGCAACAATGTTTTAGGGGAACTAAATGTGATCTCTGAAAGGGGTACACAATCTTTCCAAAGCAGGACCCCCACCCAGGCATAAAATACTATTAGAAAATAATCTCTTGAAATTGACTACTGTCACTTGATTATAATAATAAGACATTTACATTGTTATGTCAGGTTTGAGACAAATGTGCTGCTGGTATGGCCACAGTGTCACGCACCTGTCTGTATTCCGCTGAATTCTCAGAGTGTTGGTGTGTTTGCTCACACACATGAAAAATTAGAGGGAACATTGGTTCCATGCTATTTATTTTATAATGTATATGTATTTTATATGCATCTTAGCTTTAGAAACCGCCCCACACACTGTTATTAACCATTTGCACACATTCCTTACCACTTCCTTCTCACACTTATGCAATTCTATCACATTATATTTTATTTGGCTACTCACTATCGGCTGTTTTTCGTGTAAGGAGTGAGAGTTGTTGATACAGTCTTTCTAAAAGACACTGTTATTGTTGTCAATTATTTTCCTCCTTCCTACTTAATAGAGGTGGCAATCTTTGGGCACCTTACGATTATTCGATTAAAAATCGATTATTGATGCAGCTTAAATATATGTATTATTTTTGTTTGACTACCATATTTTTCGGACTATAAGTCGCAGTTTTTTCATAGTTTGGCCGGGGGTGCGACTTATACTCAGGAGCGACTTATGTGTGAAATTATTAACACATTACCGTAAAATATCAAATAATATTATTTAGCTCATTCACGCAAGAGACTAGACGTATAAGATTTCATGGGATTTAGCGATTAGGAGTGACAGATTGTTTGGTAAACGTATAGCATGTTCTATATGTTATAGTTATTTGAATGACTCTTACCATAATATGTTACGTTAACATACCAGGCACGTTCTCAGTTGGTTATTTATGCCTCATATAACGTACACTTATTCAGCCTGTTGTTCACTATTCTTTATTTATTTGAAATTGCCTTTTAAATATCTATTCTTGGTGTTGGCTTTTATCAAATACATTTCCCCCAAAAATGTGACTTATACTCCAGTGCGACTTATATATGTTTTTTTCCTTCATTATTGTGCATTATCGGCCGGTGCGACTTATACTCCGGAGCGACTTATACTCCAAAAAATACGGTATTTCTTTTATAATGTATACGTATTTTTTATGCATCTTAGCTTTAGAAACCGCCCCACACACTGTTATTAACCATTCGCACACATTCATTACCACTTCCTACTCACACTTATGCAATTCTATCACATGATATTTTATTTGGCTACTCACTATCGGCTGTTTTTCCAGTAACCGTTATCGTTGTCAATTATTTTCCTCCTTCCTAATTAATAGAGGTGGCAATCTTTGGGCACCTTACAGTTATCCGATTAAAAATCGATTATTGATGCAGCTTAAATTCATGTATTATTTTTGTTTGACTAAATAAGCGTTTATCAATTGCCACTTTTAAAAAACAATGCATTTGTAAAAAGAAACGGTTATATTAATTCCCATCACTTTTATTAAATGTCACGACTGGGTTCTTGGGTTTTGTTTCTCCAGAAGGCAACGGAAAGTTGGCGCGAGCCAGACGTGAGTTTGAATACATTATTTATTTTTTGAACACTAATAAACTACAAAAAAAGGAAGCAAACAAAAGGCGCACACAAAGGCGGAAATACAAACTTGACTATGAAACAAAAGACATGCACGTGGGCACAAAAACTATGAACGATAAAACAAAAACACTAACTGTGGCATAAATGAACAAAACTTACTTGGTAAGGAACTGTGACAAGACATGGAGCAGAGTGATGAAATAGTGTGAGGACGCCAGGACGAACAACAGAAACAGACAGATTTAAATAGTGAAGTGATCAGTGAAAACAGGTGCGTGACTCGAGATGTGAAACAGGTGCGTGACAAGACAGGTGAAAACTAATGGGTGACCATGGAAACCAAACCAAACAAGGAAGTGCAACCGGGAACTAAAAAGAGTCCAAAAAACAAACCCGAACATGACTAAAACAAAACATAATCACAGACATGACAGAGCCCCCCTCTTACGGACAGATCCCAGATGTCCAAAACAAGCAAAACAAGGCAGGATCGAGAGTCATGGGAGGGCGGGAGGGGGACATGGCGGTGGGTCGCCAGACCAGGTGTCCCCGAATCCACCGGGGCAGGATCAGGTGGCGGCGACGCGTAGACCGCCGCTGTACCTGACGAGGTGGGCGACCCGGGAATGGCCATATGCATGGCCGACGGGGAGGTGGGCGCACTTGGCGTGGCGGCCGACCAGGTAGTGGCCACATCCGTGGCCGACGAGGAGGTCGGCGTACCTGGGGTGGCGGACGCACATGGACTGGCCACATCCATGGCCGACGAGAAGGCAGGCGCTTCGTCGACGTGGCAGTCGCAGATGACGAAGCTTGGTGTGGTGCGTCGGGCGGCAAAGCTTGGCGTGGCGTGTCCTGGCATCGTGGGTCTTGGTCTTGGCATCGTGGGTCTTGGTCTTGGTCTTGGTGTTGGTCTTGGCAGTCTTGGTCTTGGCAGTCTTGGTGTTGGTCTTGGTAGTCTTGGTGTTGGTCTTGGCAGTCTTGGTGTTGGTCTTGGCAGTCTTGGTCTTGGTCTTGGCAGTCTTGGTCTTGGTCTTGGCAGTCTTGGTCTTTGGGTGGTGTGTCTTGGCGTGGTGTGTCTTGGACTTGGCGTGGTGTGTCTTGGACTTGGTGTGGTGTGTCTTGGACTTGGCGTGAGGTGTCTTGGACTTGGCGTGAGGGGTCTTGGACTTGGCGTGAGGGGTCTTGGTCTTGGCTTGAGGGGTCTTGGTCTTGGCTTGAGGGGTCTTGGACTTGGTCTTGGCTTGAGGGGTCTTGGACTTGGTCTTGGCTTGAGGGGTCTTGGACTTTGTCTTGGCTTGAGGGGTCTTGGACTTTGTCTTGGCTTGAGGGGTCTTGGCGTCGTGGAGCTGCGACTGGCGGCACTTGACGTCGTGGAGCTGCGACTGGCGGCACTTGGCGTCGTGGAGCTGCGACTGGCGGCACTTGGCGTCGTGGAGCTGCGACTGGTGGCACTAGGCGTCGTGGAGCTGCGACTGGCGGCACTTGGCGTCGTGGAGCTGCGACTGGCGGCACTTGGCGTCGTGGAGCTGCGACTGGCGGCACTTGGCGTCGTGGAGCTGCGACTGGCGGCACTTGGCGTCGTGGAGCTGCGACTGGCGGCACTTGGCGTCGTGGAGCTGCGACTGGCGGCACTAGGCGTCGTGGAGCTGCGACTGGCGGCACTAGGCGTCGTGGAGCTGCGACTGGCGGCACTTGGCGTCGTGGAGCTGCGACTGGCGGCACTTGGCGGCGTGGAGCTGCGACTGGCGGCACTTGGCGTGGAGCTGCAACTGGCGGCACTTGGCGGCGTGGAGCAGGTAGCGGAACTTGGCGTGGAGCTGCGACAGGTGCCTGGCGTGGAGCAGGTACTGGTGGCGCTTGGCGTGGTGGATCTTGGCGTGGAGCTGGGCGTGGAGCAGGTCGAGGTGGCCTAGCTGGAGGCTGTGGCTTGGCATGGCGAAAGACTGGTGGTGGGGGCCGTGCTGGTGGCTGTGGCTTGGCAGGTCGAAAGACAGGTGGTGGTGGCCGAGCTGGAGGCTGTGGCTTGGCATGGCGATGCTGAACCACCCCACCTGAACATTTCCCAGCCCTAGCCCCCCCCCTCAAGGAGCGGATCCCAGACGCGCTCCCCGCGGTCTGGAACCGTCTTTTGGGGTGGGTGGAGGGAGGTCAGGAGGGGGGTTAAATCCTCCCCTCTAAATTGTCCAAAATGTCTTTCCTTCCCCCCCACCTGGGCTTTTGTGGGTGGATAAAAAGAAAAATTTTGTGACGGGGGCGGGGTTTGAGTCTTGGGGAGTGGGGCATGAAAACTGGGTGACTGTGATTGACAGGATCTAATTTGTAAAAACATGTCCTGATAATGTTTTATCATGTCTTTAAAGTCTTTTGCTGGAGGTGAGTGATCACAAAAAAAAGAGTTCAGAGAAAAAAAATCTTGGGGTGATGATGTCATCGGCGTGTCCCTCCGGCTCGCGGAAGTCTTCCCTCGTCCTTGGCGACGCTTCCGGGACGGGAACGACGCGCCGATCGGCACCAGCTTGCCTCAATTTTGAAACCGAATGGTATGAAAACTGATGTAGCGCTGCATTTACGCAGGATACATTTTTGCTCTAGATTAGCCAATGTGTTGCTATAATCATTCGCTTGATGGTTTACTTTAATACTAAAATACAAGGTGCTTTGCATGCCAAACGCACAGAGGACATTGCCTCCTCACAAGTCCCACGTTAACGAACTGTCCATGAGCAGTGACTTCTGGAGTGTCGACTTGTTGCCTGGCAACTGCTTCTTCGTTGTTTTTTTTTGTGGGAAGATGGAGCCAACGAAAAATACAAAGAGCATGTTTTAATTAGCTGCTTCTGAGAAATTGCCAGGTGGCATTAGCTAGCTTCAAATAGAGATTTGGAGATGTCATTCCCCCGACTTACTGTATGCACTTTTTGTGCTGCTATAGCTTCTTAATAAAGGATATTCATATCTGCTTTAGAGATTAGGTGTATTTGTTCAAGTTATTTATTGTTATAATGTTCTAATTATTTCCTGTGGTTTATGAAGCCCTTTGAGGCACTTCTAATTAAGGGCTAAACCAGGGGTATCCAAACTTTTTCCACTGAGGGCCGCACACGGAAAAATTTAAACATGCGGGGGCCATTTTGATATTTTTCATTTTCCAACCTTAACAAAATATATGGATTTTTTTTTTTTAACCTTTAGGGCTACCAGGGACCATAAAGGGTGTCAGTCATTAAACTGTTCAAAATAAGTCATATTATTATTTTATTTTTTTATTTAACGCTTACAGTAATTCTCTATATCAACTTGAGGTTGATATAAAGTTAAAAAAAAAAATGTTTTATGCCTTTTCTGTCAAAGACAACTTTGTTTTTTATAGTAAAACTGAAATATGCAGTATTTAGTCATTAGAGCCCTAAAAGATCAATAATGCAGGACACAATTGATTTTAATTATTTAATATTTTTGAGTAATCACAGTGAAAAGTTAAATAAAATCCTACTAAATATATTTGGGATCCAAAAGGTCCCCCACTCATAAAGTGATACATTTTTATTAGTTTTTTTTTACTTTTAACACTTAAATTACGAGATCAACTTCAGATATATCTGTCGATTTTACGTTTGAACTATTATTTTGTTTGTATTATGCTCTTTTGTCAAATAAAACGTTGATATTTTTTTTATGGCAACCACACAATATATGCAATATTTTTTCCACATAAAACATTTTAAAGTGATATTTTTTAAGTAATAATTCATTATAACATAGATTTTTAGTCTTTTTTTTTTTTTAGCAATGGCAAAAAAAAGAAAAATAAACAAATACAAAAGAAAAAAACAGCCTGCATGGCAGCTTTGTGTCAACATTGCAACTTTTTCTTGTTAGATTTCACCTCATTCCACTTTTTTTAAATGTTTTTTAAAATTTTTGCAATATTATCAATTTTGCAATTTTTACAGAATGTGTGGCGGGCCGGTAAACAATTAGCTGCGGGCCGCAAATGGCCCCCGGGCCGCACTTTGGACACCCCTGGGCTAAACAAATAAATTGTGACTGATTAATTGATTGATTCACTAAGATAGTCAACACAAAAGAAAGAGCATAACACGTTACAGCTAAGTAAATATACAGAGGGCAACTACTTGGACTATGGGGAATAATCACACCTAACTGTCAGGTTCAAACACTGATGACATCTATTAAACAAGACAAAAAGCAAGGAATTAAACAGAGACAAAATTAAATTTGGCTCAATTGAGGAGAGCGCGTCTGGGCTGTACTATCGTACAGTCTCCATCCCGCTCTGGCGAAAGATTGTACGCCTTCTCTTTTATTTGGACTTTCCCTGATTACATGGCAACAGCTGTTTCTAAGGGACCGGGGTCGTAAACAGCCATCGCCTTTGATTAAAACAGTGAAAAGAAAAGGTCGTAAAACAGTTCAAACAAAAGGTCGCCTTGAGGGGAGTCAGGCCCTGCTTCCTCCCCGCTTTGTAGTTCTTGGGTCAAGACCAAATCTTTCTGTTGATTACAATACATGAAAGAAACAGAACACATTCATGTTGCTTCCCATCCTACACAGTGGAGTTTTACAAGCCTTCTTCTTGGTAGGATCAAAGACAGCTTTTGTCTTCTCGCCGGGCAAGCAGAACTCAATGTAACACAACGTTTTGTGATAACTTAGATACAATTATTCCAACACTAACTTTAGCAACTGTTTACAAAACAAGTGCCGCTAAGCAGCATCGTGCTTGAAAAAAATAAATGACTATACATTTAATAATACACTTATTTTGTAAGGTGTCTTTCAAGGCACTCAAGGTTGCCGTACATCTCATAAAAGCATAACACATGTGTTTATTGAATTTTTGATATATACAGAAATACAATTAAACACATGTCAAATACTGGTTTTTCCCCCCCAAACAAGTAACCCACAAAAATGATAAATAATAATAAACTACAAAAAGGAGAAAAAAAACATGCATCAGTCAAATAAGTACAGGCAAATATTGACATGACGCCACAGACAACTGAGTGCCTGAGTGCCCCCAACACGGTGCAGCAATACAAAAAAGCAGACAAAAGGCTCATCAATTATCTACCTTTCAAATAGTTTTCAATCGGGGTTAAATTTAAGATAAAAAAATGGATGGATGGATCTTATAAGTACGAATGGGTACCGAATCCCGCCATGTTTTGGGGTACCTGTGTTGTGCGTTGCCGACTCGTATATCTTCACGCTACGGCACTTGGCAATCACTCCAGCAGCACTGAGAGCGAACTCAGCCAATCTAATGTCGCAATTGTCAATGCCAACAAAGAAATTGAGTCAAAAACGCTCCGTCGTCAGTAAAGTATGGCTCCACTTGTCAAAAAAAATATGCTAGCCTGATGCTAATATACATTGGCTTTGCTATTGACATGCTACTGATTAGCCTTAGAGATTTTACACTTTCAAATGTGTTAATGAAAACTACAACTAATTACAACCTGGTGCGTCGTAAGTACATTATTTACAGTATTAACACATTATAGGGCTTAACAAAAACCAATACAACACAAAATAAACCATAGATTACTGCCATCTAATGTCTTGCAACTGAATGTCATACTTGCAAGTGAGACTTAGAAATGTGATAGTCAAACAGGATGTTACAACTGGACCGCAGTTATCATTATCAGCGCATTATTGTTGCAGTTATTGCAATAAAAAAACACATTTTTTTTAAATGAAAAACATTTATTTACACACACAGAAGCACATGGAATTTGTACTGTCTCGGTTCAAATGTGGACGGTACCCATCTTTAGTTTTATAGCATGATTTCTCTTCTGAGTCAGACTGATACAGTATGTTGAGCAATGACCTCCTGCTGTTTCCAACCTGTTGACAAGCTCCTTGGCTACTGCCTGCCCAATCAAACTTATTGTAAGCAAGCGGTAGCATCTCTGACAAGCTCCAAGGGAGCTTGTCAGTTTCATGAGAAAACATTTGTATTTTAAGTGAAATATCTGGAAGACTTGATGCCTGCTATTAGTTGGCGATCTAGTCTCTTGGTTGGAATGTCATTCAGTAGTCAATGCAGCCCAGACTACTACCTCCAGCAGCCCTAAGGTAAATAGATGTTCAAACCTCTGCCCTGAGGGGAAAACAAGTGGTGCCTGCATATATTTTTCATTTAATATGGCAGCAGACATGGCACCTGTAAAGCTTTCGGTGGCTGTGGAGTTTAAACAGAAAGTGCTGGCAGAAGGAGAACGCGACTCATTTTTTTCAAGTTACAGTATTTTATGTTTTTGACATATCATTTTATATAATGTATTTGATTGTTTGTTTTCATTCCTATTTTGTATATTATTTATCATATTGTAATGTTTTTATTTGATGTAAGCAGTTTTACATGGATACTTATTACAATGTATTTATGGGCTGTGTTATTTTTCTTAAATTGGCAACACTGAATGGGCCCTAGTGTGTGAATGTGAGTGTGAATGTTGTCCGTCTATCTGTGTTGGCCCTGCGATGAGGTGGCGACTTGTCCAGGGTGTACCCCGCCTACTGCCCGAATGCAGCTGAAATAGGCTCCAGCACCCCCCCACGCACCCGCGACCCCGAAAAGGACAAGTGATAGAAAATGGATGAATAGAGGGATTTCATTTGTGCAAATAAATACATTTAGTAAATAAATAAACAAATACCTAAATTCTAAAAAATGCTTGGAGCACAAATACATTTACAGTATTTTATATCAATATTTTTCATACTTAAATATACACTATAAACTTTTTTATCTTTAAAAAAAAAAAAAACTAAATAAAAAGGCAATGCTATTAAACACCTTTATTACATGTCTGGTACACTTAAATCATGGGTGTCAAACTCTGGCCCGCCAATATAGGCTACAAGGTGTGTGTGTGCGTGGGTGTGTGTGTGTGTGGGGGGGGGGGGTGTTGGTGGTAGCGGGGGGTGTATTTTGTAGCGTCCCGGAAGGGTTAGTGCTGCAAAGGGTTCTGGGTATTTGTTCTGTTGTGTTTATGTTGTGTTACGGTGCGGATGTTCTCCCGAAATGTGTTTGTCATTCTTTTTTGGTGTGGGTTCACAGTGTGGCGCATATTTCTAACAGTGTTAAAGTTGTTTATACGGCCACCCTCAGTGTAACTTGTATCGCTGTTGATCAAGTGTGCGTTGCATTCACTCGTGTGTGCGTACAGAAGCCGCACGTATCTTGTGACTAGGCCGGCACGTTGTTAGAATGGATGAAAAGCGGTCGTGACGACAGCTCGTAGAGGACGTTAAAGGCACGCCCCCAAGACTGTGTTCCGGGTGGACTACGAGATAAAATGACTGATGAACACCTTGGTTGGATAATGAAGGTTGCCTCAGCTCAAAGCCTGAGCCCTGACATTAATGAACTAGCATCCAAGAAAAGATGGCAGGTATCTGGCTTGGGCACATCAGATTAGATCAGTGTGTTGCAAAATGAGCAGTTTAAAGTTCAGAATAGTTGGTTTATTCATTGTTATTTTATTTTCAAATTTATTAGCCTGTGGAAAAAGTTAATGTTGATATTTACCTCAGAGAGCTGCAAATAGAAAAGAAGCATTCAATTTTTATTTAAATTGTATTTGATATGCCATTGATGTTTTTTAATTATTATTATTATTATTTGAAACTCGATTTTGCATGTCACTATAAAGTTATATAAGCCTTGCTTGTTCAATATTCAATGCAAAACTTGTTTGGGTCCCTATTAAAAGGTTCATTTGTTCAACCTTTGTTCAGTTTTAAATTTTGGCCCACTCTGTATTTGAGTTTGACTGTGTGTGTATCATTATTCCATTAATAACCTTTACCGTAAATTCTTGACTATAAGTTGTACTTTTTTCTTAGGCTTTGAATTCTGCAGCTAATTTATAGAATTTTCTTCGCTAACGGTCAACATGTTTTAAATTTAACAAATAGCTTTAAACCGACACTAAAACGGTGTGTTTTTGTTTGTGCTATGGCGCCATCTTTTGGACGAGTTGGCTCACTGCTTGTGCGGCGGGCTGAAGAACGTCTACAGTATTGCCTTCTGTTTAGTGCTTTGAACCAAAAGTTCCGTCTTCTAGCCGTCCATAGCGTTTCTACTCATATGGATTCTTCAATCATCACTAGGGATGTCCGATAATGGCTTTTTTCCGATATTCCGATATTGTCTAACTCTTTAATTACCGATACCGATACCGATATCAACCGATATATGCAGTCGTGAAATTAACACATTATGCCTAATTTGGACAACCAGGTATGGTGAAGATAAGGTACTTTTTAAAAATAAAAAACAAAATAAGATAAATAAATTAAAAACATTTTCTTGAATAAAAAAGAAAGTAAAACAATATAAAAACAGTTACATAGAAACTAGTAATTAATGAAAATGAGTGAAATGAACTGTTAAAGGTTAGTACTATTAGTGGACCAGCAGCACGCACAATCATGTGTGCTTACGGACTGTATCCCTTGCAGACTGTATTGATATATATTGATATATAATGTAGGAACCAGAATATTAATAACAGAAAGAAACAACCCTTTTGTGTGAATGAGTGTAAATGGGGGAGGGAGGTTTTTTGGGTTGGTGCACTAATTGTAAGTGTATCTTGTGTTTTTTATGTGGATTTAATAAAAAAAAATAAAAATAAAAAAAATAAAAAAAACGATACAGATAATAAAAAAACCGATACCGATAATTTCCGATATTACATTTTAACGCATTTATCGGCCGATATTATCGGACATCTCTAATCATCACTCTAAGAAACATTTGTAAGTTTTACAATATAACTAAACCCATTCTTACTTACTGAACTTTCCAATGTGTGATGTCTGTAGGAGTGTTTTCATGCACATTTGTACGTGCTATGGTAATGTAATGAAGCTCTGGTCCTTAGCGATAGCTAATATGCTAACACGTTTACGAGTGTCTGTGCTAGTATTAATAATTTACAATGGCATTCTTTTTGTATTGTTTCAGTTTCGTAATTTCACCAAAATGTCACCGTGGAGTTATTGAGTCTGTTTAGCTGATTTGAGAGTTAGCTTCCGCAGCTAGTGGGTCCATGACGATGACTGCTGTTTTGTTTGATCGGCCCTTTTACTGCCGTGTTACAGACATCGTTTCAAAACAATGAAGGTATGTAAATTAACATTTACAGAATATTTCTGTGTAAATAACTAATTTCACAATGTATATATCTGCGGCTTTTAGTCCGCTGCGGCTAATATATGGAATTTATTTTATTTATTTATAGGGTGCGGCTTAAATACTGGTGCGCTCCATAGTCCAGCGAATAGTTTGTTGGAAAGTTCTTACATTTGGAATCATGAAGTTCAAAACACATTATTATCGCTTAAATAAAAACCTGTTAACACATTCAAGGTACTTTTTGAGTTGTATGATATATCCTATGTTATAATACATTTTTGAATATGTACGTGGGGAAATGATTTTCATATATTTCAATATGATACGTGTCTTTGTACTTTAATATTGAATGAAGAAAAAATAAAACACCTGGGGCCGTACTTATCAAGCTTCTAAGAATTACTCCTAAGAAATCTGCTAAGAGTTGACTTAAGAGTAAATAAATTCTTCGCTGAAAGCTGCACTTAAAAGTTAGTTATCAAGCGTCTTACTCACACTTTCAGCGAAGTGTAGGACTGAATCTTAAGTGTCACACTCAGAGCTGAATTACGACATTACTATGTGCCGTAAACGGAATTTTAGGTGACGTCATTTCTGTGTCCATAGAAATGACCAATCACGGAAGGGAATCCGTTGTCTAAGAATAAAGAAATATCTTGGAAATATTTAAGTGGACAATGGGAGTGTATATTTTGACAATAAACTACAAAATAATACAAAACAAAATAGTCCCCGCCGGCACTCACGCTACCGCTCCCTCTCTTCTCTCGCCCACACACTCACTGACGTCACTCACCTCACGGCCACACACATACGCTACTGTCATAACATTTTCTTTCCAATTCATTAATTAGGCAACTAATTTGAAACTGGTGTGGGTGGCTCTATATATACTAGCCCACTGCAGACACATGCAGAAATCAACAAGGAATCGAAAAGTATTAAATCTGTGACAAAAATAATATCCGCTCTGTCTAAACGATACCGTTTGATCAGCTGCTCGTCATCAAAAAAAAAACAAAACATTGTTCCGTTCCCTGAACGTTCGCGCACGTCTCTCTCGCCTCAGTGCCATCCCCTGCTGGCAACTCCTAACCACTTAAGACACCTCTGAAGGTCTCTTAAATATCGTGGAGAGTAGGAGTGATTCTTAGACTTAAGAACGTTGATAAAAAGCTTTTATTCTTAAGTTTGAGAGTAGGACTACATTTCGCAAATTCTCAGGACTTAAGTGTAAAATGGCACTCTAAGAAGCTTGATAAGTACGGCCCCTGGTTTTCTCTGCAGTGAAATAAAAACCGTGGGCCATAATTTGGAGAAATAGGGTCATTTTGTTTTTAGAGTCTGCGCAAACAAACAATTAAATGACAAAGTTTATATTTTTTAATGTACAGACAATTGCTTCATGATTAGCTATCAGACAGACAGTGTTAATTTTGGCATTTATTTGATCAGCCCGCTTTTACCCCCGCTTTTTTCCCTGTGTCCGCGTTTGCGTACGCGGTGCCTGACTCCTCTTTTAGCGCCGCCTGTTTGCCAGAGGGCCCATTTAGTGTAATTATACCAGCTACAGAAAGCTAATGGCCCTGACACAGCCGTGTCTATGCCCATTACACCTCGGGATGCCACAAAACACCATTACCACCAGCGGCTACCTGGAACGTGTGCAGTCACGTTGTGTGTGTGTGTGTGTGTGCGTGTTCATGTAGATATGTTCGCTGAAAGAGGTCAGAGGTGGAATGATGCACGTTGAAGAAATAGTGCATGAAAAATGTGTCTTTGTTTTGTTCAGCTTTATTATTCTTTTGCAAGGCACATCTGTCATCTAGCCACCATTCATTTCTCGGGGGTTTTGTGACTTGTGTTAGGTGACACCTACGACAAAGATGGCAAGGCCACTTGAAGGATAAAGCGCTTATGTCCCCACGTTCCTTGTTTCAACGAATCATGGTTCGCAGAAGTTAATCTAAACAGTTGCTTCCGATAAGTGGGATATATTACGGTAGTTTACAAGCATGTAAAGACAGATTTGTTTTCATGAGAATTGTCCAAAGTGCAGCCCTCAGCTAATTTTTTAACGGCCCTGGACACATTCTAAAAAATACTACAACAAAAAAAGCAACAACATAAAAAAGTGGAATGAAAGAGCAAACAAGTGAATTGTAACGAGAAAACGTTGCAATGTTGACTCTAATAACACAACACTGCCATTAAGGCTGTTGAGGCTCCAATTAATCACATCAAATATTCCAATTTGAAATATTTTCTGGGGAAAATATTGCATATTTTGTAGAGATGTCCGATAACGGCTTTTTTGCCGATATTGTCCAACTCTTAATTACCGATTCCGATATCAACCGATACCGATCTATACAGTCGTGGAATTAACACATTATTATGCCTAATTTTGTTGTGATGCCCCGCTGGATGCATTAAACAATGTAACAAGGTTTTCCAAAATAAATCAACTCAAGTTATGGAAAAAAAATGCCAACATGGCACTGCCATATTTATTATTGAAGTCACAAAGTGCATTATTATTTTCAACATGACTCAAAACAGCAGCTTGGAATTTGGGACATGCTCTCTAATATTTTGTGTTTTTGCCATATAAAAAGCAAAGTGTTAAAAATAAGTCCGACATTTTTATTTGTTTTACTTTCATCTCTCGATCAACATCAGATCTGTCCGTTGGTGTTGATTATACATTTTTATCATTTTGTTTGTCTGTTTTTATTTGTTTTATGCCCTTTTTGTCAAAGAAAACTTTGCTTTTTATATGGCAAAAACACAAAATATTAGAGATGTCCGATAATATCGGCAGTCCGATATTATCGGACATCTCTAATATTTTGTGTTTTTGCCAAGTATTTTTAACACTTTTATGAGTGGGGCCCTTTTGAATTCCTGAGAATTTTATTGTGATTTGTATTTTTAAAAAAACGGTCATTGCTCAAAAAAATGCATGTTGTTATTAATTATTGGCCTATTGAAGGCTCCAATTACTTCACATTAAATATTCCACTTTGAACGTCTGTTTGGGGAAAAATATTGCATATTTTGTGTTTTCACCCCCCCAAAAATTGGGTTTTTCATTAACAAAAAGGGCATTAAACATAAAAAAATAATAAATGAAATAAAGCTTTGTATTAACAGATATGTAGTTGATCCAAAGATTTAAGCATTGTAAAAAAAAAAAAATATTTATTAAAAAAAAAAATTCGGGTTCAATGGGACCAAACTTGAGGGGAGCCTTTAAGTCTAAAAACATAAAAATCAGTGTGCGATCCTCCAATTGAAAAAGTTTGGACACTGCTGATGTAGAGTGTCATCAACAATTAGTGGATGCTCAGTGGAATATGTTGTGGTCGTCGCTAGCTAATCATTTCTAGTAGGGTTG
>NC_084742.1:8502500-8635000 GCF_033978785.1 Entelurus aequoreus | reverse complement strand
AAACCCCAAAAATCAAAATTGCGCTCTAGCGCCCCCCTAGGAAGAAAACTGCCTCTAACTCCCACTAGGAAGGTCGTAGAGACATGAAACAAAAACCTGTATGTAGGTCTCACTTAGACCTACAGTTCATAATTTCACATCTTCGGGCAAAAACCAACAGGAAGTTGGCAATTTCCCCTTCAAGACAAAAAATGACTAAAAACACTCATTTTTGATTTTTGAGCTGTAATTTGACCCTTTTAAAATACTTCAAAACTCACCAAAATTCTCACACACATCGGGACTGGTGGAAATTGCGATCTAAAAAAAAAAAACCGAACCCCAAAACTCAAAATTGTGCTCTACATAATTTTTGAAAAAAACAGAGAAAAAACTGCTCCTCAGAGGAAAACTCAAACAAAACTGCTTGTAACTTCCTGTAGGAACGTCTTAGAGACATGAAACAAATACCTCTATGTAGGTCTCGCCTAGACCAACATTTCATAGATTGCCATCCTTCAGCAAAAATCAACAGGAAGTTTGCTATTTCTCCTTCAAACTAAATTTTTGTTACAACCGGTCACCAAACATCAAACGTTATCTCCTCTGAGCGTGTTTGTCGTTTCGGCTTCAAACTGCTACAGGAGAGAGATTGAACCCTTCTGATTAAAAGTTGACGAAAGAGTTTTGATTCGTGCTACCGTTTAGATTTTACGAGCCTTCAAAGACCCGCAGCACTAAAGTTGCTCCGCTGCTGTGATTTTACGCGCCGTCAAAGAAAACAACCACTGTGCCGCGACAACTAGGAAAAAAGACACAGACACAACTTCCTTTAACTCCCAGTACGAATATCGTAGAGACACGAAACAAAAACCTCTATGTAGGTCTCACTCAGGACTACCACTGGACAAAAGTATTGGGACACCTAGGACTAGCACCTGCCAAAATGCGGACCCGTCCAACGCTGCTTGCAGCTTTAATTAGGGTCCGCCTGTACCCTGTATAAAGGACTCCCAAGGGAGTCCTTTATACAGGTACAAAGGAACCTATTGAAATTGTAAGGTTTATTATTATTCCGCAGCTTTGAGCACTACTTTTCCCCCCTTAACATGCTTCAAAACTCACCAAATTTTACACCCACATCAAAAAACGCGTACACAACACTTTAGTAAAAAAACCAAACCCCAAAAATCAAAATTGCACTCTAGCGCCCCCTAGGAAAAAAACAAAAACGAACTGCCTGTAACTCCCACTAGGAAGGTCGTAGAGACATGAAACGAAAACCTGTATGTAGGTCTCACATAGACCTACAATTCATAATTTCACATCTTCGGGCAAAAACCGACAGGAAGTTGGCAATTTCCCCTTCAACACAAAAAATGACTAAAAACACTCACTTATTCCTCTTTGAGCTGTAATTTGACCCCCTTAAAATACTTCAAAACTCACCAAACTTTTTACACACATCGGGACTGGTGGAAATTGCGATCTAAAAAACAAAACGAACCCCAAAACTCAAAATTGCGCTCTAGCGCAATTTTTGAATAAAACAGAGACAAAACTGCTTCTCAGAGGAAAACAACAACAAAACTGCTTGTAACTTCCGGTAGGAACGTCTTAGAGACATGAAACAAAAACCTCTACGTAGGTCTCACTTAGACCTACATTTCATAGATTGACATCCTTCAGCAAAAATCAACAGGAAGTTCAAAACATTTTTTTTTGAAAAAGCGGTCACCAAACATCAAACATTATCTCCTCTGAGCGCGTTTGTCGTTTCGGCTTCAAACTACTACAGGAGAGAGATTGAACCCTTCTGATTAAAAGTTGACGAAAGCGTTGTAATAAGTGCTACGGTTTTGATTTTACGAGCCTTCAAAGAAAACAACCACTGTGCCGCAGCACCTAGGAAAATAACACAGACACAACTTCCTCTAACTCCCAGTACGAATATCGTAGAGACATTTAACAAAAACCTCTATGTAGGTCTCACTCAGGACTACCACTGGACAAAAGTATTGGGACACCTAGGACTAGCACCTGCCAAAATGCGGACCCGTCCAACGCTGCTTGCAGCTTTAATTTGACTTGTTTTGGAAAGTCTTGACAAGCCGAATTTTCTTGTTCTATTGGCAGATCATTTTGCTTAGTTCAAATAAAATACCCCTCATTTTTTTATATTTTTTCCTTGTTTTTGAACACTGACTTTTTGCAGTGAAGGAAATGGAAGTTTTGCCGTATCCAGGAAGTGTTACGTCCGTTCATCTTAACACGATGAAGGAAAAATGGCCAGGAGTGACTCAGCCCAAACATTAAAGAGCCTCGTGGTTATTCAATGCTGAGAGGCAATACGTGCTGTCTTATTTGCCCTTGCGTTCCATTGCGCTCACGTGACGAGAGCATACTTATAAGATACTCACTTGCCACTCGCATCCAGTCCGCGGAATTTGCCGGGGCGCATGTCCGCGTGTGAGCGATGAAAGCTAAGAGAGCCAAAAGTGAGGCTCCGGTGAATACAGATGAGCGAGAGGGCCGGCTGAATTCTGATCAGGCGGCTTTCTCTCATTCTTCCTCTTTCTTTTTCCTCTCCCCAAACGTTGGCGGAGAGAACACTTCAGAGGAGTTGTGCGGAAGGTCAACCGCTTTAACGTCAAGGTTCCTTTCATGCTTTCTCGGCGGAACACGCAACCGTTATGTTTTTTTTTTCTTTCCCCCCTTTCACTTCAACTGCTTTCTTGACATAAGTTGAGTTCAGATAGGGAAAGTGTACTTGTTGGCAAAACACTAATGACCCCGTTTCAGCTTGAAGCAGAAGTACTGCTCCAACGTGGAATGAAGCAGAACACATGAAAGAGTCAAAATAAGAATGTGGTCAAATAATTCTGTCTCTGGGAGAAACATGCTGATTGCTTTTAAAGTCACTTAGAAACTTCAGTTTTGTGTGTTTACTTGAAAGCAAAACGCTTTACGAGTTTTAAACATGCCTTCAAGAAACACTGTTAACGGGGACTTATAATGAATGTAATCTACGTTAATAGGGGTCATATTATGATTTTTTTCTCTACATTTAAGCACTTTCTTGTGGTCTATATCAGTGTTTTTCAACCTTTTTTGAGCCAAGGCACATTTTTTGCGTTGAAAATATCCAGAGGCACACCGCCAGCAGAAATCATTGAAAAACAAAACTCCGTTGACAGTAAAAAGTCGTTGTTACAATTGTTGGATATGACTTTAAACCATAGCCAAGCATGCATCACTATAGCTCTTGTCTCACAGTAGGTGTACTGTCACCACCTGTCACATCACCCCCTGACTTATTTGGAGTTTTTTGCTGTTTTCCTGTGTGTAGTGTTTTAGTTCTTTGTCTTGCACTCCTATTTTGGTGGCTTTTTCTCTTTTTTAAAAATATTTTCCTGTAGCAGTTTCATGTCTTCCTTTAAGTGATATTTCCCGCATCTACTTTGTTTTAGCAATCAAGAATATTTCAGTTGTTTGTATCCGTCTTTGTGGGGACATTGTTGATTGTCATGTCATGTTCGGATGTACATTGTGGACGCCGTCTTTGCTCCACAGTAAGTCTTTGCTGTCGTCCAGCATTCTGTTTTTGTTTACTTTGTAGCCGGTTCAGTTTTAGTTTCGATCTGTATAGCCTTCCCTAAGCTTCAATGCCTTTTCTTAGGGGCACTCACCTTTTTTTTTTTTTTGGTTAAATTATTAGACATGTTTTTACCTGCACACTGCCTTCCGCTGTTTCCGACATCTACAAAGCAATTAGCTACCTGCTGCCACCTACTGATACGGAAGAGTATTACACGGTTACTCTGCCGAGCTCTAGACAGCACCGACACTCAACAACAACATGTCATTTGCAGATTATAATTACTGGTTTGCAAAAAATATTTTTAACCCAAATAGGTGAAATTACATAATCTCCCACGGCACACCAGACTGTATCTCACGGCACACTAGTGTGCCGCGGCACAGTGGTTGAAAAACACTGGTCTATATAAAGTATAATGGTGGTTCTTTGGTTGTTGTTTCACAGACCATCTTCAAGCCGCTTTCTGATTGTCTATTCAGGATGCACCGTTTTCTGTGCCGTCTTACTTACGTGCCTCCACTTTGACTGCGTCTTCTCCCTGGCAGTTTTTAGCACTTCCATAGCCAGCTTACTGACAGATTGGGTTCGAACTGTACGCTTCATTGTATTAGTAATGGCAACAGCTGGGGGTGCATGTGCATGTACGAGACAGTCTGCCCCACAACAAGAGGAGAGAGAAAGAACTTACTGACTGCAGCCCAGACTTAGAGCTCGACTTAAGACACTTTATTGATATCAATAAAACATGTGCTGAATAAAACATTATTTATTTTTATATATATATATATATATATATATATATATATATATATATATATATATATATATATATATATATATATATATATATATATATATAAACATATATATATATATATATATATATATATATATATATATATATATATATATATATATATATATATATATATATATAAATAATGTTTTATTCAGCACAGTACACCTGTTTGTGCTTTTTTCTTGTTACAGTACGCTTGTTTGTGCTTTTTTACTTGTTACAGTACACCTGTTTGTGCTTTTTTTCTTGTTACAGTACACTTGTTTGTTCTTTTTTCCTGTTACAGTACACTTGTATGTGCTTGTTTTCTTGTGCCTCCACTTGTTTGTGCTCTTTTTCTTGTTTCAGTACACCTGTTTGTGCTTTTTTCTTGTTGCAGTACACTTGTATGTGCTGGTTTTCTTGTTAAAGTACACTTGTTTGTGCTTTTTTTCTTCTTACAGTACACTTGTTTGTGCTTTACTTGTTACAGTACACCTGTTTGTGCTTTTTTTCTTGTTACAGTACACTTGTTTGTGCTTTTTTTTCTTGTTACAGTACACTTGTTTGTGCTTGTTTTCTTGTTACAGTACACCTGTTTGTGCTCTTTTTCTTGTTGCAGTACACTTGTATGTGCTGGTTTTCTTGTTGAAGTACACTTGTTTGTGCTGTTTTTCTTGTTACAGTACACTTGTTTGTGCTTTACTTGTTACAGTACACCTGTTTGTGCTTTTTTTCTTGTTACAGTATACTTGTTTGTGCTTTTTTTTCTTGTTACAGTACACTTGTTTGTTCTTGGTTTCTTGTTACAGTACACCTGTTTGTGCTCTTTTTCTTGTTTCAGTACACCTGTTTGTGCTTATTTTCTTGTTACAGTACACCTGTTTGTGCTCTTTCTTGTTTCAGTACGCTTGTTTGTGCTCTTGTTCTTGTTGCAGTACACTTGTATGTGCTTGTTTTCTTGTTACAGTACACCTGTTTGTGCTTTTTTTCTTGTTACAGTACGCTTGTTTGTGCTTTACTTGTTACAGTACACCTGTTTGTGACTTTTTTCTTGTTACAGTACACTTGTTTGTGCTTTTTTTTCTTGTTACAGTACACTTGTATGTGCTTGTTTTCTTGTTACAGTACACCTGTTTGTGCTCTTTCTTGTTTCAGTACGCTTGTTTGTGCTTGTTTTCTTGTTACAGTATGCTTGTTTGTGCTTGTTTTCTTGTTACAGTACACTTGTTTGTGCTTGTTTTCTTGTTACAGTATGCTTGTCTGTGCTTGTTTTCTTGTTACAGTACACCTGTTTGTGCTTGTTTTCTTGTTACAGTATGCTTGTTTGTGCTTGTTACAGTACACCTGTTTGTGCTTTTTTTCTTGTTACAGTACACCTGTTTGTGCTTTTTTTCTTCCCACCCCTTATGTTTTTTAGTAATACTATTTTTAGAATATACTGCGGGGTCGTTAGAAAATAAGCTGTGTCTCCAAACCGCCCCCGGACCGCACTCTGGACACCCTTGACTTTCTAAGCCGTTACTTGCACAGTATCACCTTCAAGCACTTGTTGCGGATGGTTAAGTCTGCATGATTTAGCACAGAAATAAGGCAACTATCACTACTTTTTTTTTTTTGTTGCTACCGCTTTCGTTGGCTAATGAGTTTGGCTACGCATCCTTAATGCCCGTAGGGCGGCGGCACTCATGCTGCACCGGACCATGACGCTGCCTTCGCCATACCTGACTGTAGGCAGGACACAATTATCCTTCCAGCTATTTGGACATAATGCCTGTGTGGATAGTAAATCCACAGTGCTGTACAAGCTGTACAGTGACTACTCTGTATAGTATTGTCCCTTGAGAAGATGTACTGTCTTAAAAACGCTTGCTATCTGTCCAGTACAGGTCTGATCAAAACAAGTATCCTTAAAGAAACATTTACTCTCATCACAGCATCCAGACATAATTGGTGTTATGTCAACAGCACATAGAACAAGCCGAGTATTTTGTTGATAAAGGTTCAATCCGTGTAATGAGTTAGTTATTTTTAATGACGGAGACAAAAGCAGCGCGGGGAAATGACAGGCATTCACTTTGAAAAGCCTCTAATTCTGCATTAATGTTTACTTAATTATCTCCTGACGCGTGTTGTTCTACAACTTTCTTCAGCTATGTTCACCTTTTTAAAGTTATTCAAGATGCTAAAGGTGAAGCACAGCAAGTGCCTGATGGGTAAAAACTGAATGGCAACTTAATTAGTGGAAGAAAACTTTTTTTGTGTGTGTGTGTGTGAACAACGTCACTCAGAATACAAATGGTTTTAGCTGGAAAGTCATTAGGGTTGTCTCGGCGGCTCATTAAAAGCAAGCAAGGAAGGGACAATAATAAGGGAACACCTTCATTTTAATATGTGGGACATGACGATAATGCCGAGTGTTTTGCCCTCGCTTGCAGGTTGACTCTGTGTGGAAAAGAAGGCGCAATAAGGTGGGGAAGAAAATAATTGTCGTTGTTATCTGGGTTATATAGTGGCATCCTTTTCATGAGGCAGATGACGACAACATCGTTTGTCCTCTCCTGTGATTATTAGTGCCGGGATTGGTCATAGAAGCTGTTGTCATGGCAATGATTTGGGGCTTGGTAATGAAAACTCGGGGTACTGATCCATTGTGCGCAGACACTCACACACACACACACACACACATGCACACACAGTCTGTTTCACTAACCAGTCTCATTCCCAGAGGAGCGGGAGGCATTAGTCTTGGAGATGGAATGTGTGTGTTTGTGTTGTGTGTCCTTACTTACACACTAATGTCCACCTTTGTGGGAGGAGAGTTGTGAGATCAACCAAATTGTACTTGACACTATTCCTTTTTTTTGTCCTACCCTCCCTTCCAGATCTTCATCTTGTGTCTTCCTTCTGTCCCACTGCGCGCATTAAAGCATGTTGGCTGAGTTACGTAACATCTGCGTCACTCACGGGCACGCCTGTGCGCTTGAATCCAATGAAAACAGAAGGTTTCACGTGTTACGACATTTCGGGGTTAAGACCTTCCCGGTTACAACGTTTTGTTACTCTCGTGTTAAGACATTCCGCTTTACGATGTTTCCTGTTACGACATTGTCAGGTTCTATTAAACAAGACAAGAAGCAAGGAATTAAACAGAGACAGAATTCAATTTAGCTCAATTGAGGAGAAACGTCTGGGCTATACTCTTGTTCAGTCTCCACCCCGCTCTGACGAAAGATTGTACGCCTCATCTTTTATTCGGACTTTCCCTGATTACATGGCAACAACTGTTTCTAAGGGAGGGGGGTCGTAAACAGCCATCACCTTTGTTACAAAACAGTTCAAATAAAAGGTGCCTGGAGGGGAGTCAGGCCCTTCTTCCTCTCCGCTTTGTAGATCACGGGTGAAGACAAAATCTTCCTGTGGATTACAATAGAAGAAAGAAACCGACGCCTTCATGTCGCTTCCCATCGTACACAGTGGAGTTTTACAAGCCTTCTGCTTGGTAGGATCAAAGACAGCTATTGTCTGCTCGCAGGGCGAGCTGATCTCAATGTAACACAAAGTTTTGTGATAACTTAGATACAATTATTCTAACAGACATTCCGTGTTATGACAATCCGTGTTAGGACATTGCGTGTAATGACAATCCGTGTTACGACCTTTCGTGTTACGACGTTTCGCGTTATGACGTTTTGCGTTACGACGTTTCGTGTTACAAAATCCCAGAATACTACGTTCAGGGTTAAGACGTTCCGAGTTAGAACGTTCTAATACGACATTCTATGTTATGACGTTCCATGTTAATGATTACAACATTCCGTGTTATGGCGTTCCATGTAATGATTACAACATTCCGTGTTATGGTGTTCCGTGTTATGACGTTCCACGTAATGATTACAACATTCCATGTTACAACATTCCGTATTACGACATTTGGTGTTACAACGTTTCGTGTTACGACGTTTTGTTTTACGATATTCTGTGTACGGCGTTCAGGGTTATAACCAGGGTATCCGCGGGGTCTTAAAAAGTCTAAAAAAGTATTTAATCCAATAATTTGAATTTAAGGCCTTAAAATGTCTAAAAAATTTCCTAAAATCTCATAAAAGGTGTTAAATACGATTTTGAAAGGTCTTAAAAATCTATTGATGTTACTTTTATTTAAAACACGCATATACTTCAGTCTCGCTTTGAAATGTTTCCATTTTTGAGAACGCTAATCAATGTTCCCTCGAAGGTGCTCGCCTGTGCAATTGCGCACTGCTCAAGCGTCCTCTGCGCACGGCAAATCTATGCCACGCACAAAATCAAATAAAAATAAATAAATAAGCGCATAACAATTTTCGACACGACACGGACACGACAGAGAAAACAGTTTTCGTCATCATTGTTCAAATATTGTAACGTCTGTCGAGACGCTTAGAGGACATGAATTCCATCCATCACTTTACTGAGCAAAACTCTTTATTGTCGGCCATAAACACATCACCAAAACATTAGTAAAAAAAATTATATCTAGTAAAAGTGGTCATTTTCTGCAGTACAAACCAGACCAAAAGCAACGTTGTTATATCAACAGCAGCCGCTCGCTCTTTCTCACTTGCGCCAACACATGCACATATGGCACTTAGCCAGTGATGCGTTTACAGACACACAAAAAGTCGGACAACTCCAACACCACACATAAAGTGTCATTCCAGGTCGTTACACTATGATTTACCAATCAAATGTGTGCTTATTCTACTGTCATTTATTAGGAATCTTAATTTATATTAATCATGAAATGCTGTTAGTATATTAAATAAATACTAATAAAAATATATTTTTTACAAACAGGAAGTTGCAGGAATGTACACATGATCCCCTGCTTACATCTCATTGTGCAACATGTGAATGTTTAAATGGGAACTAAATGCAATGTCTGAAAGGGGTACAAATTATTTCCAAAGCAGGACCTCCACCCAGACAAACAATACAAGTACACAGTTCATGAAAAACTATATTTTTTGTTATTGTTATTACATTAGAAATGGAAATGACTGCTGTCATTTGATCATAATAATAAGAGAATGTTGTCTGTCTATCTGTGTTGGCCCTGCGATGAGGTGGGGACTTGTCCAGGGTGTACACTGCCTTCCGCCCGAATGCAGCTGAGATAGGCTCCAGCGACCCCGAAAGGGACAAGCGGTAGAAAATGGATGGATGGATGGAGATTGAACTTGTTATTTAGTCAGGTTTGCTCCACTCAATGCTCAGGGAGTTTTTGCGTTTGCTCACAAACGTGAAAAATTCGAGGGAACATTGACGCTAATACGTAACTACAAAACTGAACTAAAGTAGGCTACCTCTGCTGACCCGTCAGAGTTTATCGAGCACCAGCTGTGTGTTGTTACAGCTAAGCATAGCAGCGGAGAAAACCTAATGAAAGCCCACAGCAAAGCCAAATGACTTGCATAAGATGGGTAAGTAAAAGTTTGACGATTTGATTTAATAGTGAGAGTCCAGTCCATAGTGGATCTAACATAATAGTGAGAGTCCAGTCCATAGTGGATCTAACATAATAGTGAGAGTCCAGTCCATAGTGGATCTAACATAATAGTGAGAGTCCAGTCCATAGTGGATCTAACATAATAGTGAGAGTCCAGTCCATAGTGGATATAGCATAATAGTGTGAGAGTCCAGTCCATAGTGGATCTAACATAATAGTGAGAGTCCAGTCCATAGTGGATCTAACATAATAGTGAGAGTCCAGTCCATAGTGGATCTAACATAATAGTGAGAGTCCAGTCCATAGTGGATCTAACATAATAGTGAGAGTCCAGTCCATAGTGGATATAGCATAATAGTGTGAGAGTCCAGTCCATAGTGGATCTAACATAATAGTGAGAGTCCAGTCCATAGTGGATCTAACATAATAGTGAGAGTCCAGTCCATAGTGGATCTAACATAATAGTGAGAGTCCAGTCCAT
The DNA here is from genome assembly GCF_033978785.1 of Entelurus aequoreus. NCBI lineage: Eukaryota > Metazoa > Chordata > Actinopteri > Syngnathiformes > Syngnathidae > Entelurus > Entelurus aequoreus. Next base: position 8,624,673 of record NC_084742.1, on the reverse strand, counting down.
AGTGGATATAGCATAATAGTGTGAGAGTCCAGTCCATAGTGGATCTAACATAATAGTGAGAGTCCAGTCCATAGTGGATCTAACATAATAGTGAGAGTCCAGTCCATAGTGGATCTAACATAATAGTGAGAGTCCAGTCCATAGTGGATCTAACATAATAGTGAGAGTCTAGTCCATAGTGGATCTAACATAATAGTGAGAGTCCAGTCCATAGTGGATCTAACATAATAGTGAGAGTCCAGTCCATAGTGGATCTAACATAATAGTGAGAGTCCAGTCCATAGTGGATCTAACATAATAGTGAGAGTCCAGTCCATAGTGGATCTAACATAATAGTGAGAGTTCAGTCAATAGTGGATCTAACATAATAGTGAGAGTTCAGTCCATAGTGGATCTAACATAATAGTGAGAGTCCAGTCCATAGTGGATCTAACATAATAGTGAGAGTCCAGTCCATAGTGGCTCTAACATAATAGTGAGAGTCCAGTCCATAGTGGATATAGCATAATAGTGTGAGAGTCCAGTCCATAGTGGATCTAACATAATAGTGAGAGTCCAGTCCATAGTGGATCTAACATAATAGTGAGAGTCCAGTCCATAGTGGGGCCAGCAGGAGACCATCCCGAGTGGAGACAGGTCAGCAGCACAGAGATGTCCCCAACCGATGCACAGGCGAGCGGTCCACCCCGGGTCCCGACATTGGACAGCCAGCGCTTCATCCGTTTGTAAACATGGCGGTGAAAGTGAATGAATTGATAATGTAAAAGTCCAAAATCCGGGATAAGTCCGTGTCAAAAGATGCTGAAACACCACAAACACTTGCACAACTTTACAAAGATAAATGTAACCTCCCAAAGGAGTGTTGTGTTGTTTGGGTGGCGGCAATATGAGATGTTTAGAAGTGAAATCATACTATTACATACAGTAGAGTAAGTACACACTCAATTCTCTATGATAGTATTGTACTCGCAGGAAAACTATATAAAAAAAACATAATTCCCTTATATTATTTCTATTATTTGTTCCAATAATTTCAGGTCAGCTTCTCATGCCTAATTTTTTCTCCATGTTTATACAACAACCGACATTTAAAGCTGTTGCCTGTTTAGTGTTTACACTCATCTTATTTTGGGGTGAGGAAAGCAATGGAGAGTCAGTGTTTCCCATAAACTGCCAAGATACCTGTGGCGGTGGGGGCGTGGCTATGGGCGTGGTCACCATGACATCTTCGAGTAATTTGCATAATTTACTACAATGATATGATTTTCTCTAAAAAGGCTCAAAAAATGTATACTTACTAATTAATAACAGTTTTGTTTTAAACGTCCATCCATTCATCCATTTTACAATATAATTACAACACTTTATGTACATATTTATATACAGATTTGAACAATAAGTTATTCACTGAAATATATTTATTAATTGTGGTTCTTACAAAAAATATATCTTATAAAATATAAAAGCTAATATGTCTCTTAAAGCTCTGCCCCTTTAATTAGTGCATACTAAATAATTTAACTTTAGCCTACTACTACAACCATATTATTTGCCAGCAACATAAAGTGAAACAGAGGCAGAGGTGTCCTGCCACAGTCAGTAACAAATAAACAGAAAACAGTAGTGGTCAAAAACAAATAAGGCAACAAGAGAAGTATCCTACACTTCTCTTTTGTAAAGTAAATCTGAACAGCCGATATGGGCATCTACATCAACTATATGATTTGCCTGAGAAGCTGGACAGGACAATTTTATTTTATTTATTTTTATTTTTTTCTTGTGGCGGACGTATTTCTTTCGTGGCGGGCCGCCGCAAATAAATTAATGTGTGGGAAACACTGAGATTTGCCAATGTCATCTTATTGATTGTATTTAATCTTTTTATCACTGTATGTGTCCTGCTCCCCACGTGTTCTGTGTGCAGTGTTAGTGACTGAGGTGTCCTGTGCAGGGTATGTATACAGTATTTGCAATGCTAATTTACCATTGATTGTGTAGCTGTAAGCAAGTAGTAAAGTGGCCAAGTAAGCAAAATGTACTTTCGAAAAAGGAGTAGTAACTACATTTGCAGAAAGTAAGTAAACATAATGGGTCATTTTCTGTTTTTTGTGTCTTTGCATGACAAACGACTTAATTACCGCCTCTTGGGAGATAATGTTTTCACCGTCGTTAAATAAAACATTTTCTTAGCATGGTCCTATTCAAATTAAGGGAAACATAATTACCCACTTTTTTATCAAAATGTGTGTGAATGTTTTCTTTAATACACATTAAGAGGCTTTGGATATGTGTCCGTGTATCTGCGTGTGTGTATACAGTCGTGTTCAAAAGTTTACATACACTTGTAAAGAACATAATATCATGGCTGTCTTGAGTTTCCAATAATTTCAATCAATCAATCAATCAATGTTTATTTATATAGCCCTAAATCACAAGTGTCTCAAAGGGCTGCACAAGCCACAACGACATCCTCGGTACAGAGCCCACATACGGGCAAGGAAAAACTCACCCCAGTGGGACGTCGGTGAATGACTATGAGAAACCTTGGAGAGGACCGCATATGTGGGTAACCCCCCCCCCCCCCCCCCCTCTAGGGGAGACCGAAAGCAATGGATGTCGAGTGGGTCTGACATAATATTGTGAAAGTCCAGTCCACAGTGGATCCAACACATCAGCGAGAGTCCAGTCCATAGTGGATCTAACACAATAGTGAGAGTCCAGTCCATAGTGGATCCAACACATCAGCGAGAGTCCAGTCCATAGTGGGGCCAGCAGGAAACCATCCCGAGCGTAGACGGGTCAGCAGCGCAGAGATGTCCCCAACCGATGCACAGGCTAGTGGTCCACCCCGGGTCCCAACTCTGGACAGCCAGCACTTCATCCATGGCCACCGGACCTATGCAACTCCCCCTCGCAAGGGACAGGGGAGAAGAGGAGAGAAGAAAAGAAACGGCAGATCAACTGGTCTAAAAAGGGGGTCTATTTAAAGGCTAGATTATACAAATGAGTTTTAAGATGGGACTTAAATGCTTCTACTGAGGTAGCATCTCTAACTGTGGCATTCCATAGTACTGGAGCCCGAATAGAAAACGCTCTATAGCCCGCAGACTTTTTTTTTGGCTCTGGGAATCACTAATAAGCCGGAGTTCTTTGAACGCAGATTTCTTGCCGGGACATATGGTACAATACAATCGGCGAGATAGGCTGGAGCTAGACCGTGTAGTATTTTATACGTAAGTAGTAAAACCTTAAAGTCGCATCTTAAGTGCACAGGAGGCCAGTGCAGGTGAGCCAGTATAGGCGTAATATGATCAAACTTTCTTGTTTTTGTCAAAAGTCTAGCAGCCGCATTTTGTACCAACTGTAATCTTTTAATGCTAGACATAGGGAGGCCAGAAAATAATATGTTACAGTAATCGAGACGAGACGTAACGAACGCATGAATAATGATCTCAGCGTCGCTAGTGGACAAGATGGAACGAATTTTAGCGATATTACGGAGATGAAAGAAGGCCATTTTAGTAACACTCTTAATGTGTGACTCAAACGAGAGAGTTGGGTCGAAGATAATACCCAGATTCTTTACCGAGTCTCCTTGTTTAATTGTTTGGTTGTCAAATGTTAAGGTGGTATTATTAAATAGATGTCGGTGTCTAGCAACAATTTCAAATGTTAAGGTGGTATTATTAAATAGATGTCGTGTGTCTAGCAACAATTTCAAATGTTAAGGTGGTATTATTAAATAGATGTCGGTGTCTAGCAACAATTTCAAATGTTAAGGTGGTATTATTAAATAGATGTCGTGTGTCTAGCAACAATTTCAAATGTTAAGGTGGTATTATTAAATAGATGTCGGTGTCTAGCAACAATTTCAAATGTTAAGGTGGTATTATTAAATAGATGTCGTGTGTCTAGCAACAATTTCAAATGTTAAGGTGGTATTATTAAATAGATGTCGGTGTCTAGCAACAATTTCAAATGTTAAGGTGGTATTATTAAATAGATGTCGTGTGTCTAGCAACAATTTCAAATGTTAAGGTGGTATTATTAAATAGATGTCGGTGTCTAGCAACAATTTCAAATGTTAAGGTGGTATTATTAAATAGATGTCGTGTGTCTAGCAACAATTTCAAATGTTAAGGTGGTATTATTAAATAGATGTCGTGTGTCTAGCAACAATTTCAAATGTTAAGGTGGTATTATTAAATAGATGTCGGTGTCTAGCAACAATTTCAAATGTTAAGGTGGTATTATTAAATAGATGTCGTGTGTCTAGCAACAATTTCAAATGTTAAGGTGGTATTATTAAATAGATGTCGGTGTCTAGCAACAATTTCAAATGTTAAGGTGGTATTATTAAATAGATGTCGGTGTCTAGCAACAATTTCAAATGTTAAGGTGGTATTATTAAATAGATGTCGGTGTCTAGCAACAATTTCAAATGTTAAGGTGGTATTATTAAATAGATGTCGGTGTCTAGCAACAATTTCAAATGTTAAGGTGGTATTATTAAATAGATGTCGGTGTCTAGCAACAATTTCAAATGTTAAGGTGGTATTATTAAATAGATGTCGGTGTCTAGCAACAATTTCAAACGTTAAGGTGGTATTATTAAATAGATGTCGGTGTCTAGCAACAATTTCAAATGTTAAGGTGGTATTATTAAATAGATGTCGGTGTCTAGCAACAATTTCAAACGTTAAGGTGGTATTATTAAATAGATGTCGTGTGTCTAGCAACAATTTCTGCAACTCTTGTTTTTTTGTGATAGAGTGATTGGAGCACATACTTGTTGGTCACAAAAAAACATTCATGAAGTTTGGTTCTTTTATGAATTTATTATGTGAGCAAATGTGCTGGGTCAAAAGTATACATACAGCAATGTTACTATTTGGTTACATGTCCCTTGGCAAGTTTCACTGCAATAAGGCACTTTTGGTAGCCATCCACAAGCTTCTGGCAAGCTTCTGGTTGAATTTTTGACAACTCCTTTTGACACGATTGGTGCAGTTCAGCTAAATTTGTTGGTTTTCTGACATGAACTTGTTTCTTCAGCATTGTCCACACGTTTAAATCAAGACTTTGGGAAGGCCATTCTAAAAACTTAATTCTAGTCTGATTTAGTCATTCCTTTACCACTTTTGATGTGTGTTTGGGGTCATTGTCCTGTTGGAACACCCAACTGCGCCCAAGACCCAACCTCCGGGCTGAGGATTTTAGGTTGTCCTGAAGAATTTGGAGGTAATCCTCCTTTTTCATTGTCCCATTTACTCTCCGTAAAGCACCAGTTCCATTGGCAGCAAAACAGACCCAGAGCATAATACTACCACCACCATGCTTGACGGTATGCGTGGTGTTCCTGGGATTAAAGGCCTCATCTTTTTTCCTCCAAACATATTGCTGGGTATTGTGACCAAACAGCTACATTTTTGTTTCATCTGACCACAGACCTTTCCTCTAGAACAGGGGTGTCCAAACTTTTTCCATTGAGGGCCGCACACGGAATAATTAAAGCATGCGGGGGCCATTTTGATATTTTTCATTTTCAAACCATAACAAAATATATGGATTTTTTTTTTAACCTTTAGGGCTCCCAGGGACCATAAAGGGTCTGTCATTAAAATGTTAAAAATAAGTCAAATTATTATTATTATTTTTTATTTAACGCTTACAGTAAATCTCTATCAACTTCAGGTTGATATAAAGTTAAAAAAAAAAAAAGGTTTTATGCCTTTTCTGTTAAAGACAACTTGGTTTTTTTTTATAGTAAAACTGAAATATTTAGTAATTAGAGCCCTAAAAGATCAATAATGCAGCCCACCATTGATTTTAATTATTTCATATTTTTGAGTAATCACAGTGAAGAGTTAAATAAAATCCTACTAAATATATTTGGGATCCAAAAAGTCCCCCACTCTTGGGGGACTTTTTGGATCTTTTTTAAACTTTCAACACTTAAGTTACGAGATCAACCTCAGATATTTCTGTCCATTTTACGTTTGAACTATTATTTTTTTTTATGCTCTTTTGTCAAAGAAAACTTTGATGTTTTTATATGGCAATATTTTTTCTACATAAAACATTTTAAAGTGACATTTTTGAAGTAATTGGAGCCATGGATAGGTCAATAATTCATGATAACATAGATTTTTTGTCTTTTTTTTTTTTTGAACAATGGCAAAAAAAAGAAAAATAAAGAAAGACAAAAGAAAAAAAACAGCCTGCATGGCAGCTTTGTGTCAACATTGCAACTTTTTCTCGTTAGATTTCACCTCATTCCACTTTTTTAAATGTTTTTTTTAATTTTTGCAATATTATCAATTTTGCAATTTTTGCAGAATGTGTGGCGGGCCGGTAAACAATTAGCTCCGGGCCGCACTTTGGACACCCGTGCTCTAGAAGGTCTTATCTTTGTCCATGTGATGTCAGATGAAACAAAATTTGAGCTGTTTGGCCACTTTGACACTAATTCCACATTCACACATTCACACACTGATGGCGGGAGCTGCCATGCAAAGCCCTAACCATGACCCATCAGGAGCAAGGGTGAAATGTCTTGCTCAAGGACGCAATGGACATGACTAAGATGGCGGAAGCTGGGGATCGAACCAGAAACCCTCAAGTTGTTGGCACGGCCGCTCTACCAATACATGTATATATATTAGAGATGTCCGATAATGGCTTTTTCGCCGATACCCGATATTCAAATATTGTCCAACTCTTAATTACCGATTCCGATATCAACCGATACCGATATATACAGTCGTGGAATTACGTTTGATGTAACGTGGCACGCTACTTTTGATGTGGTAGTTTGACAGCGTCAGAACCACAGCAAGTTCAATGCAGGAAGTATATTTTTACTAGAGATGTCTGATAATGGCTTTTTTGCCGATATTCCGATATTGTCCAACTCTTAAATACCGATTCCGATATCAACAGATAAGGATATTTACAGTCGTGGAATTAACACATTGTTATGCCTAATTTTGTTGTGATGCCCCGCTGGATGCATTAAACAATGTAACAAGGTTTTCCAAAATAAATCAACTCAAGTTATGGAAAAAAATGCCAACATGGCACTGCCATATTTATTATTGAAGTCACAAAGTGCATTATTTTTTTTAACATGCCTCAAAACAGCAGCTTGGAATTTGAGACATGCTCTCCCTGAGAGAACATGAGGGGGTTGTGTTGTGTGTGTGTGTGTGGGGGGAGGGGTTGGGGGCCAGCAGGGGTGTATATAGAATAGAATAGAATGGACTTCATTGTCATTATATTTGCATATAACGAGATTAAGGACTCCAACTTAAGGTGCGGTAGGTGGGAACAAATATGGGGTAAAAATAAATTACACAACAGGTAAAGAAAAAACTAACAATTGAAATAAATAGACTATTGTATTTATTAATATTGTAGCGTCCCGGAAGAGTTAGTGCTGCAAGGGGTTCCGGGTGCGGATGTTCTCCCGAAATGTGTTTGTCATTCTTGTTTGGTGTGGGTTCACAGTGTGGCGCATATTTGTAACAGTGTTAAAGTTGTTTATACGTCCACCCTCAGTGTGACCTGTATGGCTGTTGACCAAGTATGAATTGCATTCACTTGTGTGTGTGAAAACCCGTAGATATTATGTGACTGGGCCGGCAAGCAAAGGCTATGCCTTTAAGGTTTATTGGCGCTCTGTACTTCTCCCTACATCCATTTTTCTTCAAGTGCCTCCTTATTGTGCATCTTGAAACAGCCACACCACAATTTTTCAGAGAGTCCTGTATTTCAGCTGAAGTTATTTGTGGATTTTTCTTTGCATCTCGAACAATTTTCCCGGCAGTTTTGGCTGAAATCTTTACTGGTCTACCCTGAATCCCTCATTTTCCACTTCTTAATCAGCATTTGAACACTGCTGATTGGCATTCTCAATTCTTTGGATATCTTTTTATACCCCTTTCCTGGTTTATGCAGTTCAATTACCTTTTCTCGCAGATCCTTTGACAATTATTTTGCCTTCCCCATGACTCAGAATCCAGAAACATCTGTGCAGCACTGTGTGAAAGATGCAATGGTCTGTCAGAAGCCCAGAAACTCTCTGACCTTTTTGTGCACACTCATTAATTACAAACAAACACGTCACAGGTGAGGATTGGAACCTTGATTAGCCATTCAAACATGTGTGTGTCAACTTTTGTGCATGTTGTCAGATCAAAGTCACTTGGGTATGTAAACTTTTGATCAGGGTCATTTGGGTACTTTCTTGTGTCATTTTGATTTAAAAAGAGTAAACACAGTTGTTTGCCAATAAATAGCTTCACACAACCATTAAGCATGAGTGGAAGAAATGTTTTTGTGTTATCATTCATACTTTTTGAAGAATGGCCTAGAAATGATACATTCTCCCAGGGTATGTAAACTTATGAGCACGACTGTATGCGTATGTATCGTGCCTTGTTTGGGTAGTTTCCCTGTGTTTGAGGTCTATTTCTGTTCTCAGCACTCCTTTCTTTAGTTACCCCCCATTGCTAGGAGTGCTGATTGTGCACACCTGTTTTTGTGTGGTAATTAGGACTTACGCGCTGCCAATCCCTCTCAAGCATCTTCACATGCCAGTGTTCCTCGCAGGATTGTCATTAGCTTTACGCTGCTGTTTCGTCTCATGATGTTTTCCTCACGCCATGCTAGTCATTTGGGATCATGCCTCAGGCTTCACGTGCGCATCCCAGCGGCACAATTTTTTTTTTCTTTCTACTATTGACGTATTTTTGCCTACTGAAAGGTTTGCCTCCGCATATCGGGATCACAAACACCGACGCCATGCCAAGACGTGACACTAGCTAGGAAAATATTCCATTTCCTGCTTTACCGAAGTTGTTATTATCACGGTCACGTTGCGGAACCAATTAACCGCGATAAAGGAGGCACGATTGTGTATATAACTTCTTCTTTCTAAAATAATGGTTTGGTGTGCATGAGAAAGTGGAAGCGCAAACATAACTTTCTTTAGGCCTTTAAAGCCTGAACCAATAAATAATTGACAAAAAATTCAAATTTGTGGAAACTGGAGCTTTAATTGGTCCCGCTCAAAAAAGTTCACTGTGTCTTCTTATGCATATGCTTTTCATATTTTTTTGTCGTCAGACAACAATTTTTTAGCTGAAATGTTTTGACTGATAGGCAACACGTCACATGGGTCAGGTGGAAAATTCCATTGAATATACCGAAAGTATTGTCTCACTTCCAAAAAATGTGAAAAGTTTAATTCGTCCTTTTGAACAAATCTTTTTTTTTTTTTTACAACAATCAATTTCTATATATGATTTTCATTTTGTAATATTTTTTGACACCGCTGGTCCCAAAACATTATTTTTTATGTTGTTTTTATAACAAACCAAGCATATTGCAACACCCAGAAATATCCATCATGTTATTTTCCAAACATAAAAAGAACATTTGTCATCGTCGTCTCCCTCCAGCTGCTCTAGACTACTTGAACTCACTTTTTTAAAATCATTTTCAAAGCATCTTCTACGTTATTATTTGTCAGCTAAAAAAATGTACAATATATATTGTTCATTATGTATTTTTTTTTACGTGATTTTTTTTTTCTCACTCATAAAAATCAAAAAGCTAGAATTTATCATCACAACAAACGCTGAGTGATCATCACAACATAATAAAGCATATTGCAGTGTTATTTGTGGCGGCCCGCCACAAAAGAATTACGTCCGGCACAAATAAAAAAATTAAAAATTGTATTTATTTTTTTGTCCTGTCCAGCTTCTCAGGCAAATCATATAGTTGATGTAGATGCCCATATAGGCTGTTCAGATTTACTTTACAAAAGAGAAGTGTAGGATACTTCTCTTGTTGCCTTATTTGTATTTGACCACTACTGTTTTCTGTTTATTTGTTACTGACTGTGGCAGGACACCTCTGCCTCTGTTTCACTTTATGTTGCTGGTAAATAATATGGTTGTAGTAGTAGGCTAAATTTAAATTATTTAGTATGCACTAATTGAAGGGGCAGAGCTTTAAGAGACATTTATTTTTATATTTTATAAGATATATTTTTTGTAAGAACCACAATTAATAAATATATTTCAGTGAATAACTTATTGTTCAAATCTGTATATAAATATGTACATAAAGTGTTGTAATTATATTGTAAAATGGATGGATGGATGGATGGACGTTTAAAACAAAATTGTTATTATTAATTAGTAAGTATACATTTTTTGAGCCTTTTTAGAGAAAATCATATTATAGTAAATTATACAAATTACTCGATGATGTCATGGTGACCACGCCCATAGCCACGCCCCCACCGCCACAGGTATCTTGGCAGTTTATGGGAAACACTGTATTGGTTTTGTATATTTGACCTCCTAATATACTATATTGTGTAATGTAAACATATAAAGGCTGTATGTTGCTCCATGATATTTATAATGCATGAATCGCAAAAAAAAAAAAAAAAGGCCAATCGACTAATTTAGAGTTACATTACCTTTTATAGCTGCTGTTTCAAATTTGATACACACATTTTCAACGGTTTTACTATAAAATATGTATTGAAAATTAAGTAATTTCTTGCCTTTTCTTTTTCAACTTTGACAAAGATTCTCTTCAAATACTTCAAATATATTTCTTCTTTGTGGCAATCTTTCACCATCACAGGACAGCCCTCTTCTAAGTCAATTACTGCCCCCATGTGGATTATACGTGTAATGCGTGTATCTGATCTGATACGTCAGGCTCTTAAGGAGAAAACAAAACAAATTACACTGATGATGTAGAGCAGTGTTTTTCAACCTTTTTTGAGTCAAGGCACATTTTTTGCGTTGAAAAAATCCGGAGGCACACCACCAGCAGAAATCATTCAAAAAACGAAACTCAGTTGACAGTAAAAAGTCGTCGTCACAATTGTTGGATGTGACTTTAAACCATAACCAACCATGCATCAATGTAGCTCTTGTCTCAAAGTAGGTGTACTGTCACCACCTGTCACATCACGCCCTAACTTATTTTGAGTATATTGCTGTTTTCCCGTGTGTAGTGTTTTAGTTCTTGTCTATTTTGGTATTTTTTTGGTATTTTCCTGTAGCAGTTTCATGTCTTCCTTTGAGCGATATTTCCCGCATCTACTTTGTTTTAGCAGTCAAGAATATTTCTGTTGTTTTCATCCTTCTTTGTGAGGACATTGTTGATCGTCATGTCATGTTCGGATGTACATTGTGGACGCCGTCTTTGCTCCACAGTAAGTCTTTGCTGTCGTCCAGCATTCTGTTTTTGTTTACTTTGCAGCCAGTTCCGTTTTAGTTTCGTTCTGCATAGCCTTCCCTAAGCTTCAATGCCTTTTCCTAGGGACACTCACCTTTTGTTTATTTTTGGTTTAAGCATTAGACACCTTTTTACCTGCACCCTGCCTCCCGCTGTTTCCGACATCTACAAAGCAATTAGCTACCGGCTGCCACCTACTGATATGGAAGAGTATTACACGGTCACTCTGCCGAGCTCTAGACAGCACCGACACTCAACAACAACACACAGTTTGCCGACTATAATTACTGATTTGCAAAACGTATTTTTAACCCAAATAGGTGACGGCACACCAGACCGGCTGCAAAGTGGTTGAAAAACACTGATGTAGAGGACTCAAAAACATATGTATTATTTATGATACGTTTGGCGTTGAAGTTAACCACACTAAAAAATAGTACACTGCTGAGGTTTGCGCCGACATTCAAGGTCATCATTCCTCGTTGATGTTGTTTCTCTCTGAATGTTCTGAACTCCTGCGCTCGCTCTTGTAATACTCCACGCACGCCTCAGCAGCCCATCAATGCAACATGGAATGTTTCTCTCCTCCAACAGGGCCTGATGATCCTGCTGCAGAACCTTCCCACAATGCACTGGGGCAACGAGGAAGTCAGCGTGCTCCTGGCCGAGGCCTACAGGTTGAAGTTCGCCTTCGCCGACGCCCCCAACCACTACAAGAGATGATGACGCTGCGCCCCCCACCCCCCCAGCCGCCTCCTGGCCATTCACACTTGAGCTATGAGAGATTGAAGTAACTGAGAGGGCGACACACTGAACATGTTTTTTTTTTTACTTTTTGTGTTTTTTCCCCCCCCAAATGCGTGGAAGGCGACCTCAGGTGCAACGTGGAGCGATTGCTGGCGATGGCCAATGAGTGTTCTGGCTCTTTCTCTGCAGAGATTTGACCTTTTTTGTCAGTTTTGTGCAGTCAATGGACGGCGGCGCAAAGGGCAGAGCACGTGGCGTGCATAACTGAACCTTCTCTCCCGCTCAACCTGACGTTTTTTTTTGTTGTTTTTTTTTTGCCTTCGCCTTGCCCTCGAGCGATGAGGATTGCCCCTCCTTGGAGTCCAGAGAGCTTCATCAGCATCCACATGAATCAAGCGCCACCGGGGGGTAAGAATTTATCTCCCTGCAACATCTTATTTATTGGCTCCAGGGAAGTCATAAAGTGTCTCAATAGGACGCGTGAGGATTGGTCAAGGGACTTACCTTGGGAAAGATTTTTGTTTGCAAAGATTGTTGTTGCCACCTGAGCCCACAGGGATGGACGCCTTTCCATTTTTCTTCCCCCCGCTCACATTATCAGCCTTTTAGAAGTTTTTTTATTTATTTTTTTATGATTTGTCTACATTATCCCATTAAATCGTGCCTGACATCAAGAAATATATATATATATATATTTTTTTTTTTTTCCAATTTTTACATGTTTTTATTTTCATATTTTGCTTAATGTTCTGGCTGTTATGTGAGTTACAAACCCCGCCCCTATAATAGTGATTGTCCAATCATATGGCAGCAACACTTCCGACGTCTTTCCCACCCTCCGTTTTAGGAAGTCCATGATCATATTTCTATAATGACACACTTGCAGGTCACAATATTAGGCACACCTACAAAAGGGGAGGACCAGCCTATCAACAATTTAAAGAAGGGCGGGGCTTACTGATGAATCACTTTTGTTTTTAATGCCTTCATTTAACAAGTGTAAAAAAAAAAAAAAAAGTTTATATTTTAGCCTTTTTTTGTTGTTTTTTTAAATTGAATCAGTAGATAGAATTAATATCTGGCATCCCCCTTTTAAGGAAGTTGGGGATTTATTGAAGCATCATGTTTGTTCTGATTGCCTTGATTCGCTAGAAAAAATAAAATAAAACAAATAATACAGATTTAACAAGTGTAAAAAAAAAAAAGCTGATCTTTTAGACTTTTTTGAAATTTAATAAGTAGATAGAATTAATATCTCGCTTCTCCAATTTAAGGAAGTGAGGGACTTATTGAAGCATCATGTTTGTTCCTATTGCCTTGATCACATTGAAAAAAATATTAAAATAATACAGATACATAGCAAGTGTAGAAACATTTTAAAAAAGTTGATTTTTTTAGACTTTTAAATAGTTTTTTTAAAAAATTTGAATCAATAAAGATACTATTTGGGATCTCCAATTTAAGGAAGTGGGGGGGTTGTTAAGCGTCACATTTGTTATTATGGCCTTATTCTGCGAAATACATTGATAAAAAATAAAATAAAAATACAGATTTAACAATTTAAAAAAGTTAATCTTTCTGACATTTTTATTTTTTTTACTTTTTACATTTAATTTTACAAAATGAATCAATAGATATAAAAAATATCTGGCACCCCCATATTAAAGAAGGGCAGATCATACTGTAGCATCATTTTTGTTCTAATCCTTTATTCCACAAATGACAATCGATTAAAAGGAAAAAAAAAACACTCATTCAAAAGGTTTTGTTTTTTTAACTTTTTTAATTGTTTTTAAAACATGAATCACTAGATAGAATAGATATCTGGCATCCACCATTTAAGGAAGGGCGGGTCTCACTGGAGCATCACTTTTGTTCTTATTGCCTTATTCCACAAATGACAATTGATAAAAAAAAAATTAAAAAAAGATAAACAAGTGTAAAAAAAAAAAAGTTGCACTTTTAGACATATTTTTTAAACTTTTTAAAATTTATTTTACAAATGAATCAACAGAATAAATATATGGCACCTCCAATTTCAGGAAGGGCAGGGATTGTTGAAGCATCACTTTTGTTCTTGCCTTATTCCACAAAAAGACTTTGATGAAAAAATAACAGATTCAACAAGTGTAAAAAAATATATTTTTAAAAAGTTGATCTTTCAGACAACTTTTTAATATTTTTTTTACTATTTAAATTTTATCTTACAAATGAATCAATAGAAATAATAAATATCCTGCATCCTCAATGTGAGGAAGGGCAGGGCTTCTTGAAGCATCACTTTTGTTCTTATTGCCTAATTCCACAAATGACAATACATTAAAAAAAATATATTCAGCAAGTGTAAAACAAGAAAAAGTTTATTTTTCAGACTTTTTTTTTTAATTTTTTTTTTTAACTTTTTAAATCTTATTTTACAAATAAATGAGTAGATAGAACAAATAATGTAGTGTGAGTCTGCACACACAAGCATCCCCATGGTGGTGAAAGTGCATGTCCTTTCTGGCTGGAGCCTCCCTCTTTCACCCCGTACACACACACACACACACACACACACACACACACACACACACACACACACACACACACACACACACACACACACACACACACACACACACACACACACACACACACACACACACACACACACACACACACACAACTTCAAATCATCTTTGAAGAATCTCCTGTGCCCTTAAATAACATTTCAAGCAGTAGTTTTTGCTCTCCTTACCTGGACGTTTATTTCTGACAACCAACAGAAAAAGACAAAAAAGAAAAAAATCCCTCCTTTGGCTCTCAAGTACTGACCTAAATCAAACAGTAGTTGTTCCTAAAAAAAAAAAAAAAAATGTATAGAATTTTTTGAAATGGGAAAAAAAAACTGTATATAGAAAGTGTAAATAAATCCAATATATGACAAGAGTGTGTTGCATTGATTTTGTGTTGATGCTTTAGTTTTGAAAGTCATTGTGTGTTTATTCTTGCAAATGCAGCACATTGGCATAATGTATTGTGATTTGTTCCCCTTCAGAAAGCCACAATGTGCATGTGTGTCCTCCGATGGAGCTCCCCGGCTCTCGTTAGGCTGAGTGATGTTCACACAAGCAGCCAATTATGGAGTACTGCTCACCCAGGACTACACGTCATTTCATGGGAAATTAAAAATACATTAGTAGCAACAATGGTCGCCGGGACTGTTCCGTGTGTCTTGCGTCACCTTTGGGGGACATTACATCATTACACATTTAAGCCCTAGCTTAGGCATTAGCTGTGGCTCTTATCCTAAATATGGAAGCTTCTCAAAAGACTCCTTCATGTGTGGAATACATTCTTATGCAAATGTTGCAAACAAGTTAAAACTGAAAAAATGTTTAGTTTTATTTTTATTTTTACGTACTACTTGTATTTTATTTTTGTACTCTGGTAATTTGGGGCTTGTAGTTTTGGTATTATTATTAGATGTCCATCCTCACTTAATCCAAAAAAATTTTTGATCATGTATTTATATAAATATATATTTATGTATATACATATTTATGTGTACATATTGTTATATATGCATGTATACATTCATGTATATATATATATATATATATATATATATACAATTATGTAATCAAAAATATATATATATGTATGTATGTGTATATATGTATATATATATATAAAATTATGTAATCAAAAATATATATATTTATATGTATGTATGTGTATATATGTATATGTATATAGACATATGTATGTATATGTATGGATATATATGTGTGTGTATATATATATGTATATATATATATATATATATATATATATATATATATATATATATGTATGTGTGTGTGTGTGTGTATAAATGTGTATATATATGTGTATATATGTATGTATGTGTATGTATATATGTAATATATATATACATATATATATATATATATATATATATATATATTTATGCACTTATACATATACACATATATATATATATATATATACACATACATATATGTATATAATGTATGTATGTATATATAAGTATATTGATAAATATATATATGTAGATTAATATATATCTATATAGTACATGTATGTATACTGATAACATTTAGAATATTTGTCCAGTACAATGTTATAAATTGAAATCAAATTAAAGAATATATTCTTTTTTTTTTTTTTTACATTCTAATACACACGTACATATAAAATATGTTGTCTTAATATTTAAGAATGGATAGACATTTAAACATGTATTTATTTTTAAATAGAATATACATAATGTGCATAATTATGTATAGATACGGGTTTTTATAAACACATACAAATATATATGTACAAGAAAAATTAAAAATGTTAAGTTAATTTTATATGTATTTTTTGACATCCATCCATTTTTACTGCAATATTTAAAGGGATTAAAACGAAGGTAAATTACTTTTTTATGTACGTTTTTTTTTTGACAACCGGAAGTGTTTTTTTGTGCACTTTGATGACGTCACAGAACATTAGCTGATTGCACCCAGGTGTGGATGTGAGCATTCAAACTAGTGAGGAAAATGGCGAAAGTCTGTCACAAAGTGTGTGAAAGAAACCTGGGTGAAGTTGCCCCGCCAGCCCAAAGTGTAAAATAACATTTTTTTCCCCTTTTACTTGATTCCTGGATGACAATTTTGATATATTTAGGGAAAACCGACACAAATGTTTGTCCAAGTCCTTCATGACAAATCTAGGTTGGTGGTCTTAAAGTGGAAGCAAACAAGGTAAGACCTTTAGTTTTAAATGACAATATTTTGCTGAATATATTGTTTTGTTAGCATTAACCTTTTTAAAAGTTGGCTTCACTACTTTTGTTGTTCTGTAATGCTTGTACCAGTTTAGCTTAGCATGTTTGTATTTGTAGCATGGAAGCTATTCAATGCTAGCAGAGCTAAGCCTGCTTTATAAAGTGTTTTTGTCAATAAAGGTAGTGTTGGAAAACTGACATTTCCTACGCACTTCCTAGTAAAGGTGGGAATCTTTGGGCACCCCACGATTCGATTAAAAATCGATTATTGATGCATCTTTAATGTACTGTATATACAGTATAGGCCAAAAGTTTGGACACACCTTCTCATCATTCAATGTGTTTTCTTTATTTTCATGACAATTTACATTGTAGATTGTCCCTAAAGGCATCACAACTATGAATGAACACATGTGGAGTTATGTACTTAACAAACAAAAAGGGGAAATAACTGAAAACATGTTTTAAGATATGTTTACGCTTTTGGATCCCCAAGAATTTCACTAGGATTTTTTTCTTTAAAACTGTCATTGTTTAAAAAATAATAATGCATTAAAATGAAAGATGTCCGAAAATTGCTTTTTTGCCGATATACCGATATTGTCCAACTCTTAATTACCGATTCCGATATCAACCGATACAGATATATACAGTCGTGGAATTAACACATTATGCCTAATTTTGTTGTGATGCCCCGCTGGATGCGTTAAACGATGTAACTTTACCATGAATTGATTAACGTGGACCGCGACTTAAACAAGTTGAAAAACCTATTCGGGTGTTACCATTTAGTGGTCAATTGTACGGAATATGTACTGTACTGTGCAATCTACTAATACAAGTTTCAATCAATCAATCAAAAACAAGGTTTTCCAAAATAAGACAACAACTTCAACTCCAATTCTGGAAAAATATGCCATCATGTGCCATATTTATTTTTGAAGTCACAAAGTGCATTATTTTTTTTAACTTGCCTCAAAATAGTTTTCAATTTGGGACATGCTCTCCCTGAGATAATCCTAATACCCACTAAAACTATGGGAAATACTATACTTTGACTTTCACAAAGTGCATTATTTTTTTTTTTTTTTTAAACATGTCTCAAAACAGCTACAAAAACAATGAAGGCACACAGCTTCAGTCCAGAGTATACTAGAGCATACTTGCCAACCTTGAGACCTCCGAATTCGGGAGATGGGGGGGGGGGGGGGGGGGGGGGGGTGTATATTGTAGCGTCCCGGAAGAGTTAGTGCTGCAAGGGGTTCTGGGTATTTGTTCTGTTGTGTTTATGTTGTGTTACGGTGCGGATGTTCTCCCGAAATGTGTTTGTCATTCTTGTTTGGTGTGGGTTGACAGTGTGGCGCATATTTGTAACAGTGTTAAAGTTGTTTATGCGTTCACCCTCAGTGTGACCTGTATGGCTGTTGATCAAATATGCCTGGCATTCACTTATATGTGTGTAGAAGCCGCATATATTATGTGACTGGGTTGGCACACTGTTTGTATGGAGGAAAGTGGACGTGACAGGTTCTAGAGGACGCTAAAGGCAGTGCCATTAAGGCACGCCCCCAATAATGTGGTCCGGGTGGAAATCGGGAGATTGGTTGCCCCAGGAAATTTTCGGGAGGGGCACTGAATTTCGGGAGTCTCCCGGGAAAATCGGGAGGTTGAAACCGATACCGATAATTTCCGATATTACATTTTAAAGCATTTATCGGCCGATATCGGACATCTCTAATTAAAATCAATGTTGTGAATTATTATTGTTTAAAAAATAATAATGCATTACAATCAATGTTGATATGAATTATTGACCTATTCAAGGCTCCGATTACTTGGCATCAAATATTACACTTTGAAATGTTTCTTTTGTTTGCTCGATAAAAAACACAGCTTCTTTGACAAAAATCGCAATAAAACAGACAAAAAAAACAACTTATCGACGGATAGATCTGAAGTGGATCTAGAGAATTAGGCATTGAAAGTAAAACAAATTTATATATATATATATATATATATATATATATATATATATATATATATATATATATATATATATATATATATATATATATGTATATGTATATGTATATATATATATGTATATATGTATATGTATATATGTATATGTATATGTATATATATATATATATATATATATATATATATATATATATATATATATATATATGTATGTATGTATGTATGTGTATGTGTATGTATGACTTGTTTAACACTTTAATGAGTGGGGCCCTTTTGATCCATGAGAATGTTTTCAGGATTAAAAAAAAAAAAGTAATATTGAATTAAAACCAATGTTTTTATGAATTATTGAATTTAAGGCTCATATTACAATTACAAATATTCCACTTTGACAATGTTTTGGGGCAAACTGTTACATATGTTGTGTTTTTGCCATAAAAATCATTAAAAAAAAAAAACATTTTAATGACAGATCTGAATTTGATCTACAGATTTACACGTAAAAAACAACTTATTTTTAATATTTTTATGACTGAGACCCTTCTGTTTCTCTGGGACCAAACTTGATGGGAGGCCTAAAGGTATTTAAAAAAATTTAAAAAATAAATTTATATATTTGTTTTGAAAATGTAAAATATCAGAATGGGCCCCGAATGCTTTAATTTTTCAGTGTGCAGCCCTCAGAGGAAAACATTTGCTTTAGATCCAGGTGACAGCTCAGGTTTAGCATGTAGCTTAGCATACAGTAGCCTTGTTTAGTTGGCAGCAATGTAATATGTGGTCACCTGACTTCTAAAAGTGATGTCATCCTTCATGCAGTTTGTCCTGGTGCTGGAAGCAGTTAGCTGTTTCCACCTGCAGCCTCCAAGCACACAACACAAGCTTTTCTGCACAAGGTTGCTGACCATCTTGTTTTTCCAGCCTTATTTGAGGGGGGAAAAGGCTCAACTTCAAGGACTTGGATTGCACACAAACAACTGGGTGAGTGTGGTTTATCTGTCTTAATAATATAAATTATTATCAATAATATAAGTGTGTTACGTCCACTTGGAATGCTGGGAATTAATATTCATTTGGTGTAAAAAATGAAGGCCGGTGTTTACAAAATCCACCTTGGTTTCCGCTTAACAAGGTTGCAGCATTCAAGGATGCGAACATGTGTATACCTGCGCTAATCGTCTGCTTTGAGTGTTTTTATTATATATTTTTAGTGCTGGCGTTTGATAATTTTTCTGCACGCACGTCCTCCAACATCACAATGATTACATTTTGCGACTGTAATGTCACCACGATCCCAGCAAACATGCTTATGCAGACCAGAAGCAATACACAACACAGAGTGGCTGAGTCAGCATCTTTCCAGATCAAGTACAACCAAACTTGCGGGTCTTTTAGCGAAATGCTCACCTGCCATCTGTGCAGGTGAAAATCTAATGTCGAGCCTCACGCCGTCATGTCAGGTGACTCGGCTGCAGCTTGACCTCGTTTTTTGCCTCATTTCAGTGCCACTGGATAATTTATTCATTAAAATGAATTAACTATACATCTATTTAATGTATCGGAATTCAAGTAATTATGAATCATAACTATTATCGTTTGTGGAAATTAATAGTAGCAATGAATTTGTTTGATTTATTTAAGTGATTGTATATAATTCATTGAAATTAATTGAAATGAATAGTAACTGAATATTTTTAATTTGTTAAAATTAATTGAAATTAGAAACAATTACCGTATTTTTCGGAGTATAAGTCGCTCCGGAGTATAAGTCGCACTGGCCGAAAATGCATAATAAAGAAGGAAAAAGACATAAGTCGCACTGGAGTATAAGTCGCATTTTTTGGGGACATTTGATAAAAGCCAACACCAAGAATAGATATTTGAAAGGCAATTTAAAATAAATAAAGAATAGTGAACAACAGGCTGAATAAGTGTACGTTATATGAGGCATAAATAACCAACTGAGAATGTGCCTGGTATGTTAACGTACCATATTATGGTAAGAGTCATTCAAATAACTATAACATATAGAACATGCTATACGTTTACCAAACAATCTGTCACTCCTAATCGCTAAATCCGATTAAATCTTATACGTCTAGTCTCTTACGTGAATGAGATAAATAATATTTGATATTTTACGGTAATGTGTTAATAATTTCACACGTAAGTCGCTCCTGAGTATAAGTCGCACTAGCCCAAACTATGAAAAAAACTGTGACTTATAGTCCGAAAAATACGGGTAACTCAAATTAGTAAAAACAATAAATTTATTTTATTAAATTTAATTAAAATGATTAGTAACTATTAATGTATTAAAATTAATTGAAATTAATAGGAACAAGTTATTGTTGAATTGATTAACTATGAATTTATTTAATTAAAATCGAAAAGAATACTGAATGTACTGTATGAATATGTGTATTAAAATTAATTAAAATAATGGTAATTATTAATTGATTTAAACATTTTACAAATTAGAGACAACTATGAATTTATTTAATTAGAATTAATTGCAAAGTTTACTAACTATGAATGTACTAATTAATTTATTAAAATTAAAAATAACTTCATTTATTTAACAGATATTATAAATATAAAATAATAAACTATGAATTTATTTTATTTTATTTAATGCAAACGTTTAGTTACTAGTTTAGTGAAATTAATAGTAACATTTTATTGTCAAATTGATTTTAAAATAAATTGAAATTATTAACTCTAAAATTATTTAATTAAAATTAATTTAAAAAAATGCTTACTGTGTGAATGTACAAATTAGATTATTCAAATTAATTGAAACAATGGTAACTGAATTTATGTAATTTATTTCAATTGAAATGATTAGAAATTACTGTTAATGTATTATTAAATTGAATTAAAATTATATTAACAATTAATTTATTCAAATGATTTGAAATATTAGTAACAGTTCATACAGCTGTGTATCACACAGTAAATTTAAATAAATATTTTATTTCATGAAAATAATTGAAATGATTTGTGACTAATTTCTGAATGTAATAGTTGCTATTAATTTATGAAATTAATAGCAACTATTAAAAAGCAAAGTCTATATATGTGCATTATTTTGATGCTATCTCAATTGGTGCTACCAATTTCAAATAAGTTTGTACACATTAATTCATGGCTTGTTAATTTAATTACTTGTACGAACTATTAATTTAGCAGTAAAATACATATTGGGTATCAGGGCACCGAGAATCCCTTCTCCTATAGGAATCATTTCTGTTCTCAGCAAGCGGGTTGTCATCCGTGTTTACACTCGTGCACGGCAAAGGCCGTTGTGCAAGCTGCGAGGATCGCAACTGCACGTTGTGCCTCCAAGGACCCGTGTTGCATGTTGTGTGTGTAAAAAGCATGGAGTGTTGTGCCCCTCAACAGATGGGAAAGACTTAGTATGCATGAATGCACACGTTATGTAGCCTTCCATTCACAACTGGATCTAGGTATTGTGTTGCCACGGATACACATTCAAGGGGCTTTTTGCGACTTGCTCAAACTTACATTAGTTTTTTTTTTAAACCAAAAAAATCTAACAATTACTAAATATATTGAGTACAAGTTGCTCGTCAGCCCGCAGAATGTTTCTGGCGTAGGCGTCTTATCACTTACCGCGGTCTCGTATGCGCAGGGAGCGCCTGCACATTGGCACAAAAACAGTCCAAGAGAAGCGACTAACAATTTGCCCTCATATTGTTATGATAGAATATACAAACCATGATAGCTAATGTTAGCTAGTCAAATTAGCTAAGAACACACAAAGCTAATGTGTGTTACCTATGGGCGTCGTTTATGTCATTTCGTGCTAAAAAAGGGAAGATAGGCATCTGCGTAAAGGTTGCAACTAACAACTATTTTGATAGTGACTAGTCATCTTAACGATTAGTCGACTAATCGGATTATGAAGCATACACATATATACAGTGACTCTAATTTACCCCAAAACTTTAAATTTTGGCCCCAGATATCAGTGTTTCCCACACATTCATTTATTTGTGGCGGCCCGCCACGAAGAATTACGTCCGCCACAAATAAACATTTTTTTATTTATTTGTTTTTTTTGTCCTGTCCAGCTTGTCAGGCAAATCATATAGTTGATGTAGATGCCCATATAGGCTGTTCAGATTTACTTTACAAAAGAGAAGTGTAGGATACTTCTCTTGTTGCCTTATTTGTATTTGACCACTACGGTTTTCTGTTTATTTGTTACTGACTGTGGCAGGACACCTCTGCCTCTGTTTCACTTTATGTTGCTGGTAAATAATATGGTTGTAGTAGTAGGCTAAAGTTAAATTATTTAGTATGCAGTAATTAAAGGGGCAGAGCTTTAAGAGACATTTTAGCTTTTATATTTTATAAGATATATTTTTTGTAAGAACCACAATTAATAAATATATTTCAGTGAATAACTTATTGTTCAAATCTGTATATAAATATGTACATAAAGTGTTGTAATTATATTATAAAATGGATGGATGGATGGATGGATGGACGTTTAAAACAAAACTGTTATTATTAATTAGTAAGTATACATTTTTTGAGCCATTTTAGAGAAAATCATATCATTGTAGTAAATTATGCAAATTACTCGATGATGTCATGATGACCACGCCCATAGCCACGCCCCCACCACCACAGGTATCTTGGCAGTTTATGGGAAACACTGGATATGTTTAGGTTTATAACAATAGGAATTGAGATTAATTCGAGAATTGATATTTTCACACCCCTAGTACGTACTGTATGATGCTCATTCAGCTGTTACAAAAATAAAAATAACTTAAACTTTTGTACATTTTTAAAACGACAGGCAAAGTGCTAAAAAATATATATATTTTTTTTAATGGAAAACAAACCCCGTTAAAATAGCAGCAATAAAAACACAAACATGCTAAAAAAGAAACAAGCATTTTCTGAAAATGTTTAAAAAGCTGCAGACTAGTATATTATTGATTAACTCCTGGCGTTTTTATCAATCTAATAGACTAAATGTATAAAATTGTACCATTGATTAATTTTTTTACATTTTAGCTATTGAATGAATTGTGTTTTTAGTTTTGGGTTCATTGGTGCCCAATGTTTAGCGTGTGTTCGATTGACATTTCTTATTGTATTCTTTCTTCCTTGCACTGCAATGTGACACTGTTTACACCTGAAGTTCCTGACATATAACCGCCGAATGTTCCAGACTGTAAGCTGCTACTTTTTTCCAACGCTTTGTACTCTGTGGCTTATAAAACGGCGGAAGTAATTTCTGGATTTTTCTTTGCTAACGACCATAATGTTCTGTATTAAATAGATTTCTTAGAACACCGACACTGAAATGGTATGTTATTGTGTGTGCTATGGTGCCATTTTTGTGGACAAGTTTGCTCACTGCAGGTGCTGCTGGTTGATATGTACTTCCTGTTTTGTGCCGGAAGTATATTTGTCCATAGCGTTTCTTTCCGAAGGTTTTCTTCATTCATCACTCCAAGCAACGTTTGTATGTTTTACAATATATCTAAAACAATTCATTCTTACTAAACCGTCCCATGTGTGATGTCTGTAGGTGTGTTTTTTATGCATATTTGTACACGCTATCGTAATTTAATGAAGCTGGCGTCGTTAGCATGAGCGAATATGCTAACATGTTTACGAGTGTCTGTGTTAGTATTATTAACATACAATGGCATTCTTATTGGATTGTTTCAGTTTCACAAATTCCTCAGTAAATTCACAAAAACGTCACCGTGGAGTTATTGAGTCTGTCTAGCTGATTGGAGGGCTAGAAATCCCAGCACATTCTTCTTTGGCAAACCTCTCAAACTCCGCAAGATTTGACAGTCTCCTGCCAATGACGTTGATCCTCAGTTCTCCCCAAAGATTCTTGATAGGATTCAAGTCGGGTCTCTGTGCAGGCCATTCAGTAACATTGACGTTGGCCTTCTGGAGCTAGTTATTTACCAGGATTTACGTATGTTTTGGGTTATCATCATGTTGGAAGTCATACCCAGTTTTGCTGCTGACTGCTGGAGGTGTTCCTCCAATATCTTTATTTCTTTAGGATTCCTTCCACTTTGACAAGATTCCCAGTTCCAAATGGACTGAAGCATGCCCACAGCATAATACTCCAACCATCTTATTTCTCTGCGGGGACCGTGTTCGTAGGTTTGTATACTTTTCCCTTCTTTCTCCAAACATAAGCAGTGTCTCCAGGGCCAGAGAGCTGGAGTTCTGTTTCATCTGACCAAAGGACACACTTCCAGTATCCATAGACTCTTTCTAGGTTGTCCTTTACATACTTCAGTTTGGCTTCACTGCAGACGTGGACTTTTTCTTGATCGGCAGCCTCGCAGTCCATTCCTATTCGATTGTCTTCTTTGAAACTACAATTTCAGACTTGGCCAAGTCATTCACTAGTGTCTTGGCAGTTGTTCTTAGTTTTTTTAGACACATCTCTCACTATCTTTTTTTCCAAAGTCTTTGAAATATTTAGTTTCCTACCTCTGCCAGGCTTGTTTTGTACCATGCGGCTGTCTTTGGTTTTCTTTATGATACTTCTCACTCCAGTTCTTGACACTTGGAAACACTGTTTTCTTCTGTTTTTGTCATGATGCTTTCTGAGTCCTAAATCATCCATGAACTGAATCTTGTTTACTGCTCACAGGTCCCTTTTTTAGAGTCAGTGTTCACTGGCGAGTTTGATTAATCCAACACTTGCTGTCTCTCAGACTGGTGGACATTTTTAAGGGGGCAAATCATTTTGTCTGTGTGCAAATAAAACTATTGCAAGCATCCAAAATGAAAGTAGGATGCCTGGAAAAGCTGTTTGAATGAATGAACGAATGAAATTAGTTTATTTCAGTCATATAATCAACCATTTTGTGTGATCAATTTAACAGCACAAATTATACATATTAGCAATCTCACACACACACACACACACACACACACACACACACACACACACACACACACACACACACACACACACACACACACACACACACACACACACACACACACACACACACACACACAAAAGAATGACCGAAAAAAGGAATAGGCTGAAGCCAAGGCTTATATTTGCCTATCCTATAGTTTCACTGATAATTAGATTGCCTGGAAAATCAACATTCAAAAAATCAATTGAATGAAAGTAATTGTTTCTATATTTGATCATTTTCCATTATTTCACCTTTTCAAGGCTTTCTTAAACCTTAACAAAGAACTACATGTCTTCAACTCATCACTGAGCTTGTTCCACCATTTAACTCCTAAAACTGAAATACATTTGTATTTTATATTCGTTCTTACTTTACATATTTCAAAAATCAATATCAATGTTTAAAAATACTTAACATATGAAATTTTCATTGGAGCTAATAATTTTTTCCTCGACTATATATAGACTACAGGGAAGTGGTTTAAAAAAAATCATGACATGACCCCTTTAGTTAAGATGATAAAAGTACTATTTGCAAAGAAACACAATGTCTTCTATTTCCGTATTCTTTGCATGGTTTTTTGTAAAAATTGATTATTCATGGTTTCCTGTATGCGGTTGTATCATGTGAAAAAAGGCAACGGCAGGAGTTCAATATAGCATGAACACGTTTTATTTCCATTTTAATGTGGACATCAGTGGGGAATTTCAATCAAGACAGAATGCTTTGGCGACAAGTAAAACAAAAAAACCCACACTGAAGAATACCTGATATCAGCAACATTCATGTATCGCCTCTCATATATACCTCCATTTACTTCAGTAGCTCACGCAGCATAAGAACAAATGGATTACGTGCTGTTGTGAAGGTTAAAGACTAATATATACGGCCGATCCTACAGCAACCTGATAGCTTATGTAGTCTTCACCCGGGTCACAATTACCTCGTGCACTGCCAGTGAAAGCAAGCCAAGTGTGTGTACTTGGGGGATTTCTATCGTTATAGATGTCTGACAGTCTGCCTGTCTGCCTTTGATTAGACCTGCTGGGTAATCCACTAAAGGATTTCTCCGCATCAGGGAGCTAGAAGAGGGGAAAGGTAAGGACAGCTGAGATAAGCACATACATTGAGGGGGGAAAAAGACCAAATAAAGCACCGCGCTTGCATTTCACTTGCAGACATTGAAATCACAGGAGGTCCAATTTTAGATTTGCCGGCTGTGGAATCGTATCAACAGGACATCGGAGAGTCCACAGGCGGAAAGAGTGATTTGTCCACAGCTTTTGCTTGCCTGGGAAAAAAAAAAGACTCTATCCCGTACTCAGTGTGGGTTTGATGCAGCTTGTTCAGGACTATTACTGTAATCCACTACTGTCGCAATAGTTCTATATTATCCATTTTAATGTGAGTCTCGAAGATTTACCTCATTCCTGTGAGAATCCTGCGTGTGACTGAAGCATTGAGGAGCGGAAGTTGGTTGATTTTATCCAGGAATCACTGCAGTGTGCTCAAACACGCACCAGGGAGCATCTTTGAGCAGATAATACTGTATCATCTCTTTCTCTTTCGGACTTATCAGGTCTTTACTTTGAGGAAAAGACATTGTTCACTCACGCTTTAAGTGAGGGATGAGGCAGAAACTAATGCAGACTCCTTCTGTTTTTTTTTGTTGCTTTTTTTATGTACAGTGCTAACCCCGTGGAGTGTACAGTTAAACAAGGAAACTAATAACTAAGGATGGGTACCGTTCACAGTAGTTGTCAATTTATTGAATTTATAAAATGTATATAAATGATTAGTACTTCTAATTCTTGAATTTGCTTATTCAAAATAAACAATAAGACTATCTCTCCTGCAGAACACAACGTGTACAGGTGGCTGGGACCACCTCTTCATTACTGGACATTACCAAAGGCGTTCCACAAGGCTCAGTGCTGGGGCCCATTTTATTTTCTATCTACATAAATAATCTTTGTAATAATTTGTCAAATGCAATGTACCATTTTTATGCAGACGACACCATTATTTATTGCTGTTCAACCTCCATCACTCAGGCTTTTGAGTTTTTACAAGCTGCTTTTGATGTCATCCAGGCTCGCTTATTTGATCTTAAATTGGTTTTAAATACAGATAAAAGCAAGGTAATGGTTTTCTCTCATTCAAGGGTGCTACTGGAAAATATTCCAAATATTGTAACATCAAATGGAAACCCTATAGAGCAGGTCTTAAATTACAAGTACTTGGGTTTTACTCTTGATCAGGAGCTTTCATTTAAAGCTCATATTAACAACTTGGTCTCTAAGCTTAGGGTAAAGCTTGGTTTCTTTTTTAGAAATAAAAACTGCTTCTCTCTTAAAGTCAGAAAGAAATTGGTGACAGCAACTATCTTGCCTGTAATTGATTATGGAGACGTGCTTTATTTTAGTGCTTCATCTAGTGCCTCCAGTCCTTGGACACTGTTTTTCATTCAGCACTAAGATTTGTTACTGGCTGTCGTGGTCTCACCCACCATTGTCAACTGTATATGAAGTCAGACTTATCTTCATTGAGTGCACGCAGATACACACATTGGCTGACTATCATTTATAAGGCTCTTTTAGGTTTAATACCTCCATACTTGTGTACTCTGTTACAAAGAAAAAGCAGCTCTTACGCATTACGTTCTAACAATTTGTATGTTTTAACTGTTCCTCATGTACAGACTGAATTTGGCAAAAGAGCTTTTGGCATTGCTGCCCCTATGGCATGGAATGCATTGCAGACGAAACTGAAACTTACAGAACTACTTCCATTTGGAGCCTTCCGTTCTGTCCTGAGGGACAAACAGCGAGAGACGTTTGCACAGTGCCTGTGTTTTAAAGATGTAAATCTCTGTTGTTTTACAGTTCTCTTATGTATTTTAAAATGTATGTCTTAATGTATTATTTTTGAAACTGCTCTGTGACATGTGCTGTTGACCTCTTGGCCAGGTCACCCTTGTGAAAGAGATCTTGTTATCTGGTTAAATAAAGGTTCTATTAATTTATAAAAAATAAATGAAACAATTAGGAGCTAATGTTATGATTTATTAGAATAAAGTGACATTAATAGTATTTATGAATTTACTTAATCACAATAAATTGAAATCATTTTAAACTAACTGTTGAATTGATTTATTTTAGTTGGAATGATTAACTAAGAATTTAATTACAATTGATTAGTAACTTGTTTAATGTAAATTTTTCGGTAACATTTTATTTTTTAATGTAACATTTAAAAATGAGCTGATTACTGTGCTATCCAGTTATATCTTATACCACAGATTTGGTCCGCCACATAATTTTATGTGGCCCACCAAAGCCTGTAAATAATACGGGTCAAAGTACTTGACAGAAAATAAATACATGTACTGCATACAATTGCATATCTTTTCAACTTGAATATGTAATAATGTAAATTATATTATCCTACATTTCAAACTTTTGTTAAAATAAAACAAAATACTCATCTGCTTGACTTATGATTTAAAAAAAATAAAAATTAAAAAAAAAAATTAAAAAAGTTATCCATCAAATTGTACGCTCTAAACATGACACATTTTACGGTAGAAAAAAGTGTCAGCTCTCTCGCCAGAATTTTACCCTAAAAAACTAAATTTTTCCAGTTGCAGTGAAAAAATCACTGTAAATATTAGGGTGAAATTCCGCCGACTGAGCTGCCAGCAAAATCTACAGATTTGTTTTTACAGTGTACTTAAAAAATATATACGGTAATCAAATGCATAGGCAACTGTGTAATAATACTTATACATTTATGGTCATAGTATTCACTGTTATGGGTTGTTCTTCTCCTGAACCCCTGCACATCAGATTGACTTGAAATTTCTCACACAGCTCTACAAAGTAACATCAGGGCGTTTGGTCGAATCCCCACAACATTTGTCACACCCCTTTAGGGGACTGACAAGCACATGTGTGTACAATTTGAGTCTAATTGTTTGAAAAACATGGCCGCCATCATGCGAAACGTCTTTTGAAAGGACGCAGGCGGGACCTAGCAACTAATTTCCCCTATTTTGAATCATTGATTGTCTAAAAATCAAACATTTTTTGGGGGGGTTCCATGTTACATCTGCTTTAAGAGCAGGAGTTCTTGACCTTTTTGACCTCGAGCCCCAACTTTTTCGCACTACAGAGGGGCCCAGGGCCCACTCGAATATATAGATCTTACTCTTCATCTTCCATCCATCCATCCATTTTCTACCACTTGTCCCTTTCGGGGTTGCGGGGGGTGCTGGAGCCTATCTCAGCTGCATTCGGGCGATCTTAATCACATTTAATAATTTCGTCTAACCTACTTACAGTTAACAGGATAAAAATTGTCAAACGATTTAAAAGCATGTGTTAATCACAAATATCATTATCAAGGCTTTGGTCAGGCTGATTATAAAAATAAGAACTCATCAAATGTACTGCAAAAGAAGGGATTCAAACTGATTAAGAAACCATTTACTAAGGGTGTCAAAAAAAATAGATTTTTGAATGACTCACGATTTGTAACGACTTAATTGATTCATAAAAACTGATATTTTTTTTGAATATCTTTTTCAGCCAGGCAAATCATATTGTTGATGTAGATACCCATATTTTCTGTACAGATAAGTGTTACAAACATTTATTAAAGCTGTTTGTCTATTTTATGGAGGAGTGTAGTTAATCATAGAACTGGCACTCAATGTTATTAAAAGTATGGATTATGAATCGAGATTGGTTTTGAATCTTAAATGGTCTCTGAACCGAATTGAATCAAGGTGTTGACCAAAGATTCACAGCCCCAACACTTACATGTAAATATGCAGTGTTAAAAGAAAGTAATTCTACCAAATTAAAAAAATAAAAATGTTTATTAAACTGTCAAAATAATATTGAATGCAAATGAACCTACACCTTCACCACTTTAGTCCTAATTTTTTGCGCTTAAAAACGTCTATGACTTTAGCTCCAGACTTCTTCTGTTTGTTTGATATTGTATTACAACTGAGTACCACTGCTGAGAAATAGATATTTTGTAGTGTTAACGATGAGCAGTACAAAATCTATTTTACAAGGAGTCACGATGGCAACCGTGTGATGTCGTAAAGCGGATGAAGCCACCAATTTAAGCATTTGCTCTCTGCCAGCAGCTGGGCAGCCGGACAAATGTGGCCGCAAAGTGTGAAGGTGTACAGTACAAATGGTGTGAGTGGAGCACGGTGGGAACATACTGTGAAATCCTGTTGGTCACCCCACGCTCCCCCTCCCTTGCTCCACTCAACTTCCCCCTGTTTAAACGCAGGCGGCGTCTCGACGGGGCGCCGCCAACCGACTTGAAATCTGCCCGACTTCATCCTCCCTCGCCCGTTTGAACAGCACACTGAAATGTTAATTCCACCATGCCGTTCCTTGTGCAGCATTCATGGGACCCCCTACCGAGAACAGAGGAGACATTTCCACACAAGTTCAGAGACTACGCATCTCTTTCGGAGCAGTGTCGCTCCTGGTAGAGGTAGTGCGTGTCCCTCCGTATGGCCTCATTTGTACTGATTTATATTACATCAAGCCCACTGGTAACATTGTTTTTACTGCCTGAATTCCTCCATCTGTGTTTATTTCTTATGATCAAACAGTCAAGAGTGTAGAGTCGACATAAACGGGTTTGATCTGACGAGCGCACCATTCCAGACCCAGTTATGGTCCCAAACGCTGTAGCAAGCCAACTTGTGAAAGATCTACCATGTAGAGATTTTACTCTGGTAATAATGCAGTCAAAGTGGGGTGTCCAAACTTTTTCTGCTGAGGGCCGCTTGCTAAAAAAACAACACAATTTATAGATGTTGAAGGGGAACTGCACTTTTTTTTTGGAATTTTGCCTATCGTTCACTTTCATTATGAGAGACAAGAAGACAAAAAGTTTTTCTTTCTAACATATAAAAATCGGCTCGTTCCAGATGGCTAACAATGCAGCTAATGGCAGCAATCAATTCCACCTCCAAATCACTTTAAAAATGCATTCAAAAACTGTCAATCATTCTTCATTTACGTTTCGTTACCTGTATAATAACCAAGCTGTAGCAAAAAAGCTAACTACGGAAAGAGTTAAGCTAGCTTCTACGTCAGCACGAAATGCGTTTGAGTTTGTAATGCACAACACTGCGATACAACACCAATTTGTACTGACTGAAAAACATGAACAATCATATTACAGTATTTGTGAAGTATTTCATGTTTTGTTTGTACACAGCTAGCCAGACAGTGTATGTACTGTAGTTGTAATAACACGCATGAGGTGCTGCGTGTATCATGATCGATATTAAAGTGTGACTCACAAGATGGACAGTTGTTCGTCGAGACCAGCTGGCCGGGGACGTTTTCTGTTGACTTTGGGTAAGCGGTCCATTTATGTCAAATAGCTTGTCTCCAAGTTCCATATTTATAGCGTCAAAACCCCCTTCCATCCCCCTCCCCCGGCTTCCATCTGCTCCAACGTCTCCCTCTTTCTTTGTGCTCGCTTCTAGAAGCAACAGTTCATCCTCAGTATATTCAGCGTCAAAAGTATAAGGTTGTAGATCCTAAATTTGTCCAATAATAGTCGTCTCCCTTGTCGGTTACCAAGTCTGCCATGATTAGAAAACACACTTGTTTGATTCCAGAAGTAGGAACACACATGTTGCCAGAAGTCCGACGTGTGCTGCTATGGAAACAGAAATCAATGCTCATAAAAAAAATCAGTCCCAAAAATGATTAAAATAATCAAATATTATCAAAATATGGTAAATATTGAACATGTTACATATCTTTATGAACGTGTCTGTTACTACATTATATATAGACTTGCAGTGTGTATGGTAGTGTTGAAACAATACCAATATTTTGGTACCGGTACTAAAATTATTTCGGTACTTTTCTAAATAAAGGGAACCACAAAAAAATTGCATTATTGGCTTTATTTTAACAAAAAATATTGGGGTACATTAAACATATGTTTCTTATTGCAGTTAAGTCCTTAAATAAAATAGTGAACATACTAGACAACTTGTCTTTTAGTAGTAAGTAGACAAACGAAGGCTCCTAATTAGTCTGCTGACGTATGCAGTAACATATTGTATCACTTATCATTCTATTATTTTGTCAACATTATTGACAAGTGGTAGAAAATTAATTATTAATCAACTTGTTCATTTACTGTTAATATCTGCTTACTTTCTCTTTTAACATGTTCTGTCTACACTTTTGTTAAAATGTAATAATCACTTTTTCTTGTTGTTTGATACTTTAGCTTTGGATGATACCACAAATTTGGGTATCAATCCGATACCAAGTAGTTACAGGATCATACATTGGTCATATTCAAAGTCCTCATGTGTCCAGGGACATATTTACGGAGTTTATAAACATAATATGAATATAAAAACAATTAAAGATGTTGTGATGCCAAAAAATATCGACATAATCATAGTATCGACTAGATACGTGCCTGTACTTGATATCATTACAGTGGATGTCAGGTGTAGATCCACCAATGGCGTTTGTTTACATTTTGATGCCGGTGAGCTACGGTGTGTAGTGAAGCATGTTTAGCTATTCCTCGTCCTGCAGGGATGATACTTGTAAGAAACATACTTTGTTGCCATGGAGGCGAGGATTAGTGATTTAGAAGTAGCTAGAACACTGCAGACGGCGGATGGACGTTAGCCGATAGCTAGCTAGCCATATCTTAAAGCGCCTCTTCCTTAGGGTGTTTCAGTGTTATAACTTCACCTTTATCGTTAGTTTTTAAGCCAAAATGCGTCTGTTCTCCCTTTTCTGTCTACACACTGTGTCTGCTTGTAGGTACTCTGTGATTGTGCGCTGCTGAACATGCTCGTCTGCTTGTAAAACCAGCAATGACACAACGTGACTTTGGCGCGGGCGGGACCGGTACGTTTCAGAGACTGTATAGTACCGAAAATGATTCATTAGTACTATACTAATACCGGTATACCGTACAACCCTAGTGTATATAAAACGTTGATGGAGGGTTTTAAATATGTTTTAGAGGACTTTGAAGGGTACAACGGTGACTAGCACTAGCCACATCTTTCAAGCCTTTTTTGTCATCTTTAAAATGGTTTTAAAAAAAAGACGTATTTTTTGTCTCACATGATGATTGTGAACAAGAGGCAAAATAAAAAAAATGTGCAGTTCCCCTTTAAAGGTCCCCGGGACCCCCAATGGTCTGTCATAAAAGTATTAAAAGTAAGTTATCTAACAATTAGGGGCTTACATTTTTTTTATTTTCGAATGAATCGCGATAATTTTTTGTAAAGATTGTTAATTCAAATACATTATTATTATTATTATTATTATTATTTTTTTTTTTAATCTTTTGCAACAAAAAACTTGAATTTCACGATAAAATCCATATCGCCCAGACCCAGTTGGTCATGATGGTGGTACTCGGAAGAGCCAAGTGTTTTCTGAGGTGGTACTTGGTGAAAAAAGTTTGAGAACCACTGATATAGATCAGTGTTGGGTCGCGGGCGCCCTATAGAGGGCGGTCAAAAATGTGTTTCTCAGCTGTGGTCTGTATGGGCGGCAGCGGTACTCAGTTGTAATACACTATTCCACCACTTGTAGCAGTAATGACAATATCACACAAACAGATGTCTGGAGGTAAAGTCGAAGAGAAGTTTCTTCAGCGCAAACATTTTGACAAAAGTGGTGAAGCTGTAATTTCATTTGCACTTTAATTGTATTGACAGTTTAGTTCATTTATAATTCATGCATTTTATTACAGCACAACAAAATATAAATTCATTTTTTGATCAGTTATTTATGAGTCCCTTGTTTGGCAGTTGATTTGATTAATAATTAGACAAAGGTTTATGTGTTAAATAACAATCTTTGTGATTAACACATGCTTCCATATGATTTGACAAGGTTGTTAAACTGTAAGTAGATCAGATAATATGATTAAATCAAGTGTAAGATTACTAATTCAGTGTTATTTGAGGCCCCTCTTGAGTGGACAAGTTGGGTTCCAAGGTCAAAAAACTTTAAATAACCACTGATCGAGTTAAACTTAGGATCTATTAGTTGATTATAAGCTTTTTTTTTTTAATGTTTTGCTTTCTCAATATTTGATAGCCTTGATTTCCATTCATTATTAGGCTACTGCATGCTATGATGCCTAATTCCGATCTGATTTATGCAGTCGTTCACGTTAGTTACAAAAACAAAACAAGATATTTATTGTGACTGGAATTTTTCCTTGAACTGACTCGCATGGTGTTTATAGAAGCAAACATGGCTCCAATCCTAACAGGTATCAGTCTTGAAGCGTGTGTGGCAATTTCAAGTATTTTGTGCAGCTGGAGTCAACATCAGATTATTTGGCGTAGGAAATTGTGGTACCTTTTGCTTTGACGACTGTTCCACTGAAACATTGAGGTATTTTCTAAAACATATTTTTTTGTTTTCCGCTTGGTTTCTCCCTATTTATCCTCTATTTGTTCTCAAATAATTATGACGTACGGTATAGGCCAAACGTTTGGACACACCTTCTCATTTTAATGCGTTTTCTTTATTTTCATGACTATTTACATTGTAGGTTGCTACTGCAGGCATCAAAACTACGACACCTATGAAGTGAAAACCCTTTCAGGT
Source organism: Entelurus aequoreus (assembly GCF_033978785.1). Classification (NCBI taxonomy): domain Eukaryota; kingdom Metazoa; phylum Chordata; class Actinopteri; order Syngnathiformes; family Syngnathidae; genus Entelurus; species Entelurus aequoreus. The sequence continues at coordinate 8,589,280 of NC_084742.1, read as the reverse complement.
GACTACCTCTTGAAGCTCATCGAGAGAATGCCAAGAGTGTGCAAAACAGTAATTATAGCCAAGGGTGGCTATTTTGAAGAACGTAGAATATAAAACATGTTTTCAGTTATTTCACCTTTTTTTGTTTATATAACTCCACAGGTGTTCATTCATAGTTGTGATGCCTTGAGTGACAATCTACAATGTAAATAGTCATGAAAATAAAGAAAACACATTGAATGAGGAGAAGGTGTGTCCAAACTTTTGGCCTGTACTGTAGGTCGGATGATTTATTGCCATATGCAGTACGAAAAAGGCCTTGGTCAGATTTGTAAAAAAAAATAAAAAATAATAATTATACTGTTCACACTGACATGAAAAAATCAGATACATGCATGTGGGCAAAAACAAAACATAAAATCACAATTGACCTGCAGTGTGGGTAGGACACGCTGTAGTCTGAGGGCCTGGTGCTGGATCCAACCTGTTTGTTCTCTACAAGCGGGGACATACCCAGACAAGAGTAGTTTGGCTTTGTTGTGGTGCAAAATGACACTTTAGACCTCTGCCGGCGTGTCCGTTTCTCCTTTCCAGTGTCGGCGTAAAGGCCTGTAAGGTTGTGCTCAAACAGCTTTGGAAATCACGCTAGCATGTTTGTAATACAGACATCTTTACAAGTTTCATAATCGTTAGCCAAATGGTTAATTAGTTGCTAAGTCCTGTCCGTTTGGTTGATGGTAGTCTTGTGCTTGTCTGTGCCAAATTTCGTGGCTATTCGACTAAACACCCTAAAGTTACGAAGTCGAGGTCAAACTGTGAGAAATTTCAAGTCAATTCAACTTATAATAGCAGCACTATCAACTGGTGTATTTTTCAGAGAAGTAGTTGTCCAGGAATAGAAGAGTTAGCTTCCACACACAAATATATGATTTCCTCTGAACAAGCAGTGGACAATATATTTTTTTTGCGTAAGAGAGCTATTTGTTTCTTTAAAATGTGTAGCTCTAACAAAAAGACCTGCCGCAGAAAACTAAAACTTGCAAATAGGGCTTTTTGCCATTTTTGCTAATGCAAGTATCAGGTGCTTTTGTTGCGCCATCTTTTTACTCTGCAAGAGAACATTTTCAAAATGTAGTTGGGGGGGTGGAAGTGCACTTTCAACAAATTGGATCAAAGCTGGAATTATAATTTCAATATATTAAATGACAACACTCGTATTTAATTCACTAAGTACAAGCTAAGTGTTTTCCGTTCAATGCAAGAGTCTTCATAAATTATTCATAAAGAGGCCGAGCAAAAAGTGCTCGAGTACAACAAAAGCCAGCAACGTGGACTCGGAGTATATTAAAAAATGTCAAACAGCCTCGGGGAGCTATTCATGTTTGTATAAAAAGATAAAATAAATAACAAAGTCAGTCTTCGGGATTGTGTAAAAAAATGGCTGTAAAGCTGCATGAAGCTTTCATAAAGAGGTTTCTTGGTGGGTAATTGCATCCATGTCGTGAGTGACGACACTTCCAAACTTTATCACAAAAATAGACCAGTTTGATATCCTTTAACATTTTCTTCATTATTTAACAAGCAACATGGCAAACACCTAATATACAGTATGAGCCGTTTGCTTCTTAAATTTGTCTTTTTTTATTTAATTTTTTAAAGTCTCAATCTGATAATACACACTTTGAACTAGTCAAAGTGTGTATTGCGCCATCTCAGAAAAAAATATATTTCATTTTTGAAAACATTCGAGTTACAGGACTGACAACAGAAGTGAGTTTTTAGCATACAATTTGCCAATACATGAAATATAACAATATGGAATGAGTGGTAATTGCATATGTACACTAATCAAATTACAGTTATTCAACCAAAAAAATATTTTTGCAAATAACTTCAAAAAGCAATTTGGGTAACAGCACTTTTAATTATATTAATTTTAGAAATTAATTTTGTTAAAAATCAATGTGTTGGATGACTGATCTTTTTTATCATGCATTCATGCATTTTATTTCTGACATGTCTGTCATTCACACTGTACACATGAAGGGTATATGACATACAGTAATTCAAAATTAAATACAATCACTTAATGAACCTCATCAAATGACTTCTGAATTGTCATCCATGTTTGCACACTGGATGGGATGTAGCAAGAAAAGGAGCGATCGGAAGCCTCACTAACGACACCACTAAGCTGCTTGGTTTTACACTGTCCGGTTTATAGTGGAAGATCATTTTGCATGTTCAAAGATAATAATAATACCTGAGATTTATATAGCGCTTTTCTAAGTACCCAAAGTCGCTTTACATGTTAAAAACCCATTATTCATTCACACCTGGTGGTGGTAAGCTACTTTCATAGCCACAGCTGCCCTGGGGTAGACTGACGGATGGTGTTGTTATCCTTGATGACGGTCTTGGCATTTGACCGGTTATCAATCAATCAAACTTTGTTATGCTTTACACCACAAAAAAGGAGAAGAAAACACACACAAAACATGGCATAGCACTGAGGATTGAGGAAATACCACCTTTGAGGCGTCCACACTGGAGAATATTTAAAACTAACTTAATCTAAAAAATGTATAAAACATGTTAAAATATATGTAAAAATAACATAGATAATACAAAAATAAATGACTAAAAACATAACTTCATGAAATAATAGTAGTAACGATAGCAGTAAATAAAATGGACAATAACAGAGTATAAATTGAAAAAAAACAAACTAGGAATTTAACATGAATAGTGAAAATTCTGATTTAAAAAGATGTCTTTAACCTTCAAAACAAAAACAAAAATCAATGGTCTTGAGCAGAGCTGGGCAAATATTTTGTCTCAGGGGCCACATTGAGAGAAAAATCTGTCTGGGGGGGGGGGCAATGTGTATGTGTGTATAAAAAATATATACACACTTAGCTGTAAAACAATTTTCATGAACACTAATACCAAAAGTCACAATGTCCGATAGAGTTCTAAAAACGTTATGACAGACCACCTCAAAAAACGGAATGGAATTTTACAGTTTTTTTACTGAATTGGACACCCAAAATGTACATTAAAATAAAGAAAGTGGGATTTACAATATTAACTATGAACAATAAAACACTGAATATTAACAATATATGAACATCGCTCCTCTCTTACTTCTCAGATCAGCTCCTCGATAGTTGTGTATCTTTTACAATCAATCAAAACACAACAAAAATGTAACAAAAACAGCAAAATATGAATGCAAAGTGTAATAAACACCTACAATATGATATATTATCACGTAAAAATCTGCTTCCACATCTGTTTCTGACACACACGTTTGGGGCCGGCTGCTCTGAAAACAAACCCCGCCCACTCTGCTTTGTTCCTCGTCTGAGCTGTTGTCATATAGATTACCGTAATAACTCCTATAACACCCAAAAATGCAGATTTCAACCATTCAAATACTTTATATAGTTCAAGACTTACGGTAATTTAAAAACAGCACTGCACATCATAATGGCGTCGACAGTTTTGATGTTAAAGGTCTAAAAAAATTATGTAGAACGTCCGGCGGGCCAGATTGAAAATCTTAACAGGCCGCATGTGGCCCTTGGGCCGTATTTTGCCCAGGCCTGGTCTTGAGGCTCCCTGGCAGGCTGTTCCACAGTTGGGGGCCATCGTGGCTGATTGCCACCACATCGTAAATCAAGTTCTGGTAATTGAAAAAAAAATATTGACTTGTTTCAGTTTTTATCTTTAATAGGTATGCTTATTGGTGTAAATAGTTCCCCCCCTGGCCCTATCACGACATCAATCGCCTAATCTAAGTGTGTTAATTGGATTTTTTAAAAGCCAAACACGCTCAAATAAAGGTGTTTCCATGTCTTGTGAAAAGCTTTTCTTATGAGCCAGCAGATGCAATCATTTGCTTTTGTAAACCAGGACTGTCTAAAGTGTGGTCCGCGACATCTTCTACGGACAAAATAAACACGTTTTTGATTAGAAAACACCCAAACCAAAAAAATTTATAAAATAAGATAAATTGAACCAGCCCAATTTCCCCCCAAAATGGGACCTGAAAACCAAGTAAGTCTTCGAATTTCTGACAAGATATGGCGAGACAAATCACAAATGTAATAATGATTGTATTAGTGATCAAAAATAATAGTATATTAAACTACATTGTATTGGTTTTTGTTACGTTTCGGTGTATATATGGACCCCGCGATATACATATGGCAGGCAAGTGCAGAAAAGTAGTCCTGTTTGTTAACGCAGGTAACACACACACACACACACACACACACACACACACACACACACACACACACACACACACACACACACACACACACACACACACACACACACACACACACACACACAAAAAACATGTACAGCTGGGAAGTGCACAAATGGAAAATAGGCGTATAAAGTGCAAAGCAATGAAAGGTACGAGGTTGAACTACAAAGCAACAGACCTGAAAAGCATCCTAACTGGCAACCAGGGACAGGTGACAGAGCTGAGGAGTGGTGGCAAATGAAGGCAAACAGGATGCGGAACAAAAAATAAGAGCGCTGCACAGGAAATAATTCAATAAACTAATAAAAGGCATGTGGGATAATGAAAGTACATTTTGGCCCTTAGAGCCTTCAACTCTTTTGTATGCCACCCTCAATGGAAAAACTTTAGAGACCCCTGATGTAAACGTACTGAATGCTGATCGCCATTACTCTACTTTCTAATCAATGTCCATTCTCACTTCACTTTTCACTTTCCTTTTCTCTGGCGCACTGCTGTCACAAGAGACTGCTTCATGCTTGTGAGACCTAAGTGAATACAAAGTTCCTCTTAGTGTAGCAAAGCATATATTCGTATATAAGTCGCTTTCCTTTTTCAGCACCATTTTTATTTATAGCAGCACAAACACGAGGACCGTCTGCAATAACGATATCCGGGTCCCGCTCGATGGAGCAGACGTGCCACCATTTGCTTTTTGGACTATTTTCCCCATTTCCGACTGCTCTTGCGTTGTCATCGGTTGTGAAGTGCCTCCTTCCCCCGAAGAAGGCTGAAGTTCCGGGACTTGAAAAGTAGCTTCACCAGGCCAGCTCTGGTCTCGTGCAAGAAGGGCTTTGGCTTGAAGACAGCCCGTGAGAACCCTCCCAATAAGCACAATCCCCCATCTGAAGTCGTGTGGCGTAATAAAAAGGGATAGAATGCCTACATTTCTAATCTCCCTTTCATTTGACGGTGGATTTGTTGCCGCCTCACGCTGCGCTCTCAGCGCCGTGTATTAAAATTCTGGAGTCTGTATTAGAAATGAGCTATGGAGCAAGTTCGTCTGGCTTTGAAATGTCGGTGCGCACCATATTTATTATCCTGTGCATTTTTTTGCAAAGAGGCTGAGCGAACCATGTGACCTGTGCCTGGAAAGCAGGGATGTCCGAGGGACACATACCGAATAATAAAAGGCTGTGAGGAGACACTGTGATATTTTAAAAATATAATGTTGTTAGAGGTGTCTTTTAGAACATTTGACAATTTGATTCAAAGGAGTTTGACTCAACTACCAACCTCACTGTTGAATCGTTGGAAATCGTGTTCTGTGGCTTGTTTGGGATAGGAGTGGGTACTGTTGAATCGATGCAGGATCGATACTGGTACAAATTTTCTATACTTGTATGTGTTCATGTATTATTGAATGTTAATTTAAGATAAGCTGTTATCTTTTTTCTTACTCTTCTGAGTCCCATTTGCAAGTATTACTATATTTTTCAAACACAAAGAGTTAAAATCCTTTCATTTTCTTAAGTGCGCCTCATAACCCGGTGCGCCGAATGTACAGATTAATTCTGATAGTCCTTACCGACCTCGAGGCAATTTAATGTGGTACATGGTGTAATAAGTCTGACCAGTAGATGGCAGTCACACATATATATATATATATATATATATATATTAAGATTAAAAGATTAAAGTACCAATGATTGTCACACACACACTAGATGTGGTGAAATTTGTCCTCTGCATTTGACCCATCCCCTTGGGGAGCAGTGGGCAATATATATATTAGGGCTGCAACTAACGATTAATTTAATAATCGATTAATCTGTCGATTATTACTTCGATTAATCGATTAATAATCGGATAAAAGAGACAAACTACATTTCTATCCTTTCCAGTATTTTATTGAAAAAAAACAGCATACTGGCACCATACTTATTTTGATTATTGTTTCTCAGCTGTTTGTACATGTTGCAGTTTATAAATAAAGGTTTATTTAAAAAAAAAACAAAAAAAACATTTTTTTTTAAAAAGCCTCTGCGCACGCGCATAGCATAGATCCAACGAATCGATGACTAAATTAATCGGCAACTATTTTTATAATCGATTTAATCGATTAGTTGTTGCAGCCCTAATATATATATATATATATATATATATATATATATATATATATATATATATATATATATATATATATATATATATATATATATATATATATATATATATATATATATACAAAATGTGCAGGCAGCATACCCCTTCCCCTTCGAGCTGTCCTGGATGAACTGAAATTATTTTTTCCAATAATTTTGGAACTTGCAAGCGTACTTCTTCTTCTTACTTGTCGTCACCATGTCTCTTCTTCATTCTTCTGCTTCGTCTCTGTTATGTTTTTGGACATTACTACTTGCCGTAGTTTTGAAGCAATGCATGATGGGAATCCGGATGTTGTGTGTCAGTGTATTAACGTGCCGGCTGGAAAAAAACACACGCTGAGAAATAGCTCCGTGCCTGCCTACTTTATGGGTTATGGATAAACCTATGAATAACGAAGACATATATAATAGTCTCTTTTTCAGATGAGAGAGGACGCTAAAGGCAGTGCCTTTAAGGTACGCCCCCAATATTGTTGTCCGGGTGGAAATCGGGAGAAATTCGGGAGAATGGTAGCCCCGGGAGATTTTCGGGAGGGGCACTGAAATTCGAGATTCTCCCGGGAAAATCGGGAGGGTTTGCAAGTATGGGTTTGACGCCTGTTCAATAAATGACGCCAGCGAAGCAAGACCGAAACTTTGATGTTTCATTGAGAATATAGAACATTACACACGGTGCTCGAAAATCTGTCAGCATGTTTTAGTACGACTTTGGTAAGCCACGAAGCCACACCGCTTGATGGATTGTCGTTGCATTACGGCTACTGTAGTCAGACGTGCTGTGCTTCAACATACGGGTATAATGTAAGGACCCTAAAATGGCACCTATTAGAGACATATTATCTGGCGTTTTGTTTCGACCTATTATGCAAAACCAACTTTTCTTACCAATCGGTACCTGCTGATGTGTATTTGGGATCTGCGTAAGTCTTGAAAATCTGCGCCATAGTTAAGCCCCTTCTATTTCTCCATCCTCTTGTTGCGGGGCATTCATTCTCTGCTGTTGCCATTTGTAATGTAAAGTAGTGTACAGTTCTAAATTATATCTGTCAGTATGGAAGCACTAAAAACTTCCGGCGCAACAAAGATGAGAGGGGAAAAGACCCTGTCGAAGTGGAGGCATGTAAATAAGACCCTCCCACAAAACGACTCATCCTGAAGAGACGGTCAGAAAGCGGCTTAAAGATGGTCTGTAAAACACATCATTTGGTGCGCCCTGTGGTTCTAAAAATACAGTATGTCAGGGGTGCACAATACGTCCGGTCGATCGCGAAGGTAGTGTGAGTAGACCACATGGCATTAAAACATCTTACATTTTTTTTTTAAAACATCTCTTTCCAGTTTTTGCTTATTTCCAGTTTGACTGATCTGATAACATTGTCAGAGTACAAAAGCGTTACTACAGTGACGTATAATCTATGGAAATTGCCAAGATATTTGGGATGGAATATTCAAAATGGCTGACTGAATTTGTGGCATATTGTGATGTTTAGACAATATTTTCACATTCTTTGCGGATTGTAAATATTATTGGATATGGTTTAATGGATACAATGAAACTACTGTATCTAAAGTCAAGTTTTCCCACTCTACTGCTACTTTAAAGGGGTCATATTTAAATTTTTTCCCCTTTAAAACACTTCCTTGTGGTCTACATATTATATAATGGTGGTTCTTTGGTCACAATTATGCACATATGTTTTACAGATCGTTTTCAATTCACTCTCCGACCGTCTCTTCTTCTTTACATGCCTCCACTTTGACTGCGTTGTAGTTTTTCTGACAGATAAGTTAGAACAGTACGATACTTTATTAGAAATGTGCATGTTCACGTACAAGCCAGTCTGCCTCACAACAAGAGGATAGAGGAAAATAAGGACGGAGCCTAACGTCGGACTACAATGGCAGACTCGCGCAAAGCTCCTCGAGTAAATCTGCCATATATGGGGATATCCGCTGACGTCACATTTCGGAAAAAACATTGCAAGTTGGGCAAACGGCCCGTTTGGAGGAAGTATGAAGGAAGGCAAGATGGTTTTATGAATATGTCCACAATGCCTCCATGGTTTGATATCACATTTTTGGGACTTATGCAGATCCTAAATACACAAGCATTGGTACCAATAGGTAAGAAAAGTTGAGTTTTGCATCATCTCTAATGTTGCACACGTACAGTAGCACATGTGCTAGCATACAAACACGTTTGGCCCGTAATTGACAGAAATCTAACACATCATATTTTACTATGCTAAGACAGTTCTCGTTAACATTTGTCGTTTTCACTGTACCTTAAGCTTTTTCGCAGTTTTTTATTTTTATTCCCCTACAATGTGCCAATGGCCAATAAAAAAAAAAAAAGAAAAAACACAAAACAAAAAATAAATAAAATTACAAGCCAAATTGAACCCTTTTTTTTTTTTTAAATAAAAAAAAACTAAAATAGTATTAACATTTTTTGTTTTCCCCTGCATTTTGGTTTAAATTGCATTTAAAAAAGGGCCAGGGGCCACACTTTGGACACAAAATGTCAACTAACGTCCCACTCTCTTGTTTACCTTTGAGCCTGGCTGTTGTTGATTGGCTGCATGTTAAAAGTGATTGTTGATCTCTGTGATGAGCCTGAAACCCAACTAAGTTCTGACACAACTGCTGCGGTTCCCCTAATTGTCTCTGTTCCTCTCCTCAGGATCGTTTCATGTAATTGTAGTCTTGCGTCGCGTCGACAAGTCAATGTTTCCATAGCTGGTTATTGGCGCTTCATAAATCCCATCATTGCTAAAGCGACATGTATGTTTTGGGCCAATCTGCAGCTTCTCATTGCAGACTTCCATGCGTAATGTAATGGTGCGTGCGTGCGATCGTGTGCGAACGGCTCGTTACGCCGCGCGTTCCAGTAGCTCGTCAGCGAGCAGCCAGTCAGCCATTAAGTGTAATGTGTTGTTAAATATTTATATCGTCCAGTGCCACCGCTGTGCAACATTAGATCCTCCGTGTTCGTCATTAGAGGACAGCAGCTCCTTTATGGTGCGCGACACTCAGGGCGTCAGAAAGCACCTGCAGTGACAATGGACGTCCTCTAGTGGTCCTTTGTCAATTCTGCTGCACTCCTATTAGCTCCCTTCCAGCATCTGTCTGCAAGAAGTTACCAGCCTAATGGTGTTGAAGTTGGAGCGGAACACTACAAGTTTCTGCTCTCTGTTGGAATTTGCCTAATATAACAGGAGGTGCGCTAATTGGAGAACTTTGAAGGGTTTCAGCAAGAGCAGGTGTTGCTATTAGAAGTCCAACGTCTGGCTAAAACTCAATCAGAGTGAAAGCGCAAGGTTATGTTCTCGCTTTTTTTTTTTCAGGCGAGTTGGTATTTCCACTACGCCACATAAAAGGGATAATAACAGCAGTAGTCTGCAAAGCAGCAAACATTGCCACAAAACATGTTGGGCTCTTTCTTGGGAATTGATTGGAACTCCTGGCACTGAACTCTCATATACAGTATGGGATGTTGCACGTAATGGCATGGAAAAAAGTGTAATGGCAAATATCTTGCTGCATGTATTTTAATTTCATTCGTGCTGTGTAGTATTTTTCTGAGAATTATATGTACATCCATTCATTAAATGAACAACAATGTTGTTGATTTGTTCTCCCCTTTTATTTATTTATTCTTTTAAAATAAACATAAAGGCTTGCCTTACTTTTGTAAAAAAAAAAAACACATCTGAATGATTCCCAAGACTTTTGGGTGAATACTCTCTGGACTGACTAGACGAAAGTGGAACTCTCTGCAAGGTGTGTGTCGCGTTTCATTTTTAAGTAAATAAATACACTTTTTTAGATAGATTAATTCATTGCACAATGGGGAGATTATGTTGTTGCAGTGGATGTTTTTACTTATACTAACAGAAGTAAAACATAATGAAAAACTAGTAGTAAATAATACCATATTTTCCGGGCTATAGAGTGCACCAGTATATAAGCCACACCCACTAAATTTTAGAAGCAAAACATGTATTCCCATATATTAGCATATACAGTATAAGCTGCATATATATATATATATATATATATATATATATATATATATATATATATATATATATATACATATATATATACATATATATATATATATATATATATATATATATATATATATATATATATATATATATATATATATATATATATATATATATATATATATATATATATATATATATATATTAGGGGGTGTGGGAAAAAATCGATTCGAATTCGAATCGCAATTCTCACGTTGTGCGATTCAGAATCGATTCTCATTTTTAAAAAATCGATTTTTTTTAAATTTTATTTTTAAATTAATCAATCAACAAAACAAGGCAATCCAATTCCAAAACCAAACCCGACCCAGTAACACTCAGAACTGCAATAAACAGAACAATTGAGAGGAGACACAAACACGACACAGAGCAAACCAAAAGTAGTGAAACAAAAATGAATATTATCAACAACAGTATCGATATTAGTTACAATTTCAACATAACAGTGATTAAAAATCGCTCATTGACATTATTAGACATTTGTAAAAAAAAAAATTAAAAAAAATAGTGTCACAGTGGCTTACACTTGCATCACGTCTCATAAGCTTGACAACACACTGTGTCCAATATTTTCACAAAGATAAAATAAGTCATATTTTTGGTTCATTTAATAGTTAAAACAAATATACATTATTGCAATCAGTTGATAAAACATTGTCCTTTACAATTATAAAAGCTTTTTACAAAAATCTACTACTCTGCTTGCATGTCAGCAGACTGGGGTAGATCCTGCTGAAATCCTATGTATTGAATGAATAGAGAATCGTTTTGAATCGGGAAAACGTCGTTTTTGAATCGAGAATAGTGTTGAATTGAAAAAAAAAAAAATCTATTTTGAATCGAATCGTGACCCCAAGAGTCGATATTGAATCGAATCATGGGACACCCAAAGATTCACAGCCCTAATATAATCTGCATATCCTCTTGAATGCATCATAATTATCCCCTCAACTCCCCCCAAAATGGATTAACTCGCTAGAATAAAAAAGACAATATAACATACATTTATAAACGTGGATGCATATGAAAAAGTGCAATATATTTATCTGTACATTTACCTATTTATTTATTCATATATGCACTTTATTGCTTTTTTATTATGCACTACCATGAGCTGATGTAACGAAATTTCGTTATCTGTACTGTAAAGTTAAAATTTGAATAACAATAAAAAGGAAGTCTAGTCTAATGTATATATATATATATATATATATATATATATATATATATATATATATATATATATATATATATATATATATATATATATATATATATATATATATATATATATATATATATATATATATATATATATATATATATATATATATATATATATATATATATATATATATATATATATATATAATGAAATTAGGTATTCACACAAATAATTTGTAAATGTTTATCTACATAACCTAATTGTTTCCAAATAATGTCTGTAACAGGGCAGTAAAACGTCTGATCAAACAAAACAGAATTAATCGTCATGGACCCACTAGCTGCGTAAGCCAGCTCTCCAATCAGCTAAACACATTCAATAACTCCACGGGGATGTTTTGGTGAATTTACTGAGGAATTTGTGAAACTGGAACAATACGAAAATAATGCAGTTGTAAGTTAATAATACTAACACACTTGTAAATATGTTAGCATGTTAGCTGACGCTAATGACACTTTCTTGATTAAGTTAGGATGGCACGTACAAATGGGGCGTTTTAGTGAGTAAAATTTGTTTTAGTTATATTGAAGTAATTAAAAATCCATACAAGTAGAAACGCTAAGGACGACTAGAAGACAGCTTCAGTTAGCGAACTCGTGCAAAAGATGGCGCCATATCACAAACAATAACGCATCTTTTCAGAGTCTGTGCTTGTTTTTTTTTTATTATTTGCAGTATGGCCGTCTGCAAAGAAAAATCCATGAATCAGCTGTACCGTTTTATAAGCCGCAGGGTGCAAAGCTTAGGAAAAAATAGGAAAACAGTGTGGAGAGAAGAATGGCAAAAAACAACAATTTTATTGGTTAATAAAGAGAGTTCGTAAAGCACAGTATGGAGGTATTAGGGCTACAAAACTAACAGTAAAGGTGATGCTTTTTTTTTTCCTGTTAAGCTACACAGGTAAATCATATTGTTAATGTAGATGTCCATATATCTGATTTACTTTGCAAAAGAGAAGTGCGGGATACTTCTCTTGTTGCCTTATTTGTATTTGACTTTAATAAATCGGTTTATTTAATGTTTGGTGCAGCCGGACTGGAGCAGGAGGGGATAGAAAGAAGACAAAAAGGAATACAGAGGGGGAAATTGCAGGGACAAGAAAGTGACGCTTTAAACACGGAAGCGCCACACTGCTTCAAAACATGCCTCGCCAAAGGCGGTAATACTTAAAACTTAGGTAAACACTTAGCTAATAAGCATTTGGACCTGCACAAGGAGTTTAAAGAGTGTAATGTAGTTAACGCTGCACACAGCTGGTTGGCTTGGTGCCAATTATTAGTACAGTCAAAACCGCCCACGCAGCATAAACTAATGAACATTGCTATAATTGAATTTTATCTTTACCAATGTGTATTTTACCAGCTACGTGTTGTGTGTACTTTAAGCCATAGTATTGTTTTAGCATTTACCAATTATTGTATTTGTCTTAAAGGCCTACTGAAATGATTTTTTTTTTTATTTAAACGGGGATAGCAGATCCATTCTGTGTCATACTTGATCATTTCGCGATATTGCCATATTTTTGCTGAAAGGATTTAGTAGAGAACAACGACGATAAAGATCGCAACTTTTGGTATCTGATAAAAAAAAGCCTTGCCCCTACCGGAAGTAGCGTGACATAGTCAATTGAACAGCTCCTCACATTTTCCTATTGTTTACAATGCAGCTAGAGCGATTCGGACCGAGAAAGCGACGATTACCCCATTAATTTGAGCGAGGATGAAAGATTCGTGGATGAGGAACGTGAGAGTGAAGGACTAGAATGCAGTGCAAGACATATCTTTTTTCGCTCTGACCGTAACTTAGGTAGAAGCTGGCTCATTGGATTCCACACTCTCTCCTTTTTCTATTGTGGATCACGGATTTGTATTTTAAACCACCTCGGATACTATATCCTCTTGAAAATGAGAGTCGAGAACGCGAAATGGACATTCACAGTGACTTTTATCTCCACGACAATACATCGACAAAACACTTTAGCTACGGAGCTAACGTGATAGCATCGTGCTTAACTGCATATAGAAACAAAATAAATAAATCCCTGACTGGAAGGATAGACAGAAGATCAACAATACTATTAAACCATGGACATGTAACTACACGGTTAATGCTTTCCAGCCTGGCGAAGCTTAACAATGTTGTTGCTAACGACGCCATTGAAGCTAACTTAGCAACCGTACCTCACAGAGCTATGCTAAAAACATTAGCTATCCACCTACGCCAGCCAGCCCTCATCTGCTCATCAACACCCGTGCTCACCTGCGTTCCAGCGATCGACGGTGCGACGAAGGACTTCACCCGATCACAGATGCAGTCGGCGAGACAGAGGAAGTTAAGGTGAGTTCGGCGGCTAACGCGTCTGCTATCCATCTCTGTCTTCCTGGTTGTGTTGCTGTAGTCCTCCGCTAATACACCGATCCCACCTACAACTTTCTTCTTTGCAGTCTCCATTGTGCATTAAACAAATTGCAAAAGATTCACCAACACAGATGTCCAGAATACTGTGGAATTATGAGATGAAAACAGAGCTATTTTGTATTGGATTCAATGGGGTACCGATACTTCTGTTTCACTGGCTACATCACGCGCATACGTCATCATCCAAAGGCGTTTTCAACCGGAAGTTTAGCGGGAAATTTAAAATTGCGCTTTATAAATTAACCCGGCCGTATTGGCATGTGTTGCAATGTTAAGATTTCATCATTGATGTATAAACTATCAGACTGCGTGGTCGGTAGTAGTGGCTTTCAGTAGGCCTTTAAAGCACAGATCAAGAATTGCAACCATAAATCGTGAAGCATTTAATACAATGTCAGTAAAGCTTTCTATTCTGTTCTATTCCAACCTAGTTCTAGGTTATGGCTGACTTCATGTCAGGGCTATTCAGCTACATAATAAAGAGGGCCGCTGTTTCAAGAGCACAAGGTCTCAGGGGCCGGACATCAAAATTGGGATGTTTCTTTAGAAAGTGCCTCCGCAGGTTATATTCCTTTGAGACTGCGTTTACTTATTTACAAAGAAAACACATCAGCTTTCACACTGCACTGTTGAATTCATTATTCTGACCCCACTACTCGTTTCCAGCCTGTGCAGCGAGAAAGATAGTTTGTGTTTCTTCATGCTGTTAACTAAGTTCTGTTGATGGTTGATGTTCCTTCTTTTGAATAATTTTTCTTCCTCAGTTTTCTTTCTTTCTGCATCTTTCTTTATTTAGGTTGGTAAGACTGACAATACAAACATTACAAAAGTGTAATGTCCATTGTGTATTTTACATAATGTCCATTGTGTACGTTACACAAATAAAATAGAAGGTTTAGTGTTAATTCACACAGAAAACATTGCACACGTGGTTTAACACACTTAAACCCAAGGTGTAGCTTTATCGCCCTGTCTTGGTCAAATTCAGCGCTACATGTATTTAACCAGTTTTGATCGCCAGAGATAAACAGCCAAAAACAAAACGACCATGAATACAAAAGACATCACAAAGTCAACAATTTTAATACATTCATACTTTTTCCAGTCAATGCTAAAAGTCAAATGTTTGTGATTTATTTAGATTTTTTTTCAGGCTCGATAGTGCCATCTTCTTCTACTCACCCACTGCCACTTCATTGTGACACATATGCTTCGCTGTTGCCCCCTGCGAGATGGCGGGGGCACTGCATGCATGAGCAACCCTGTTTTGAATGGTTTCATCAAGCCTATTTGGGTGCTTTTTGGCGGGCCAAATTAAAAGCTTTGGCAGGCCACTAGCTGAATAGGCCTGCTATATGTAATATGTACAATTGTAACGTTTTCTTTGAGTGCAATAAGAAAAGCCTAGTGTTTTTAATACTTAAAAAAATGTTGAAACTAGGGATGTCCGATAATGTCTTTTTTGCCGATATCCGATATTGTCCAACTCTTAATTACAGATACCGATATCAACCGATACCGATATATACAGTTGTGGAATTAACACATTATTATACCTAATTTGGACAACCAGGTATGGTGAAGATAAGGTCCTTTTTAAAAAAAATTATAAAATAAAATAAGATAAATTAAAAATATTTTCTTGAATAAAAAAGAAAGTAAAACAATATAAAAACAGTTACATAGAAACTAGTAATGAATGAAAATGAGTAAAATGAACTGTTAAAGGTTAGTACTATCAGTGGACCACAAGCACACAATCATGTGTGCTTACGGACTGTATCCCTTGCAGACTGTATTGATATATATTGATATATAATGTAGGAACCAGAATATTAATAACAAAGAAACAACCCTTTTGTGTGAATGAGTGTAAATGGGGGAGGGAGGTTTTCTGGGTTGGTGCACTAATTGTAAGTGTATCTTGTGTTTTTTATGTTGATTTAATACAAAAAAACCCCCCCAAAAAAACGATACTGATAATAAAAAAAATTATACCGATAATTTCCGATATTACATTTTAAAGCATTTATCGGCCGATAATATCGGCAGTCCGATATTATCGGACATCCCTAATTATAGATGTCGACTTCGTCAACATCCTTCTGTTGGCTATCCAGTGGGCAGCCTAGGACAGAGTCATCTATCTTAATCACTTAACTAAGTCTATTTCCGTCTTTGACCGTGCTGCTCCCAACCCAGCAAACAATGGCATACAACACCGCAGAAGCCATTACAGTGTCATAAAAGGTGCACAAAGAAGAGTGGGCCAAAATATCTCCACAAAAATGTGAAACACTCATTGCAAGTTATAGAAAATGTTAGATTTCAGTTGTTGCTGCTGAGTGGCCCAACCACGTATTTGGTTTAGGGGGCAATTACTTTTTCACAAAGGGCTAGGTAGCTTTGAATATTTTTTTTAAATTAATTAATAAATAAAAATCACCAATTAAAAAATTGCATGTACTCCAGCTTCCTTCCACCTCCAAAGACATGCACCTGGGGATAGTTTGATTGGCAACACTAAATTGGCCCTAGTGTGTAAATGTGAGTGTGAATGTTGTCTGTCTATCTGTGTTGGCTTCGTGATGAGGTGGCGACTTGTCCAGGGTGTACCCCACCTTCTGCCCGGGTGCAGCTGGGATAGGCTCCAGTGACCCCGAGAGGGACAAGCGGTAATACATAAATGGATGGATCTTTACTTTATCTTTGTCTGTTTGCATTTGTTTGATCTCGATCTCTAGGATGGGGAAACTATGCCAAAAAAATAAAGATTTGGAGAAGGGGGCAATTACGGCTCGAAAGGGCACGTTATTTCGCGATTGTTGCTGGCGAAAGCTTTTCATCGCTAAATTCCACAGTATTCTGGACATCTGTGTTGGTGAATTTTTTGCAATTTGTTTAATGAACAATGAAGACTGCAAAGAAGAAAGCTGTAGGTGGGATCGGTGTATTAGCGGCTGGCTGCAGCAACACAACCAGGAGGACTTTGAGATGGATAGCAGACGCGCTATCCGACGCTAGCCGCCGACCGCATCGATGATCGGGTGAAGTCCTTCGTTGCTCCGTCGATCGCTGGAACGCAGGTGAGCACGGGTATTGATGAGCAGATGAGGGCTGGCTGGCGTAGGTGGATAGCTAATGTTTTTAGCATAGCTCTGTGAGGTCCCGTAGCTAAGTTAGCTTCAATGGCGTCGTTAGCAACAGCATTGTTAAGCTTCGCCAGGCTGGAAAGCATTAACCGTGTATTTACAGGTCCATGGTTTAATAGTATTGTTGATTTTCCGTCTATCCTTCCAGTCAGGGGTTTATTTCTTTTGTTTCTATCTGCAGTTAAGCCCGATGCTATCACGTTAGCTCCGTAGCTAAAGTGCTTCGCCGATGTATTGTTGTGGAGATAAGTCAATCTGAATGTCCTTTTTGCGTTCTCGGCTCTCATTTTCAAGAGGATATAGTATCCAAGGTGGTTTAAAATACAAATCCGTGATCCACAATAGAAAAAGGAGAAAGTGTGGAATCCAATGAACCCTTGTACCTAAGTTACGGTCAGAGCGAAAAAAAGATACGTCCTGCACTGCACTCTAGACCTTCAGTCTCACGTTCCTCATCCATGAATCTTTCATCCTCGCTTAAATTAATGGGGTAATCGTCGCTTTCTCGGTCTGAATCGCTCTCGCTGCTGGTGTAAACAATGGGGAAATGTGAGGAGCTTTTCAACCTGCGACGTCACGCTACTTCCGGTACAGGCAAGGCTTTTTTTAATCAGCGACCAAAAGTTACAAACTTTATCGTCGATGTTCTCTACAAAATCCTTTCAGCAAAAATATGGCAATATCGCGAAATGATCAAGTATGACACATAGAATGGATCTGCAATCCCCGTTTAAATAAAAAAAAATTCATTTCAGTAGGCCTTTAAGCTTGAAAAACACTAATGTGAGAAATATTTATGGTCATTTATTGATCTATGAATCGGGGCATTGCTTTTTTCCCCAAATACTGCATGTTTGTAGCCAGCAGCTAGCTTAGTAAACGCTATGTGTGTAACAGAATAGACCATGCTTTGATTCAAACTTATCAGTCCAAACTTACCAGGTGATGGCGTTAAAAGTGATGTTTGATCGTCTCACGGCTGCTATGCAGGCCATTCGCTGTATCTCTGACAGCTCACTACTAACCCGACTTCCTTGGCTTTGCATCTACACTGGAAATTAGACAGATTTCACCAAATATATAGAAGTATTTTTTTCCTGAAGTGATCTAAGAAGGACAGCTCCAGACTGAAGAAACTGATCAGGCGGGCCGGTTCTACGATCGGACTAAAACTGGACTCACTGGTGACGGTGGCAGAGAAGAGGACTGTGGAAAAACTAGTGAGCATCCTGGATGATGCCAGTCACCCTCTGCATACCGTTGTCAGTAGCCAGAGGAGCCTGTTCAGTGCTAGACTGCTTCATCCCAAGTGCAGGACTAATAGACTAAAAAACTCCTTTGTCCCACACGCCATTAGACTGTACAACTCCTCTCTGGGAGGGGGGGGGGGTATTAGAATGACGGGGGATGCAAAACAATAACAGTGTAATACGTTTTCATAACATGGTCACTAATGCCTAGTTTCTCTTGTTATATTCTTATTTTACTGTTATATTTGTATTCTCATTGATGCTTTTTGTTTTTATTCTATTATAATATTATATTATAATATAATATTTACTTTTTTAAATTCGATCTCAATTCTGTACACTGCTGCTGGAATTTTAATTTTCCTGAGGGAACTCTCCTGAAGGAATCAATAAAGTACTATCTATCTATCTATCTATCTATCTATCTATCTATCTATCTATCTATCTATCTATCTATCTATCTATCTATCTATCTATCTATCTATCTATCTATCTATCTATCTATCTATCTATCTATCTATCTATCTATCTATCTATCTATCTATCTATCTATCTATCTATCTATCTATCTATCTATCTATCTATCTATCATGACAATGATTGTGGCAGTTAATGCTGCCGTGTGCCATGTTTTGAACTCGTTAAAGAAAAGAACACAACTTTAGGACAGAGTCTGGCATTCAGCCATATGAATAAGCTATTCAGACGCCAGCCCGATACTTTTTAATGGCTTTGTAGCCGTATTCCAATCTCTGTGTAGAGGAGTTGAGGCAATACAATGGCCTATAATTTGACACAAAGCTGTTACTGATGTTTCCACACTGATTATACCTCGTGCCTGTGTTTTGGGTTGAACCAATGTTGACAAATCCAGTAATTAGTCATTTAGCGCGACAGGAATAGTGGTGAAAGTACTGTGCGTCAGAAGGCTTTGTATGTGAGCACACTCGAACATGAGAGTTTAACGATATTTGCGGAGTCAATGAGGCTCGGGAGGAGTGCTTGGAAAGTGGCTAAACAATTACACACCTCAGCAACGTGCTTTGACGCTACAGGCAGCAACAGTGAATGGGACACAGTGGGACTGAAGGGATAAATATGTCAAATGGAGTCACGTGACCTTTGTTGTTTGTGGCTTTACAGGATGACTTGGAAGGTCAAAGCCATCATGAGATTAGTCGTAACCGACACACACACCTGCATGTGTCACAGCCAGGGGTAGGATATCTATATCCTCACCGTGCGTTCCTCACACGGCGCTTAGCGATAGTCGCATTACACAGGGCAGAAAATCCTGTTCCAGCTTTATCAATATCCGGCCCTGCAGCCAAAACAGTCGCCGCGGCCAAGAGTAGGAAATATGACCACGGGGCGCAGCAAATATTCCTCATAGCTGGGGAGGAAAGGTTGGCTGCGAGGGAGCTGCAGGTTGCTCGTCGGAGCTACACAATGTTTGTTTATTGTTGGCGTCACCAGCCAGCTGGCCACATACCCTCTGTGTCGGGAATCCGTCCGAGCGCCGT
This sequence comes from Entelurus aequoreus, assembly GCF_033978785.1. Lineage (NCBI taxonomy): Eukaryota > Metazoa > Chordata > Actinopteri > Syngnathiformes > Syngnathidae > Entelurus > Entelurus aequoreus. The sequence goes on along the minus strand of NC_084742.1, from coordinate 8,569,234 downwards.
TTGTCATTTCAGCACGGTGACTACCCTAAAAGCTGCGACGCTGCGATGTTCGCCGCTGTGATTTGCACCCTGCGAATTGGCCAGAGATCTCTCCCCGCTGAGGGACTTTGTTGCCTTTGTCACCTCGTGAGAGGATGCTATTTATGTCTCCTCGGGCCAAGATTTGACTGCATTCAGGAAGTTCCCCAACCTAAAGGGCAGGATTGGTGTTTGGCAGCCCATCTGGTTATTGTTCCCCAAACAGGAAAGACAGCCAGCTTTGTACTGCAGCCAAATAATGAAGGATGGCTTTCTATTTAGTCAACGTTATCTGTGGAAAACATAATCATGGAGCACAAATAACAGAACCGTAAAATAAACCCTCACCAAAACATTTGTCACCTGTCACACCGTGTTTCCAGGGAGAAGGAGCAATTTTGTTCAGTTGCCTAAAGCAAGACAATACTTTAGGGATAGTCTGCTTTGCGGTGACATTTCTGGATGAACCAAAAATGCACTGTAACAAGGGGTGCAACGACTCATTCTCTACATGGATCTATCGATTTATATTCCTAGGATTCAACTACTTCAATTTGTGCTCGACAAGTTGGCCTAGGTATCGATCCAACATCGTTTCAAAAAGCAATCTTATTTTTAATTTTATCGATGCAAGAAAAAGGAAAACATTAAATTTAAGAACGGCGGACTTTATTCAAAGTTTCACACTTTTAATGTTAAGGACGTTAAACGTTACTCAAGTCTGTCTGCCTGTCTGTGGCGTCATCGCGAACACAATAATGGCGGATACTTACGGCGACAGGGAAAAGTCGCAACAAGACAATATCACAAATTACAACACAACAACTTTCAGCTACAGCACAATTGCAAAAGCCACAATAAATGCATACCCCACAACACAACGGCCACACTTTTAAACCACACAAAAAGTGAGAGACACAATGGAAGTGACAGCGGACCAAATTTTGCCGATGTACGGTCGGTTATGAACAGTGAAATGAACATACTATGTAACGATTATTGAAGTTATTTATGACTCAAAAAACTGAAAAAAATTATCACATTTCACTTACTTTTCCAACTTCGTTCATTACACTATTTTCAACTTTCCACCTCGATCCGTCGGTGAAACTGGCCCGCTGTCACTTCCGTTGTCATTATGTTGTTGCGTATTGGCTTAGAGTTGTTGTGTTGGGGCTCTGTTGTTTGCATGTGACGTTTGTATTTGTTGTGGCTTTTGCAATCTTGCTGTAGCTGAAAGTTGTTGTGCTGTGGCCCTATGTTATTTGCTTGTGGCTTTTGCAATCTTGCAACAGCTGAAAGTTGTGTTGTGGCGTTTGTATTTGTTGTGTTTTTACTCGACTACCGTAGCTGTTTATTAAACGATAGTAGTAGCAGGTCAAACCACTGCTCGTTTATTTTTGATATAGATATTGTATTTTCTTTATGTTGAAAAACAAGAGCAGGCACAGCAGGTAAATCTACTCTTCAAATGTTGGTTACTGTGCTTTCAACAACATTTTCTTGAATGTTATAAATGTGAGCAGAAAAGGTTTCCTGTTAATTCAACCTAAAGTTTTAGTTGCACTTTATTCGAAAAAGATGTGAATGCATTTGGCCATTACTTGTTTAATTGCTTGTTTGTATCCATAATTAATTTGTACATACTTCCCTTACAAAAAATAACAGGACAATAGGAAATTTCCCCTGCAGTGTCCAGTATTTATTTTACTGTCACACTGATTTTTTTTTTCCTGTTATAAAGTTACTGAATCAATTTCAACTCACTGAATCGTTTCGTATTGTTCTAAATTAACTATTATCGTGCCTGAATCGTACCAACATCAAATTATGATTCAAATCAAATTGTTAAAACAAATCATTACACCACATATTCGTAACGGACTGCCTTTAGGTAGTGTTGCCATTTTCCATGCCAACATCAAGCGCTCAAAAGTAAGGCTGCACTTTTTAAGTTAGCTCGATGCTAATTTAAATTGAATATGCCATATACATGCTACTGATTAGCATTAGCAATTTTACACGGCAATTTCTCCAAAGTTGGTAAGGAAAACTACAACTTAGATGCACGTTACAGTCAAAGAGCTGGTGTGTAATAAGTACGCTTTGTTGAGCTGAACAAAAAAAACTAACTTAAAGGGGAACTGCACTTTTTTGGGAATTTTGGCTTTAGTTCACAATCGTTATGAGAGACAAGACCACACGTGTTTTTTTTTTATATACGCTTGGAAGATGCGGCTAATGGAGAGCCACCGTTGTAGCCTTCAAAGCCTTTAAAATAACTTCAAAACCCTCCATCCATGTTAACATGTTAATATATATATATATATATATATATATATATATATATATATATATATATATATAGTCGTAACAAACACCGTATTTGCCGGGACTGATTTATTCTGCGCATTGATTTCTGTTTCCATAACAGCGCACTTCTGGAATCAAACACAGGTGTTTTCTAATCATGGCAGACTTGGTAACAGACAACAAAGACAACTGTTTTTGGACAAATTAGGATTCACAAACTTATACTTTTGAAGCCGAATACACTGCTGCTTATAGAAAAAAAACACAAAGGAAGAGTGAGACGTTGGAGCAGACGAAAGCCGGGAGAGGGGGATGAAAACAATTTTGACGCTATAAATATAGAACTTGGAGACAAGCTATTTCGACATAAATGGATTGCTTACCCAAAATCAATAGGAAACATCCAGCTGGATAAAACAAACTGTCCATCGAATGAATCACTTTAACATTGATGATGATACACGCAGCACGTCATGCGTGTTATTACAACTACAGTACATACGCTGTCTGGCTAGCTGTGTACAAACAAAACATGAAATGTGGGCTAATACTTGACAGATACTGTAATATGATTGTTCATGTGTTTCAGTCACTACAGATTGGTGTCGTATCGCAGTGTTGTGCATTACAAACTGAAACCCGTTTTGTTGCCGTAGAAGCTAGCTTCTCTCTTGCCGTAGTTAGCTTTTACAGCTAATACAGAAGCACACCAATGTGTTACTATGCGAGAAAAAGAGTTCCTCAGTGTTTGCTCTTACAATAACAATGTCGCTAGCTTGGTTATTATACAGGTTACAGAACATAAATGAAGTATTGTTGACGGTTTTTGAATGCATTTTTAAAGTGATTTAGATGTTCAATTGATTGTTCAAGGTTTTATTCGTCACATGCATAGTACACCACAGTGAAATGCTTTTTTCCATGCTCCTCAGATATTGCGTACAGTGGGATCCAAACACTAGTTGCAGAATCTAATACACTAAATACAAAAAATACAGAAATTTGAATAGCTCTGATGTACATTAACTACAAGACAATAAGTTGCACAATAAGTCACAGTTGTTATGGTAGACGTATCAGTACAAGTAGAAGTACAGTAGTCAAATACAGTACCATTGCAATATCATATAGTATAACATAGGGGTGTGGGAAAAAATCGATTCGAATTCGGATCGCGATTCTCATGTTGTGCGATTCAGAATCGATTCTCATTTTTAAAAAATCGATTTTTTTTTAAATTATTTTTTTATTTTTTATTTTTTTTTTAAATTAATCAATCCAACAAAACAATAAACAGCAATACTATAACAATGCAATCCAATTCCAAAACCAAACCCGACCCAGCAACACTCAGAACAGCAATAAACAGAGCAATTGAGAGGAGACACAAACACGACACAGAGCAAACCAAAAGTAGTGAAACAAAAATGAATATTGTCAACAACAGCATCAATATTAGTTACAATTTCAACATAGCAGTGATTAAAAATCCCTCATTGACATTATCATTAGACATTTAGTTTATGAGATGCGATGCAAGTGTAAGCCACTGTGACATATTGTTCATTTTTTGTATTTTTTTTTTAAAATTAACGTTTGTAATGATAATATCAATGAGGGATTTTTAATCACTGCTATGTTGAAATTGTTACTAATATTGATACTGTTGTTGATAATATTCATTTTTGTCTCACTACTTTTAGATTGTTCCGTGTCATGTTTGTGTGTCCTCAATTGCTCTGTTTATTGCTATTCTGAATGTTGCTGGGTCGGGTTTGGTTTTGAAATTGTATTGCATTATTATGGTATTGTTGTGTATTGTTTTCATTAAAAAAAAATAAAAAAATAAAAATAATTTTGAATCGAAAATCGTGTTGAATTGAAAAAAAAAATCGATTCTGAATCAAATCGTGACCCCAAGAATCGATTTTGAATCGAATCGTGGGACACCCAAAGATTCCCAGCCCTAGTATAACAGTATATACAGTATAGGAAGCGACACATATTAAGGTGTCTACAGTTCTTTGGCAGTTGAGTAGTGACAGTAGTATGAACAAAGGTAATGGAACAGTATGACTTCTTTATACTCTTGTTTTTACATTATTTACAGTCATTGAATGAAGAGTATTGTAGTCCGGTAATTACAGTGGTAAGTAAAGTGATTCTTGTGCGTGCGGTTTTGTGCAATTGTGATAAGTGTTCATCAGCGGTGCAGTTGAGCAGTCTGATGGCTTGGGGATAGAAGCTCCTCCTGAGTCTCTCCGTGTTGGCCATGAGACTCCGGTAGCGCTTGCCTGACTGCAGCAGTGAGAAGAGGCAGTTGCTTAGGTGGCTAGAGTCCCTCACTATCCTCTTGGCCTTGGATCTACACCGCCTGGTGTAGATGTTGCAGATGGTTGGGAGCACACCTCCGAAGGTGCGCTCGGCTGATCTGGCCACTCTCTGCAGTCTGTTGCGGTCGTGTTATCATTGTTACCATTAGCTGCATTGTTAGCCACCTAGAACACGACCATTGTTATGTTGGAATGCAAAAAAAACAAAACTTTTGTCTTGTCTCTCATAATGATTGTGAGTGATTGTCAAAATTACAAAAAAAAAAAGTGCAAACCCCCTTTAATGAAAGACCACTTCCTGACTACGGCAACACACCTAGGACAAACTTAAATGAATGCATATTTGCAAATGAGACTCAGAAGTGTAAGAAAAGAAGATCTTAGAAGAGTTATCAGTATCAGCTCATTGTTAAATGATAAGATCTATTTTATTGTTAGACAAACTAACACAAAAGTACCGAACATTTCTTTGGTTCCACGATTCGGAGCACCCTTTAAAGGGTTTCTTCTTATATTGCTAACCCATTTTATAATGTCAAAATATATACCGTATTTTCCGCACCATAAGCCGCCCCGTGTTGTAAGCCGCACCTTCAATGAATGGCATATTTCAAAACTTTGTTTACCTATTAGCCGCACCTACGCTACGCTAAAGGGAATGTCAAAAAAACAGTCAGATAGGTCAGTCAAACTTTAATAATATATCACAAACCAGCGTTCTAACAACTCTGTTCACTCCCAAAATGTAATGTGCAAATGTGCAATCACAAAAATAGTAACACTCAAAATAGTGCAGAGCAATAGCAACATCAATAACTCAACGTTGCTCATACGTTAGTGTCACACAACACACAAAATAAACATTTAAAGCTCACTTTCTGAAGTTATTACTCATCCACAAATCCCTCGAATTATTCTTCTTCGGTGTGCTTCACTTGTTTTTTGACACCATCTGTGAAGTGGACGCGCATGCAGTCGTAGATCAACAGGGACGGAGCTGCGTGAAAAAAGTCACCCGGTCTCTTCGCTCATTTTTTCTTCATCCATCCATCCCTTCGAGTTAGCTTTTATTATGACGCTGGCTGGAAAGTTCTCTTTTGGCAAGGTCTTCCTTTTGAATATCACCATGGGTGGAAGTTTCTGGCCATTAATATGGCAAGCTAGAACCACGGTGAAGGACGACTTCTCATTCCCTGTGGTGCGAATATTCACCGTACGTGCTCCCGTTGTATCCACAGTGCGGTTCACAGGAATATCAAAAGTCAGTGGAACCTTGTACGCGTGTCTCTTAGTAGGAGACATTTTGTGGTCTTTACAGAAACACACAAATGAAATGAAACGTAATATCCGCGCGCTTCTTCTTCTACGGGGGCGGGTGCTCACCTTAGCGGTTGCTTACAGTAGAAGAAGAAGCGCTTCCTCTTTTACGGGGAAAAAACATGGCGGCTGTTTACCGTAGTTGCGAGACCTAAACTTTATGAAAATAAATATTAATATTAATCCATATATAAGGCGCACCGGGTTATTAGCCGCACTGTCAGCTTTTGAGAAAAATTGTGGTTTTTAGGTGCGGCTTATGGTGCGGAAAATACGGTAATTGTTTCATTGTTACCTTCTCTGCTCACATTTGTGGTTGGTTTGTTGTTCTTCTGGGAGGTGAATCTCTCCTTGCCCTCTGACCTACATTGACGTTTAAGAGCAACTTGTATCGACGTTTCACGACCCCATTAACTGAATAATATATAGTCTCAATATACTGCAAGGTTAGGTTATTGGTGGACTATAAACTACTTTGCCCAGCAGTGCTATCTAATATTTGGCATAAATCTCCTTCTCTTGCTGAAGGTGTTATGTTTGCTAAACTGTTCGCATGTTCACATTTTTTTTTTTTTACAAGATCATGTTCCAGAGAGAACTTGTTTTCATGGAGGCTATGAAAGGGTTTAGTGAGGTGAGCGTGTACGCGCTGCCCGGTCAGGCCTTGAGGGTCCTCTCCTCCGCGCCGCAGGATCAATACCCGGCATCAACTCAGGAGCAGGACCGCCAGAGGAGAGTTCAGCTCGATAACCCAAAGATTTTCCACCAGGCGCTCTGAACTGCTTAGCGTCCCCGCAGCAGCTTTTCAGCCACATCTGAGTCCATGCGGTAAATACACAGACCCCTTCATCTCTCGATTACTCCGGTTTTGTTTTTCCAACCTTTTCTTTCCGTCATCGAGTTGTTCTGCATGTTGGAAGCATGAAATATTGAACCGGTCCATGTTCAGCCCAAGCTTTTTCCATCACGTTTGAGTGCTGAAGTCAGCCTCAAAGTGGAGGAGTCAAAGGGTGTCATTAGACTTTCAATACCACTCGGTCAAGTGTTTCAGCTCCTTAGCATTGAGTAACCAATCCAAATGTCGCTGGTTGATGATGATGGTGGTCATCCAGCCTTCGAGAGTGTTTCGTCTGCTTCTGTGCTACTTTATGACCTCTTGCTGACAACCAGCGTCCGCTGCACTGGACATTTTTTTTTTATTTTTTAAATGGGATATTTCCCCCTAAAATGTGTAGTTCTGCTGACTAAAAACAAATGTTCACGGCAGAGGACGATGGTTCTCAAAAGAAAATACTGTACGTGATTGAATAATCCCTCCCTTTTCATGTCTTTATTACCTTTTCTTTTTTTATTTTATTTATTTATTTATTTTTTTAGAGGAAAACGAAAAAATTGATTAACAATCAAATTGCGATTCTTATTCATCCCAATTCTAAATCGATTCATAAATTTCAATACATTTTTTTTTTGAGAACGTATTTTTAAAAATAAATTTTCAGGCCATGTCCTTGCAACCAGAAGAAAGATGTATTTTTATTGTTTTGAAAAAGCTTCATTATACTCAGTCAATCAATCAATCAATGTTTATTTATATAGCCCTAAATCACAAGTGTCTCAAAGGGCTGCACAAGCCACAACGACATCCTCGGTTCATATCCCACATAAGGGCAAGGAAAAACTCACAACCCAGTGGGATGTCAATGTGAATGACTATGAGAAACCTTGGAGAGGACCGCAGATGTGGGTGAATTTTTGTAAATTTCCATCGAGAGAATTTTAAAACATTGTATTTAACTGCGTTTTTAAACAAGCATTGTGCTTACAAGTTAGTATTCAATGCACATGTCAGCATAATTTGCAGTGTTTCCCACACATTCATTTATTTGTGGTGGCCCGCCACGAAAGGATTACGTCTGCCACAAATAAAAAAAATATATATATATTTTTATTTTTTTAAATTTATTTATTTATTTATTTTTTTGTCCTGTCCAGCTTCTCAGGCAAATCATATAGTTGATGTAGATGCCCATATAGGCTGTTCAGATTTACTTTACAAAAGAGAAGTGTAGGATACTTCTCTTGTTGCCTTATTTGTATTTGACCACTACTGTTTTCTGTTTATTTGTTACTGACTGTGGCAGGACACCTCTGCCTCTGTTTCACTTTATGTTGCTGGTAAATAATATGGTAGTAGTAGTAGGCTAAAGTTAAATTATTTAGTATGCACTAATTAAAGGGGCAGAGCTTTAAGAGACATTTTAGCTTTTATATTTTATAAGATATATTTTTTGTAAGAACCACGATTAATAAATATATTTCAGTGAATAACTTATTGTTCAAATCTGTGTATAAATATGTACACAAAGTGTTGTAATTATATTGTAAAATGGATGAATGGATGGACGTTTAAAACAAAACTGTTATTATTAATTAGTAAGTATACATTTTTTGAGCCTTTTTAGAGAAAATCATATTGTAGTAAATTATGCAAATTACTCGATGATGTCATGGTGACCACACCCATAGCCACGCCCATATCCACGCCCCCACCGCCACAGGTATGTTGGCAGTTTATGTTGACACTGATTTGATTCAGTTCACAAGATTCAAACGGAAAAGTTGATCTCTGCAGAAGGTTCTTAAGTGCGTCTGTAGCTCTGACAAAACAATACACCCAAATCAAATGTCTACTGTAGAGGACGTTGGTTTTCTGGAATATACAACATTAGACTAATAGTGAAGCTCGCTTTCTGGTAATATTAAATATCCCTGATTTGTGGGAAACACTGGTAAAAAGTGGATCAAGTACACACTAGCGCTTCTCGGAAAGACTCACTATGTCCGAGACAAAAAACGCTCATTAGCATTAAAGCGACAGACACGCAAAATGGCTTTTAAATCGTCTAAATTCAGCGTCAATGCTATATTTGCTATTATAGGACCTCTGAGACTTATTACAACTCTTTTCTTAAAAAAATAAAAATATATATGCGAGACCTTCAGAGGATGGTGTCATTTGCCACCATCGTTAATGCGTTTTTTTGACAACACAGCAGCAGAGATGCTCTCCACAGCAGTTTTCCCAACGTTATGCAATCGGGGGGGAAAAAAAAACAACGCAATTTCACACTCTGGTTTTCACTGACTGAAAATATGCAAATTCGCCGCAAGTATCTTTTGAATTCCGCCGCTTTAAAACACAGGGCAACAATCTCGCGCCCCTCTAATTTTCACGACCCATGAAAGGGGATTTTAAATAAAGATTAAAAAAAAACTCTTTTCGGCTGCGGTTATGAGGCCATAAAAAAAGGGAATTGTCAGCAGAAGCATTTCCTTTTGAAACAAAACACAATGCAGTCCTTTCTGCTTGAAAATGAGCCGACGTGTAGCCTGTGATACGCATCGGCGCTAACTATGCATGGAAATGAGCTTTGATTTTGTTCCCACACACACACACACACTCACACACACACACAAACGGTGAAGGACATTAAGCATAGTTTAGAGAAAGCAGAGGCCCCGGCAAAGAGCTGCTTCATTACTGCTGGCATTTAGCCGCCGTAGCCCTGCACCTTATCCAAGACAAATGCCACAGTGCGCCACGCCGTCCCTTCCTATTATATGATGACATCTGTGGAAAGGTTAATACAGTTCTTAAGCAGAGTAGACGCTTGGCTGCTCTCCACTCCCAGTGTGTGCGGCTATCATGGCCGCTTTATTAATCTCCGCAAATGCTGCGTGATGATGAGATCATGGCTGAAGTTGATATGGTCCGCAGTCGGAACTGTTCCACTCCCCGGGGAAATATCTGGCTGTTTAACTCTAAAAGCAGCGCTGCAACATTAGCGACTTGCTGACTCCGATTTGGCTTCTAAACGTAGTGCACCATAAGTTCTTTTATTTTTATTTTTTTTTTTCTGTCTCCAACCAAAACAAAAGGTGCCTGCCGAGGCAGAAATATGACACCGTGAGAGCCCGGATTAATATTCACCCAGCTTTAAAGATTTTTGTCTTATCTTTTTTATTATTAGTAATTTTTGCATGCTGATTGCACCCGTTAATATGTATTTTTTCTTTCATATTTTTGAATGCTCGTCATTATATAATCATAATAAATCACAAGATGCTAGGGCCGCAGCTACAATGACGTTGATAATCGAGTAATCTATCGATTAGTTGGTTCGATTAATCCATAGACTTTTTCACTTTGGGGCCCAACTTTTCTATTTTGCTCAACTTTATAGCCTTTTTTAATAACCTTACCCTTGATTTAATTATTTTCTTCATATCTAACCTACTCACAGTTTACAACCTTGTCAATTGATATCAAACCACTAAGATTATTTAGTTAACACATAAACGGTTAATATAACAATTAGTTGGTTCGATTACTCCTGGAGTTGTTAACCTTTTTGACCTCAGTAAAAAACTCTTTCACCACAGATGAATCCGGGGGCCCACTCTAATATTTACGGGTAATTTTTCATCTTATATTTGATTTAATTGTTTTCAATAATTATATCTAACCGTTTTTAAATGATATGAACGCTTTAATCACAATTAGTATTTAACACATAAACCTTAAGCTTAGGTCAAGCTGATTTTAGAAAAATAAGTACTAAGCAAATATACTGCATAAGAAGGGACTCATTAATGACTGATGGAAAATAAATACATTTACAATTATGTTGCGCTATAATAAATTTAATTAATAATGAATAGGTTTGCCTAAATAAACAGTCAATTAAAGTGCAAAGGAAAATACAGCTTCACCAATTTAGTCATAATTTTTGCGCTTAAGAAACTTCTCTGACTTATACACCAGACTTCTGTTTCTTTGAGATTATCATTACTGCCACTAATTAAACAAATACAAATGAATATTGTCAATGTGGCTTACACTTGCATTGCATCTCATAAGCTTGACAACACATGGATCCAATATTTACTACAAGGATGAAAATAAGTCATATTTTAGGTTCATTTAATAGTTAAAACAAACCTATACTGCAATTTGGGTAGCCCCCAAACCGCTGATACGCGTGAGCGGAACTGAAACGCTTGAATGTCCAGGGTGAGTGGATGTTGGAACTGTTTAAAGGCCTACTGAAAGCCACTACTACCGACCACGCAGTCTGATAGTTTATATATTAATGATGAAATCTTAACATTGCAACACATGCCAATACGGCCGGGTTAACTTATAAAGTGCAATTTTAAATTTCCCGCCACACTTCCGGTTGAAAACGTCTAGATATGATGACGTATGCGCGTGACGTAAACGGTTGATAGAAGTATTGGTACCCCATTGAATACAATGCAAAAAAGCTCTGTTTTCATTTCAAAATTCCACAGTATTCTGGACATCTGTGTTGGTGAATCTTTTGCAATTTGTTTAATGCACAATGGAGACTGCAAAGAAGAAAGTTGTAGGTGGGATCTGTGTATTAGCGGTGGACTACTGCAACACAGCCAGGAGGACAGAGATGGATAGTAGACGCGCTAGCCACCGAACTCACCTTAACTTCCTCCGTCTTGCCGACTGCATCTGTGATCGGGTGAAGTCCTTCGTCGCACCGTCGATCGCTGGAATGCAGTTGAGCACGGGTGTTGATGAGCAGATGAGGGTTGGCTGGCGTAGATGCATAGCTAATGTTTTTAGCATAGCTCTGTGAGGTCCGGTTGCTAAGTTAGCTTCAATGGCGTCGTTAGCAACAGCATTGTTAACCTTCGCCAGGCTGGAAAGCATTAACCGTGTAGTTACATGTTCATGGTTTAATAGTATTGTTGATCTTCTGTCTATCCTTCCAGTCAGGGGTTTATTTATTTTGTTTCTATATGCAGGTAAGCACGATGCTATCACGTTAGCTCCGTAGCTAAAGTGTTTCGTCGATGTATTGTCGTGGAGATAAAAGTCACTGTGAATGTCCATTTCGCGTTCTCGACTCTCATTTTCAAGAGGATATAGTATCCGAGGTGGTTTGAAATACAAATCTGTGATCCACAATAGAAAAAGGAGAGAGTGTGGAATCCAATGAGCCAGCTTGTACCTAAGTTACGGTCAGAGCGAAAAAAGATATGTCTTTCACTGCATTCTAGTCCTTCACTCTTACGTTCCTCATCCACAAATCTTTCATCCTCGCTCAAATTAATGGGGTAATCGTCGCTTTCTCGGTCCGAATCGCTCTAGCTGCATTGAAAACAATAGGAAAATGTGAGGAGCTGTTCAATTGACTACGTCACGCTACTTCCGGTAGGGGCAAGGCTTTTTTTTTATCAGATACCAAAAGTTGTGATCTTTATCGTCGTTGTTCTCTACTAAATCCTTTCTGCAAAAATATGGCAATATCGCGAAATGATCAAGTATGACACATAGAATGGATCTGCTATCCCCGTTTAAATAAAAAAAATTCATTTCAGTAGGCCTTTAAATCGGTTGAGGAATTGAGGAATGTGGGATATGGAGTTTTGTATATTGCTCATTCATTTTTAATTGGGTAAGTTCATGCAAATTTCCTGGAATTTCAGGAAAACCGGGAATTTTTTAAAATATAGATTATACCTCGATTGTCCTAGATCAGTGGTGTCAAAGTCAAGGCCCGCAGGCCAGGTGCGGCCCACGAATGAATTATCTATGGCCCCCAGGATGATATTTAATTAGTATTAGAACCGGCCCGCAGGCCACAGCCGCCTGCTGCTGTTTTGCACGCACCAATACTCCATCAGTGTTGGCGCTAGGAATTTTCAAAATGGGGTCCCAGGGACCCCATCAAGTCATAAAGATGGGGTCCCACAGTACATTTTTGGGGTTCCACTTTTTTGTAACCGTTTTGAAAACAAATGATAATGCATACATTTATCTTGTTATATCTCACATTCTATATTGTGTTATGGAAAAAGGTTGTCATAAACGCTACTTAATTCATTGAACAAAAGAAAACAAATGTCTATGCATATGTACATTTATTCAGTTATAAACATTCATTCACTTTATTTTTTCCTTCATGGATCTAAACTTTACTGCTGCCGGTATTTTTTTCTATATTTTTATTGTAATATTCGTTTTAGTTTTAATGCCATGATTTTAATAGTCCGACCCGCGTGTATACATATTTTCCTCCATGCGGCCCCTGAGCTAAAATGACTTTGACACCCCTGTCCGAGATGATATGAATGGGTTGGTATCAGAAAGTTTTCGAAACCGTTGAAAAATGTCGACGTAGTAACCGTTTGAAATTGAATTGGTATTTTGGAATTCCGGGTAATTGAGAATTTGTACGACAAAAAAAAAAAAATACATTTGTTGTCCCAACTAAGGGAATGCTTAGAAGGTGGAATGGTCAAGAATGGTTGAAAAATGTTGACTGTGAAAACTTTCCAGGAAGAGGTGAAAATAGGGCTTTGGAAAAACGTTAATTCTGGAAATTCCTGGAATTTTTTTGAACTGGTAGCTTGATTTTCCAGGGTCGGTTCAAAACGGTTGAGAAATGTGGGAGTTGTGCTTGTTTATAAAAGTGTCCCATTCGTTTTTAATGGAAAAATGTCCCGAAATTCTGGGTCGTCTGGGATGTTTTTTTGGGTAACACTTTAGTATGGGTAACATATTCACCAGTAATTAGTTTCTTATTAAAGTAACAACGACTTAATTTAGAGTTATTTGGACACTAGGGGAACATATGAGGGTTAGGGTTGGCGTTGGGGTTAGGTTTAGGGTTACTAATAAGCAATAATTCTGAGGTTATTGAGGGAAGACTCTTAGTTAATGGCTTACTGGTTGTATAATAAGGCCCATGCCGAATAAGGCATTAATAAATACTTAATAATGACTAATTAAGTGCCAATATGTTACTAATTTGCATGTTAATAAGCAACTCATTAATGGTTAATGTGTTCCCCATACTAAAGTGTTACCTTATTTTTTTATGTTTTTGGGGAGTTCAAGATTTCCGGTCGAGCTGAACGTTTTGACACCGGCACAGTTTCGATCATATAACTGTGAGCTGTGGAGCACGCCAAACTTTTGCAGCGGAATAATAATAATAGATGCATTTTTGTTGTAGGAATGTTTGGGCAGTCACACACATAATGGCTCCCATATTCCAAGAAATTACTCATTATTATTGGTCGTATTGTAGGCAATAGCACTTCATAATCTCTACTGCTTTTATTCCAAAACTCCTCAATTCTCATGAGAAGACGTTGCAACGTCACCTCACATGTTCATTCCGTGCCAATTACCGACTGGCGCTGCAATGCAATCTTTCATGGCAGGACGGGAAGCCAGCGAGTGAGAAACAAAGGGTGGAACAAATCAAGTGCGAGGGAAAGAAAGCGACGCGCACTAAAGTGGCAGTTTGTGTAGGTGTCGTGGGAGAAAACATCACACCTTGACTGGAAAGCGTTTTTTTTTTTATGTTTCAAACATTTTTGTACTAATAAAAAAAAACACGTCGTTAATAAATATCCTCCTGCAGTCGACATTGGTGTTTAGGACGCTGGTTGTCAGGAGGATGTATAATTTAAGAGCACCAGGATAGTCGTAATAAGAGAAAGAAGTGATATATTTTTTATGCCAACTGGATAATGTTACAAAGGCGGTGGCATTTATTAAAATGTACCCAGCGGCGACACGTTATTAAAATGAAGTGCATGGAAGCTCCTGAGTAGCATTACGTGGTACGATGTCAACAAATGACGCGTGTTTATGACTGTTTTCTTCGCGTATCCTGATACATGGCGGCCTTCTTTGCTCCCGTGGCTGAGCTGTCACTTGGAATCTTCCGGAACGGCTCGTCACGACCTCCCCCGGGGAGGCTTTTAAAAACAAAACCTGTGAAGACGGAGCTGTCCGCGGCGCTTGTGTCCTCCCGCGCAACAAAACCGCGGCTCGTGTCGTGCAGGCAGTACAGTGAGTGGAGGTGAACACGCATAAAGGTTTGCTTATCCGTCCTCTGCCTGAAGCTACTGCCGCCTCTGGGTTCGACTAAAAACCCTGGGCAGCTTTTATTTTTTTGTTTTATTTCATCTTGCTTCTGACCATGTCAAAGCTTGCTCCTTAAAGGCCTACTGAAATGAATTGTTTTTATTTAAACGGGGATAGCAGATCCATTCTATGTGTCATACTTGATCATTTCGCGATATTACCATATTTTTGCTGAAAGGATTTAGTAGAGAACATCGACGATAAAGTTCTCAACTTTTGGTCGCTGATAAAAAAAAAGCCTTGCCTGTACCGGAAGTAGCGTGACGTCGCAGGTTGAAAGGCTCCTCACATTTCCCCATCGTTTACACCAGCAGCGAGAGCGATTTGGACCGAGAAAGCGACGATTACCTCATTAATTTGAGCGAGGATGAAAGATTTGTGGATAAGGAACGTGAGAGTGAAGGACTAGAGTGCAGTGCAGGACGTATCTTTTTTCGCTCTGACCGTAACTTAGGTACAAGCTGGCTCATTGGATTCCACACTTTCTCCTTTTTTTATTGTGGATCACAGATTTGTATTTTAAACCACCTCGGATACTATATCCTCTTGAAAATGAGAGTCGAGAACGCGAAATGGACATTCACAGTGACTTTTATCTCCACGAAAATACATCGGCGAAGCACTTTAGCTACGGAGCTAACGTGATAGCATCGGGCTTAACTGCAGATAGAAACAAAAGAAATAAACCCCTGACTGGAAGGATAGACAGAAAATCAACAATACTATTAAACCATGGACCTGTAACTACACGGTTAATGCTTTCCAGGCTGGCAAAGCTTAACAATGCTGTTGCTAACGACACCATTGAAGCTAACTTAGCTACGGGACCTCACAGAGCTATGCTAAAAACATTAGCTATCCACCTACGCCAGCCAGCCCTCATCTGCTCATCAACACCTGTACTCCCTTGCGTTCCAGCGATCGACGGAGCGACGAAGGACTTCACGCGATCATCGATGCGGTCGGCGGCTAGCGTCGGATAGCGCGTCTGCTATCCAAGTCAAAGTTCTCCTGGTTGTGTTGCTGCAGCCAGCCGCTAATACACCGATCCCACCTACAGCTTTCTTCTTTGCAGTCTTCATTGTTCATTAAACAAATTGCAAAAGATTCACCAACACAGATGTCCAGAATACTGTGGAATTTTGCGATGGAAACAGAGCTTTTTGTATTGGAAACAATGGTGTCCGAATACTTCCTTTTCAACGATTGACGTCACGCGCATACGTCATCATACATAGACGTTGTCAACCGGAAGTTTCGCAGGAAATTTAAAATTGCACTTTATAAGTTAACCCGGCCGTATTGGCATGTGTTGCAATGTTAAGATTTCATCATTGATATATAAACTATCAGACTGCGTGGTCGGTAGTAGTGGCTTTCAGTAGGCCTTTAACGTTTAGGATATTCTTTGATGTTGGTGCATGTAGACAGACCATATCTAAGCTAGGTTTCTATTTTATTGCAGCTCCTACTAGGGATGGGTACCGTTCATATTTCAACAGATATGGTACCAGTATCAGGTTTTGGTACTTTTGCGTGTGTTATTAAAATTGCATTTTTATTACAACAATAAAAAATAAGCTGATTATGATAACTGCAGTCCACACATTACATGGCAGTAGTGTACAGTTTATGGTGTGTTTTTTTTGTTTTGTTTGCCCCCCAGAAAGTGTTAATACTGTAAGTATTGTATGTATTATGCAGCAGCTGTTTGATTGTAGCGTGCATCTTAGTTGTAGTTTTTATAAATACATTTGGAGGTGTTGCAATGGCCATGTAAAGTCGCTAATGCTAATCAGTAGCAAATCCAATGTTTATTAGTATTAATCTAGCACATTTTTGGAGGAGTGGAGCCTTGCTTAATTTACGTTGCAGAGTTTTTTAAGTCCGTGTCTGTGTTGGCATTGAAAATTGCAACATTACCTCGAGGTAGTTTGGCTGAGGCCGCTCACTATTTTAGTTTAGAGCCTTCATTTGTCCATTTCATGTCTATTTGGCTTTGTCTGCTTGTTTATTTTCTAAATATTCTCTATCAAAAGTGTTTTGTGTTCATATATTGGGGTCAATGAAATGGATTAGGTGAGTTCACATTGGATTAATGATGTTGCGGTTTTTAACAGTTTAATAACAAACACTGAGGTACCACTCTGATCCATTCTAGACACCCATAAATCCCTATAGTATTGATTATATACTGATGCTGCCCTTGGTATCGACAGCACCAGTTTGTGTATCAATCCGCTCTCTTCTTAGGTGTTCTGACTGTGACCATACTGACAGTTGTTATATCATCTTCTCTCTAACTTGTATTAATCAACTTACTCATTTCCTGCTAATAAATGTTATTTCCTGCTGTAACGTGCTTCCATTAAAACTTCCTAAAGTTTTCTTAGAACTTATTTCTTGGTGTTGTTTCAAGCTAGCTCAGCAGTTAGCTTAGCAGTTGGCATGCCTGCTCTCGGTAGGGATGGGTACCAAATCTGGTGCTATTTTGGCACTGACCGATTCACGTGAAATCCCAGTACCTGGGTCGTGCCTGACGTCATTCATGCCCAGTTGCCCTTCGCCACTTTTCGATCACTCCAGCAGCACTGAGAGCAATGTAGGCCAAACTACCTCTAGTTAATGTTGCAATTTTCAATGCCAAACTAAGTAATTGACTCAAAAACGCTCCAAAAACGTGTAGCAAGGCTCCCATTTTACAATGCACTAGCTTGATGCTGATATACATTGGCTCTGCAATTGACATGCTACTGATTAGCATTAGCGATTTTACATGGCGATTTCAACACCTCCAAATTTGTTAATGAAAACTACAACTGGGATGCGCACTACAATCAAACAGCTGGTGCATAAGTACAATACTTACAGTATTAATACAGTTTAAGATGCTACAAAAAAACACCATAAACTATACACTACTGCCATCTAACGTCTTGGACTTGCAACTGTAATTGCAACTTACTCTGTCATACTGACAAATGAGACTCAGAAATGGTATCATAATATAATACATAACTGGACAGCAGTTATAATCTCTTTTTTTAAAAGTTGCAATAAAAAGTAATTTTTTTTAATCAAAAACAATTTATTTATTAACAGACAAAAGTACCCAAATTTGGCATTGTTGGGTACTGGTATCGGTTCCAATGTGAAAGTTACCCAGTTCTAACTCTCGGTATATAACATGTTTAGCCTTGTACTCTACTCCAGTGATTAAGATACTTGATGAAGATACTTAATTTACTGAGAAATTCATTTTTTGGTGAGTAATATTAGCTTAGGGGAGTGGCTCCACACGGTTTAATGAGACACATCAGCTGCTAGCCGCTCGTCAACCGGGGGACTAAAATTACAGTATCATCCCTAGAGGATCGGTGTTGTTATTGGCATTAATCGGCAATACTTATGAACAAAAAAATGACTAATACCGATCGATCAGCACATCCCTACTTTTTAAAATTATTTTTGTAACGGTCTATGACTTTTAGCGTAGTTGCTAAATACCACCTGTTCCCTTGCAAAGTTGTTTTGCTTTAAACCAAAACTGCCTGTCAAAGATCCGCTGTATGACAGGAATGCTTTGCTTTTTTCTCTGTAAAAAAAAATAAATACTAATAATAGCAGAGGAAATACAACGTTGAGCAACCGTTCAG
The DNA here is from genome assembly GCF_033978785.1 of Entelurus aequoreus. Lineage (NCBI taxonomy): Eukaryota > Metazoa > Chordata > Actinopteri > Syngnathiformes > Syngnathidae > Entelurus > Entelurus aequoreus. The sequence continues at coordinate 8,550,614 of NC_084742.1, read as the reverse complement.
GAGTAGTATAACATCCAGTCAGGTTAAAGAAAATAAACAAGCAAATACATATGCATTACATGTTGCAGCATGTATATATATACATGTATATTTAGATTTATGTATTATTTAATTTTTTTGTGATTAAAGGAGGATTCTCTGGCAGAAGCCCCACACTCATGCGGGGTGAGATAAACACCAACATGGCCTCCCAGCTTTTCCACCTTCTCCTTTATTTCCCTCTAAATGAGTTATCTGGGTGAGATGATCCCCCGTAATGAAACAGACAGAGAATGTATTAGTTTTTTACGTCTCGGGACAAAACGGGCCACGTCCCTTCTCTTGGTGGCAGACAGCTCGTATAAACACCGCCAATGAGTTTGGAGTTTTCCCATTACCCCCTCACGCCCGCTCATAATCGCCACTCTGCATTGGAATGACGCTCCGTCTAATCAAGGCCCCCGCCGGAACGCGGCGGAGAGACCTCGCAAAGAATCTTTTTGTCAGCCGCGGCGCTCCTTAATCAATTTACAGGCCGTGAGGTGGCGGCTGGCGAAGATGATTATTGTTCTGGCGAGGCGGGCGCACTCGTCTCTCGCTTGTCTAACCCCGCTAACGCCTCCATAGCGGGGGCCGGCCAGATTGAGCGATAAAGTCGTCTCTGCGCACCCATCCTGATTTAGAGCCCCTGGAGAAATTGATACTTTTTTTTTTTTTCACTCTCTCGCCGATGTTCACCGGAGTGCGACATCATCAACCGCCTCTCTGGTTTGAAGATTTAACAGCTCTGGGTCCGAGAGGTCACCGTGCGGGGCCGTCTCAATGTCAGTGATCATCAAGCGGCTGTCTCGCTCGTCTGGAATTCTATTTAGGCGGTGAGAAAATACTGCAGTCGCTCTACGTGAGGATGGAGCTCAGACACACAGCTGAAAATCCGACTAGAAAGGGATGGAAGAGGTCGCTTCTGTCAGGGTTTCCAGCAATGTTTGTTCTCCTCCATGCCAACAACATATTTAGTGCCACCGCGTATTATTCCAGCCAGGGACTGTTTCCATGCACTAAATTAGTCTAATCTCTCGAATAAATCGGCTCAAAAGAAGCATCCCACAACCCTCTAAGATTATTTTTTCTGCCACCAGCTAGTTTGCAATGTTTGAATCTCGAAACCTTGATTATAAGACCACAACACTTGTTCTAGACAAGTTGAGTCACAGAAATAAAAGCTTTCTTGGAGATGAGCCATCTGTAGAATGTAAAACTTTATTCCAATATGTACTCATATTTAGGTCATTACTGTACAGTGAACAGGTAATTATACTCCAACTGCAACACAGCCTTTATATTTTACTAGAGATGCACGATAAATGCTTTAAAATGTAATATCGGAAATTATCGGTATCGTTTTTTTTTATCGGTATCGGTTTTTTATTTTTATTTTTTACATTTTTTTTATTAAATCAACATAAAAAACACAAGGTACACTTACAATTAGTGCACCAACCCAAAAAAAACCTCCCCCATTTACACCCATTCACACAAAAGGGTTGTTTTTTTTCTGTTATTAATATTCTGGTTCCTACATTATATATCAATATATATCAATACAGTCTGCAAGGGATACAGTCTGTAAGCACGCATGATTGTGCGTGCTGCTGGTCCACTAATAGTACTAACCTTTAACAGTTAATTTGACTCATTTTCATTAATTACTAGTTTATATGTAACTGTTTTTATATTGTTTTACTTTCTTTTTTATTCAAGAAAATGTTTTTAATTTATCTTATTTATTTATTTATTTATTTTAAAAAGGACCTTATCTTCACAATACCTGATTGTCCAAATTAGGCATAATAACGTGTTAATTCCACGACTGTATATATCGGTATCGGTTGATATCGGTATCGGTAATTAAGAGTTGGACAATATCGGGATATCGGCAAAAAAGCCATTATCGGACATCCCTATATTTTACACTAGGTAAATACCTCACCACCAAGCACGCCGTGACTTATTCTGTTGTATGAGTGGAATCAGAATCAGAATAGTTTTTATTGCCATTGTTTGAGAACGGGTTCACAAACTAGGAACTTTTCTTGGTGCAATCGTGCAACATAAAAAACATATAACACAGAATAGGTAATAAAAAGAGCTGTAACTGAGCTATCAGGAAACAGGTGGATCCACAGAATAATTGAGCCATTTGCGACCCTAGGAAAATAAAATAAAATAAATGCAGGATAAAATTAACTGTTGGATGCATTTTTGTTACAAAGGAAAGTGTCCTGTACATTGATCGAATTGCATATTTAACGAGTACAATGAAATAGATGCATTTCAAACCCGTCTGAACACGGGAAAGAGTCGCATATGTTGCCTTTCCCCACTTCCCAAAATTGCGCTTGACCATGAATTATTATGACTGGATAAATAACAACCTTGGCACATTAGTCTTTCTGAAGAGTCACATGGTCCACAGGAAGTTGCATCAGTCAGATCCTCTGGCAAGGCAATTTTATTAATAGAGCACACTTCGTACACAAGGCAATTCAAAGTGCTCTACAGAAAATGAAGAGAAGGAAAAATATTTCAAACATCAGAAAATACAATAATCATAAAAACAATCATAATTAATTAAAATCAATCAAATTATGTAGATAAAATACTTTCAGTTGTCATATGCGCAATTAAATAAAAATGTTTTCCGGCTGGATTTAAACATTGGCAATGTTGAGGCCTTTCTCGCATCTTCAGGAGGACTATTCCACAGCATAAAACCTAAACACAGTTTCACCATGCTTGGTGCTGACTCTGGGCACCAGCAGGAGACCACTCCCTGAGGTTCTCAGAGCTCGACATTTGTCAGAGCTGTACTTTGGCACAAGACAATGAAAATACTTGTACACAAGGAGAGCTGTTTTAAAGTGCAGTGACCCAAGTACTAGACAAATATGGTCGTATATCCTGGCTCTGGTTAGGACTCGAGCAGCAGCATTCCAGATGTACTACAGCTGCTTTACAGCTCGGTTAAAGAACCCAGTGAGAAGGCCATTATGATAGTCTAACATGCTGGAGAGAGAGGCATGGATTTGTCTGATTCAAACATTATTCCTCTGATTTTGGCAATGTTTTTCAGGTGGTAATAACAATAACAAGGCCAACATGATATGTTTATTCAATATTTCAACTATAACTGGTGGGGTTAAAATCTCACCAGTTATGTTACCTTCATTTGACTTAGTTCTTTATGTCTAACATATTATTATTGTGTTATATCACTGTAATGTGCTTAGTGTCAACATGTTGTTGGCATAAAGGCAATGTGGCTATAATTTATGCATTTTCTAGTTCTATGCTGTAATCCACTCCTGTTACTTTTGGGCTTGTTAATTTAGTCAACATTGTACAAAAATCAAAACTATCTCCTTCGATAGTCCAAGACACGCGTTGAGTACGGTAGTTCAATCTGATGTAGCGTTTGGGGAAAAAGAAGAAGTTTATTTTAAGTTAGTTAATGGCACTGACCTTGTGAAATTTACAAATTACGTACCTTTGGTAATTTTGTGACTTAGCTTTTAATTATTCTGCCTGTCAAAATAGAAGAATAAAGATATATGATTTGTAGTGAATAAATATCAATTTTCAGACCAAATAAGTGAAAAAGCAGAATTTCCTGCAGCACACCTGATAATCTTCCACGGCACACTCATGTGCCGCAGCACAATGGTTGAGAATAAGTGCTATATTAGGTCAGACGGTGTCTTATTGCTACAATGTCTTCAAGTCTCAAAGTCTCTGAAATGAAACATGCTGTAAATCTGCAGAGAAGAGATAAAAGGTACTGTACTGTACAAGATGTACCTTTTTGAAAAAGAAGTCTTTCCGGACTTCCAAATGTATCCGTGCACTGACGTCCACACTCCCTTTGGGTTGTGTGTTGCAGAGTGACGCTGAGGCTGTGTGCATGTGTAATGTGGCGGAAAGGACACGGCCTGGGCTTTTACACTCGAGATACAGGAGTTCTGTTCTGGGTCAGAAATCAGTAGCGATGATCATTTTTGGAATATAACCCCTGGTAAGAAATGATGGAATCACCAGACGAGGAGGATGTTCATTCAGTTGTTTAATTTTGTAGAAGAAAGGCTGACCACAGACCTGACACACATTTCATTTCAGTTGGCGACTTTCTGGCTTTGAGACACACTAAAATAAATCAAGAAGAGAAATTGTGGTAGTCAGTTTAATTTTTAGATCAAGCAGTGTAAAACAAAAATGGACTAACTCAATTATGACGGGGAAAAAGATAACACCTGTATTAGATTAAATCTGTTCATTAGTCTGGAGTTAAGAAGTGTTTACACCTTGGAGAGCTGTTGCACCAGGTGGATTAACATAAATCATGGCTCCAACACAAGAAATGTCAATTGAAACCAAGGAGAGGATGATAGAACCTCTTTAAGAAGGTAAATCACGCATTGTTGCAAAAGATGTTGATTGTTCACAATCGGCTGTGTGTACAATCTGGACCAAGTACAAACAACATGGGATGGTTGTAAAAGGCAAGAATACTGGTAGACCAAGGAACACGTCAAAGCTTCAAGCAATATGTCTTGAAATCAGAAAATGTACAATGAAGAACAAATAGGCGTAAACTGGAGTCACCGTCTGTGACCCAACTGTTGGAAAGTGCCTCAAGAAAATGTGATTTACATACAGAAAAGCTAAACATGTAAACAGAAACAAACGGTTCCAATGGGCTATGGAAGAAAACAATGGTGGACGGTGGATGACTGGATGACAGTCACATTCAGTGATGAATGGTGAATCTGCATTGGGCAAGGTGATGATGCTGGAACTTTTGTTTGGTTTCGGTTCCAACAAGATTTATGAAGACGACTGCCTGAAGGAAACATGCACATTTCCAGTCACTGATGATATGGGGCTGCATGTCAGCTAATGATGGCTATCATTACGTCTTCAATACATGCACAAGTTTACTTTGTTATCCATCACCGGGGATGATGACATTATTTTCTACATGATAATGCATCTTGCCTTAGAGCAAAAAGTGTAAACACTGTCCTTGAAGAAAGATACAAACCCCGTTTCCATATGAGTTGGGAGATTGTGTTAGATGTAAATATAAACGGAATACAATGATTTGCAAATCCTTTTCAACCCATATTCAATTGAATGCACTACAAAGACAAGATATTTGATGTTCGAACTCATAAACTTTATTTTTTTTTTGCAAATAATAATTCACTTAGAATTTCATGGCTGCAACACGTGCCAAAGTAGTTGGGAAAGGGCATGTTCACCACTGTGTTACATGGCCTTTCCTTTTAACAACACTCAGTAAACTTTTGGGAACTGAGGAGACACATTTTTTAAGCTTCTCAGGTGGAATTCTTTCCCATTCTTGCTTGATGTACAGCTTAAGTTGTTCAACAGTCCGGGGGTCTCCGTTGTGGTATTTTAGGCTTCATAATGCACCACACATTTTCAATGGGAGACAGGGCTGGACTACAGGCAGGCCAGTCTAGTACCCGCACTCTTTTACTATGAAGCCACGTTGATGTAACACGTGGCTTGGCATTGTCTTGCTGAAATAAGCAGGGGCGTCCATAGTAACGTTGCTTGGATGGCAACATATGTTGCTCCAAAACCTGTATGTACCTTTCAGCATTAATGGCGCCCTCACAGATGTGTAAGTTACCCATGTCTTGGGCACTAATACACCCCCATACCGTCACAGATGCTGGCTTTTACACTTTGCGCCTATAACAATCCGGATGGTTCTTTTCCTCTTTGGTCCGGAGGACACGACGTCCAAAGTTTCCGAAAACAATTTGAAATGTGGACTCGTCAGACCACAGAACACTTTTCCACTTTGTATCAGTCCATCTTAGATGAGCTCAGGCCAGCGAAGCTGACGGCGTTTCTGGGTGTTGTTGATAAACGGTTTTCGCCTTTTATATGAGAGTTTTAACTTGCCCTTACAGATGTAGCGACCAACTGTAGTTACTGACATTGGGTTTCTGAAGTGTTCCTGAGCCCATGTGGTGATATCCTTTACACACTGATGTCGCTTGTTGATGCAGTACAGCCTGAGGGATCGAAGGTCACGGGCTTAGCTGCTTACCTGCAGTGATTTCTCCAGATTCTCTGAACCCTTTGATGATATTACGGACCGTAGATGGTGAAATCCCTAAATTCCTTGCAATAGCTGGTTGAAAAAGGTTTTTCTTAAACTGTTCAACAATTTGCTCACACATTTGTTGACAAAGTGGTGACCCTCGCCCCATCCTTGTTTGTGAATGACTGAGCATTTCATTGAATCTACTTTTATACCCAATCATGGCACCCACCTGTTCCCAATTTGCCTGCTCACCTGTGGGATGTTCCAAATAAGTGTTTGATGAGCATTCCTCAACTTTATCAGTATTTATTGCCACCTTTCCCAACTTCTTTGTCACGTGTTGCTGGAATCAATTCTAAAGTTAATGATTATTTGCAAAAAAAAAATGTTTATCAGTTTGAACATCAAATATGTTGTCTTTGTAGCATATTCAACTGAATATGGGTTGAAAATGATTTGCAAATCATTGTATTCTGTTTATATTTACATCTAACACAATTTCCCAACTCACATGGAAACGGGGTTTGTACATAAGTTCAATGTCATGGCCTGCAAATAGTCCAGACCTCAATCCAATGTCAAATGTGTGGTGGGAATAGAAGAACATGATGGATGACAAGACTCCAAACTGCCCAGCTGATCTGACATCAGCAATTATTTCATTTCATTTCATTTTTATTTATCTACTTCATTGATGTGCATCTTTGATAGACAATTATAACACAATTATTCAGTTACACCGTTACACACCAATGCCTGAGAAGGAGCAGGATGAAGAAAAATCGTATATTTTCCTGCCCCCTTCAACATAATACAGTCTTACTTAATGATATATGAACCAACAATTACATCAGCAATTAGAGATTGATAAAGAGATCTGTTTGTCACTCGTTAGGCCATGTCTCAAAGACTGCAAACTGTTTTAAAAGCCAGAGATGGTGCAACGAAAAAAACTAGTGGTATGTTGGAGTGTATTTTTGTTTGTTTTTATTGATTCCATCATTTCCCACATAATTTAAGCAAATCCACATTTTCATTACCACCACAGTTTATTTTCTTCATTTCTTTTTTTCTCAAAGCCAGAAAGTTGACCTTTTTGAAATTATCGTTTTGTGTCATGTCTGCTTTTTTGTTTTCTACAAATTTAACAATGGGACGAACATCCTCCAAGTCCTCCGGCATTTTTCCAGGGGTTGTCGGAGCCTCTATTTTGTACCCCATCTTTTGTCCATCCATCCAAATGTCTGCACACTGGTAGTCGTAGGACAGTGAAGCTTCAGCACATGTCAAGGTGAACTTTACCTGTACGATTGGATTCACATCAAACCTGGCTTTCCGACCAGTGACTCTGCATTGGATTAACTTGTTGTTCATTTCACTCTCACCTCCTCTGTATAAAATCCTGCAGGCTCACTGAGCAGCTTTTGTGTTCTGACAAGGCTGGCAGACACGGGGAAAGACACAGGAATCACTATTTGTTTCCACGTCGGCCCCGTGCAGGAATCTTTCAATTTCTGCCCGCCTTCTATAAATATTGCTCAAATAAGGAGCATTGTGTGCAACATGAAGGCTGTTTGTATTACCAGCAGACAACAATATGTCAAGCTGCAATGGAGGAATAGTTTGATATTTGGGTGAACTAGGTTGTTTATTTTGTATTTACTCTGACTTGTTTTCGCTGCTATAGACATTTTTAATCTGCGTTTTTTTTTTTTGTGTTCAAACTCGGGAAATATTACATTTAAATGTCTTTGCTTGTTGACAACTTTTAGCATATCTATTATAAGTACCAATGAAATGTAAAATACAAGTGTTTACAGTGCACAAGTAATGCATGGGTGTAAAGATAAGTATTTAGAATCCAGATAATAGAAGCAAACAGGCAATCTAGATTAAAACATTCTTGTTCATACTGCATTAATATATGCTAATTTTAAAGCTTCATGCGGAGAGGGAAATCACAACTAAGTCAATTGACCAAAAGTGTATTTATTAAACAGTTATTAAGCAGTGGCACAAACAGTCATGTCATTTCAAAACAGAAAGTGCAAGATTGTCAGAGACATTTTAAAACAAGCTATTTGTGCACTTTTGTGCATGATGTCACTAAGATGACATATCAAAACAACACTAAATTAAAGTGCACTTTTTGTACAGAACGCCACTACACTATTTTAAAACAAATAAAGTGCACTTTTGTGCGTGATGTCACACAAGATATTTCAATAACTGTCAAATAAAAATGAGCTGCATAATAGGAAATCAAATATCTCCTTCTGTTCTTGACTATTTTTTTCATACAGTGTTGATGTGGAAATGGAAGAGGGTAGGCTCAATTGTCAGTGCTGGTTGCTTCGGCATTATGTCGGTGTGGCACCGGCCGAGATGTTGACATGCGGAGTTTCAAGCACTCTTCATTCTCTAGCGAGTGACTTTTCAAATGATGCTACAAATTAGTAGTGCTGCTACTTTTTGTAGCGACGCTTTTGCCGCATACTTGACATATTACAGTTGTCTGTTCAACATCTTCCCGCTTGAAGCCAAACCACCGCCAGACGATGGACCCCCTGCTGTTTTTCTTGGGAATTAATTCATCTCCCTCCATTTGTTACCAGATTCGCACCTTATCTCTCTCGTATTACCACTCGCACTGCTCCGCTAGCACAACCTGCCACAGCTAACGTTACCCATGCCGCTACCTCTCTGCTCTGCGAGAGCCTATGACGTTGCACGCGCGACAGTATGTGACGTACGTAACAAGGTGCACTTGTTTTATGTCTTTGTGAGAAGGAGAGACAAGAAAGAGTGAGCAGAGCCTGTAGTGTAATGCCCGCAACTAAAAGCAACTGCGTGAGAACGTATACTCGACTACTCACGATATAGTCATTTTCTACATCGCAAAGACAAACCCGCGATGTATCGAGTATATTCGATATATCGCCTCGCCCTACTCTTAAGGTAAGGTGGCTTATTTTGCCGTGGTGGGCCGCCGCAATCAAATACATGAAGCTGAAACCCTGGAGCTGTCAGATTATATTTGGCTAGCTTTTTTGCATAGGTCATTAAAACAGCAGAGTACTCTGACAAAATAAATCAATAAAGTATCTATCTATCTAAATGGACCCAAATCAAAACTCTGCTCGGAAACAGTGTTTCTTCAGAATATACAAAAGTATGACTAATATTGGAGCCTTAGTTTCTGGAAATAATTTAGTTGAATATCCCTGTAGTACACGGTAAAAGTAGAAAACCTCCCTTAAATACACTCCCAGCTTCTCTGTCAGGCGTACAATTAACAATGTATTATTTTTTTTCTACCATTCCCGTATAATTAGTGGACACACAGCAATAATAAACACACGGTAATAGGCGTACTAAATGCAACAGCCCTCCTATGGCACTACTAATTCAATCATTAACGCATAACACAAAACAATATGAGTCAGTTAAGGAAACCTTACAAGCTAATAGTTTTTGCACAATATATGAACAAAGGCTAAAAAAACCAGTGTCTGAGATAATTCAGCCTGATTTCGTTCATCTATTTACATTATTTATTAGAGACTACAACGTTTGTCAGTTTTTACTGTTTAATTGATGTATTATATATTTCTTAAAATGATACCATTACCATAGACCATTGAGAGCTGCTCAACTCCAGTCTGAGCCGCCACAGCAAACAAAATTAAACATGTTTCCTAACATGTACCGCTCTGACGGAGACCCTCTCTCGCCAGGCATATAAACAAACAAAAGCTGAAACTGATTTTCTCTTGACGTGTCGGGAGTGCCAAGCAATTACAAACAACATTAAAAATGTAATGAACCCTATTTGCTGCGGGGGCCAGAAGAGAAATAGACCGGAGTGAAGGATGACTGGAGACAAGGCGGTACACATAGGGAACGGGATATTCACTGGAAGTACTACTGCAGATAAATACTTCTCTGCTCGACGAAACAACATAAGAAGCACTGAGCTACATTTACAACTTAAAGGGGGCCCCTCTGCTGCGGACATGATTGGAATTTATTTCATAGTTCTGGACCTAAAAATGATGTCTACAGCTAATGTCTGCATATTTTGGAACGCCCACTTTTAGCTCCAAACCGTGGCCTGCTGACGTCACATAAAAAAGACTGGAGGCAATTTGATATTGCGTAGTATGTGTTTTGGTAGCATCTTCATCCCGGATCATGCTATTTTGGAGCGGAATTTGAAGGATTGAACAAGTCTGCCAGACGCATTGTTGCAGGTTGTAGCAACACAACTAAATAAGTCAGTCTGCATGCGTTTCCAAATTTATGGGAATATTAGGAAATTGACTGGTTTAACACGCGAAGTCCCAGAGAAGGGTCAATTGACATTTTTACCTAGAAAACACACAAGAGGGTCATTTGACCCCTAGTCCCCCCTGTGGACACTCCTTTTGTTATGAAAATGTGGCTGTTAGTGGCACACGGCAGGGGGCCACTTGAGCCTGTGTGGGGGAGGGGACCTTACAGCTCAAGCTTTAGTTCTGAGGTAGGTTGTGTGTGTTTTTGCAAGGATCAACAGAATGAAGGGATCAACACTCTGACATTTATTGTTAAAAAAAATACAAAACAAAACATATTTACAAAGAATGAAAAAGCAACTGTTTTCCCAGTTTTGGTGTGGAGGGTTGTTGCAGAAGCAATTGTTATTTTTGTGTGCCAAAAATAGTTTAAAAAAAAAAATTTACAAAGAAAAAAGCATATTTACAAAGAATGAAAAACCATGTCCATGTAAACGTGACTGACATACATTTGAGCAGTCACTCACAATCCTGGCACTGCCATTGCTCCTTTCGGCATTTCCCACATGTATAATTTTTCTGTCTACCTAGACAAACTGCCCCTAACAGCCTCATTACCATAACAAAATGAGTGATTAGTGTATTCGGGAAAAGCGTCGGGCCAAATGACCCCTCTCTGGGTCTTCTAGGTAGACAGAAAAATGCTGGGACTTCTAGTGTTAAAATGGGCCGGACCAAGCGAGAGTGAAGTTTGCAGTTCTCTTGGAATGGTTTTGGTCGAAGCTCGGATGGATTTAAAAGACTCAAGACAAATCCTGTGTATCAGGAGCACCCTCGAGGGTAGAAAGACTGAGTCACAACCTGCAGAAAACAGAGAAAGAGCAGACTGGGTGATCAAAAATGATAGAAAAAGAAGGTAAACTGTTAGTATTCTATATTGCGTCCTCTTCTACTGATGATGAAATAGCGCAGTGATTTTCAACCTTTTTTGAGCCAAGGCACATTTTTTGCGTTGAAAAAATGCGGAGGCACACCACCAGCAGAAATCATTAAAAAACGAAACTCAGCTGACAGTAAAAAGTCGTTGTCGCAAGTGTTGGATATGAATTCAAACCATAACCAAGCATGCATCACTATAGCTCTTGTCTCAAAGTAGGTGTACTGTCACCAACTGTCACATCACCCCCTGACTTATTTGGAGTTTATTGCTGTTTTCCTGTGTGTAGTGTTTTAGTTCTTGTCCTGCACTCCTATTGTGGTGGCTTTTTCTCTTTTTTTGGTATTTTCCTGTAGCAGTTTCATGTCTTCCTTTGAGCGATATTTCCCGCATCTACTTTGTTTTAGCAGTCAAGAATATTTCAGTATGTTTTTATCCTTCTCTGTGGGGACATTGTTGATTGTCATGTCATGTTCGAATGTACTTTGTGGACGCCGTCTTTGCTCCACAGTAAGTCTTTGCTGTCGTCCAGCATTCTGTTTTTGTTTGTAGCCAGTTCTGTTTTAGTTTCGTTCTGCGCAGCCTTCCCTAGGCTTCAATGCCTTTTCTTAGGGGCACTCACCTTTTGTTTATTTTTGGTTTAAGCATTAAACACCTTTTTACCTGCACACTGCCTCCCGCTGTTTCCGACATCGACAAAGCAATTAGCTACCGGCTGCCACCTACTGATATGGAAGAGTATTACACGGTTACTCTGCCGAGCTCTAGACAGCACTGACACTCAACAACAACACATCATTTGCAGATTATAATTACTGCTTTGAAAGAAATATTTTTAACCCAAACAGGTGAAATGAGATCATCTCCCACGGCACACCAGACTGTACTTCACGGCACACTAGTGTGCCGCGGCACAGTGGTTGAAAAACACTGAAATAGCGTATGGAAACAGACTATGGTGTCTATTGAAGAGCGGGGAAGTCTGGAATTTTTTTTTTGCTTTCGGTCTCCCCTAGAGGGGGGGGGGGGTTACCCACATATGCGGTCCTCTCCAAGGTTTCTCATAGTCATTCACATCGACGTCCCACTGGGGAGTTTTTCCTTGCCCGTATCTGGGCTCTGTACCGAGGATGTCGTTGTGGCTTGTGCAGCCCTTTGAGACACTTGTGATTTAGGGCTATATAAATAAACATTGATTGATGATTGATTGATTTTTTTTTTTTTTTTTTTATAGTGTCAAACAATGTTGTTTTAAGGTAATCAAAAACATGCACTTAAGTGACGGAAGTTATAGTTTTACATTCCTGTATCCACTGTCTATGCGGGGAAATGGGCTCTAATTTTGTGGATGGTCATCTGGTGTCTGGCGATGAAAAGGTAGCGTTCAAAGTACAGGTACAGTTAAATATCTACTGGTTACTCTTGCGTCGGACCAGTCTTCTTCTCAGGGAATAAAAGTCACTGGTCAATCCCAAGTTTTTTCGGATGACATATACTGTATGTTGAGTAAGAAGGACCATCAAGACAGAATAGCAATATTACCAAGTTTTACTAAAGCTTTAGGAGACCAGCCTTACAATGCGTTAATAGCGGCATCAAGCAGCGGTCTAAAAATCAAACGGAAGAGTCAGCTTATTTAGTATGAAACAACCCACTACCGCCCAAAAAGAAATACAGCCTTATTGTTCTAAACTGTTAAGGTAAAAAGGGAGTACATTATATTCCCAATACACATTCCAGCACCTTCAGGGTAAGGCACAGAGTTTACTAGCAAACAAAAAGGAGAAAGCACAACATGTACACAAGAGAAAATATTAGCTGCTTTAAACATGACTATGGACTAAAAAAGAACACTTAAAAATATCTCATTCTCACATTACTCAAAAACTAATTGCTATTATGGAAAATGACTGCCAGAATAATTTTTAGAAACAAACACATATTACATTAATTACAAAATTAAATGAAAGAAAACATGTTAGTCCAAGTTCCATGATCTGGAACTCTTACATTGTAGTATATGTTCTACGTTTATGTATTTATTCATAACAATATGTCTTCATTTTGTAGCGTGTCTCTTTGCTTCTTGGATATTTTGGTTTGTCCAATCAGCTTTCAGCTTCTATGAGTTGCCATGTAAATGTTATACGCTGAGGTCCTTCAGAATTTAAAGTGCTGATAAAGCCCAATATCACTTAAACTGTTAAGGTTGTTTCTTTAAAGCCCCATTTAAGAACTTTCAGCTTTGGTTGATTTTGGCGTCGTCAGTGGACCAAAGCGGTAGTGTTTTGCCAGAAGAAGAGCACATTTCCCATATAGCGTCAAACTGACATGATGTCCGCTGTAATATTGGCACGCATACTGTATTACGTCTCTAATGGCTGTGCTGATAATACATATGGAATGGGTTTGTTTGCCAGTTCCAGATCAATTTTGGTCAAGTTATGTGATACACGATGAAGCTTGTTACATTTGACCGAGCGGCAAATTCAAATCCAGCTACCGACTGTTGGATGCTGTTTTTTTCTTCCGAACAGTAGCTCAGACGTATAGATGACGATGTACAAACCCCGTTTCCATATGAGTTGGGAAATTGTGTTAGAGGTAAATATAAACGGAATACAATGATTTGCAAATCCTTTTCAACCCATATTCAATTGAATGCACTACAAAGACAACATATTTGATGTTCAAACTCATAAACTTTATTTTTTTTTGGCAAACAATAATTAACTTAGAATTTCATGGCTGCAACACGTGCCAAAGTAGTTGGGAAAGGGCATGTTCACCACTGTGTTACATGGCCTTTCCTTTTAACAACACTCAGTAAACGTTTGGGAACTGAGGAGAAACATTTTTGAAGCTTCTCAGGTGGAATTCTTTCCCATTCTTGCTTGATGTACAGCTTAAGTTGTTCAACAGTCCGGGGGTCTCCCTTGTGCTATTTTAGGCTTCATAATGCGCCACACATTTTCAATGGTGGCAACATATGTTGCTCCAAAACCTGTATGTACCTTTCAGCATTATTGGCGCCTTCACAGATGTGTAAGTTACCCATGTCTTGGGCACTAATACACCCCCATACCATCACAGATGCTGGCTTTTCAACTTTGCGCCTATAACAATCCGGATGGTTCTTTTCCTCTTTGGTCCGGAGGACACGACGTCCACAGTTTCCAAAAACAATTTGAAATGTGGACTCGTCAGACCACAGAACACTTTTCCACTTTGTATCAGTCCATCTTAGATATGCTCAGGCCCAGCGAAGCCGACGGCGTTTCTGGGTGTTGTTGATAAACGGTTTTCGCCTTGCATAGGAGAGTTTTAACTTGCACTTACAGATGTAGCGACCAACTGTAGTTACTGACAGTGGGTTTCTGAAGTGTTCCTGAGCCCATGTGGTGATATCCTTTACACACTGATGTCGCTTGTTGATGCAGTACAGCCTGAGGGATGGAAGGTCACGGGCTTAGCTGCTTACATGCAGTGATTTCTCCAGATTCTCTGAACCCTTTGATGATATTATGGACCGTAGATGGTGAAATCCCTAAATTCCTTGCAATAGCTGGTTGAGAAAGGTTTTTTTCTAAACTGTTCAACAATTTGCTCACGCATTTGTTGACAAAGTGGTGACCCTCGCCCCATCCTTGTTTGTGAATGACTGAGCATTTCATGGAATCTACTTTTATACCCAATCATGGCACCCACCTATTCCAATTGGCCTGTTCACCTGTGAGATGTTCCAAATAAGTGTTTGATGAGCATTCCTCAACTTTATCAGTATTTATTGCCACCTTTCCCAACTTCTTTGTCACGTGTTGCTGGCATCAAATTCTAAAGTTAATGATTATTTGCAAAAAAAAAAAAAAAGTTTATCAGTTTAAACATCAAATATGTTGTCTTTGTAGCATATTCAACTGAATATGGGTTGAAAATGATTTGCAAATCATTGTATTCTGTTTATATTTACATCTAACACAATTTCCCAACTCAACGGGGTTTGTAGTTGAGGAGAAAGAGTTACCGAGTTTTTTGGTTGAGTAATAACAGTATTAATCGCCATTATTCTGAATTCCGTTCTAAATGTAAACACACATTTTGTTGTGTTGCGTTTTTGCATATTTAGTTCGTAGAATTGCAACTTTGTAGTGGTGGTATTAAGTCTGTTAGCGCCAGTTTTGCGAAAGCCACCGCCTGCCACCAGCGACATCAAATTGGTAGTGGTGGCCTACCAAACGGAGCCGACCTGACTTTACTTTTAGGCAGTTGTTCACACTTCATATGTACTGCCGGCTTGTTATAGCCGAGGCCTGCAGGAAATTGGATTTTTATGACCCACTCATCAAATGTAATTAAAGGTAGCCTTCCACAGACTGGCACCTTCAAGAGAACAAGATAGGAGGCTCAGTGAACAATCAAAAAGAGGCTATGTGAGCGACTTTATCAGCAGGCGGGATGCAATTAGGATGATATTTTGAATAGGAACTGTCTTCAGTGTTTGATTTGTCGAAGTGTCGGCGGCTGCCTTCCTGCTGGGATCAGTCGGATTCTTTTTGACAGAAACTGAACCGTCTCTCTGACAACTCATCAAAGTTAGGTCCTTAGCATGGCGGTTTGTGGTGCGAAACATAGGGCTGAGCTTTATAGCTGAAGACTGTATCACAGTATATGTTTTTTATGTCGGTCGATATCAATAATTACGGACTTATCGAAAATAAGGATCAGGAGGTTTTAACATTTTTATTTCAAATGTAATTTTCCTCTGATTACAAGCACCTCAGCTATTTGAGGCAGAAAGGAAATGAAATGGCAACACAAGCATGAAAAATGCTCAATGTAACAATACTTAAATCACATTGGAAACTTAAAGGGGCTGTTTGGAACAATTACACAGATGCCCAGAAGGCGCCAACTTTACAATCTATTTTACACAGTAATGACGTACGTACCTGCACAGGCATTAGCTTTGGGTATTAGCTAATAGCAATTAGCGTTATCTTTTGTTGAATGTACATTCTATCAGAACATGACTGCAAATTGTTGCTTCTCTTGGACTGCTTCTGTATATGTGCACACGCTTCCTACTAGGGATGATGTTTGATAAGAAATTATCGAGTTTGAGCCTATTATCGAATCCTCTTATCGAACCGATACCTTATCGATTCTCTTATCAAGTCCAGATAGGTTGTTTTATATGGAAAAAAAACACACAATATTTGGTTTAACAAAAGCTCACTTTTATTATATAATAAGAAAAAAAAAATCTAATAAATAAATATTGACTGTTACCCCCACTAATAAAATAAAATAAATATTGACTGTTGTTACCCAAAGTATATTAAGTGGGATTTTTCAGAAAAACAAATATATACAGTAACACAAAAACAACCTGTCTCTGTGATCACTATAGGTGTATAAATAATAATATAGTGTTTAATAAAATCAGTCCCTTGGGCACAAAACTGAAAATAATACAGCTCTCCAAAAAGTGCACTTCTGCTGCAATTTGACATAACTGTTTGTTATGATGCTTTGACATTTTTGCACTTTATTTCTTTATTGAAAGAAAATTCTATGAAGAAAAATGTTGTTTGCAAATGTGGATACAATGCTAAAAAATGAAAAGTTAAAGCTAAAAAAAGAAATACACTTTATTGAGTTAAAATCTTTCTTTATAGGGGGAAAGATGTGATGTTATGAGCTAGGGAAAATAACAACTACACTACCCAGCATGCAACGGGAGTGACGGTAGCCCCGAAAAGTGTTGTTGCATGTCGCAACCGGCAGGTAAGAATGAGGTTATGAGCACGCTGTGAAAGTAAACGTCAAGAACTCAGCCAACACGCCTCGTCTGCATTATTTATAATTAGACAGACAACACGTATACAGTGTGATTTTGTTTTGTTTACAAGGAAAGAAAACCAAAAGTTAAAAAAGGGAGATATGTTGTATATATATGTATGTGCTGCGGTTGCTTTAAGAACGTTGCGACAGCTGCCGTAAAGGAGGTGCGTTGCTAGCCTGGTTGCTATGTTTCCGGTTGGTCGTAAAAGTGTTCGTCATGTGTTTGTACCCTGCTCAAATCTCTCAGTAAAGTTATTGATTGGATTATACCTTTTGTTTTGAACTTTATTACACATTGGAGTGCGGTCCATTGTTTTTAATGCTTTCCCTATCTGCGCCTAATGACTGAGCTACGTGACGTCATTTCTTGTGATGTCTCAAGGGGCATTTCTGGTCGGGACGGGATTCGTTCCGAGGGATTCGAATAAAGAACCAACTCTTTTTCTTTACTATAGTGGTCTCGATAACGGGTACCGGTCCTCAAAAAGGGATTTGAGTCCGAGGACTCGGTTCTTTTCTTATCGCACAACCGGGAAAACCGGTTTCGAGTATCATCCCTACTTCCTACACATACGTGTTGACAAAACTGGGTGAGAAACAGCCGTAAACATAGGGATGGGAATTGATAACATGTTACCGGCTTAGATTCCACTTTCGATTCGGTTCTTTTATCGATTATTTGGGGGGAAAAAAGATAGCAAAAATTTGGATTTGCATCAACTTTGTTTGGCTTAGAGCTAACATGGCGTTTAGCCACCAGTGAGACATAAAAAAAACTATTTTGCAAATAATTAAATGAATACATTCTGTAGAACTGTAGAATTTAACAAAATAAAACATATTTGGAAATTACATAAGAATGTAAAATTTTTAAAACTTTAAAGAATCTTTGTCTTCTGCCTCAAAAATATACCGTACAAAGGTTTGTTTAGATCTACAAGGTGACACAGATATAATCACATAGGCCCATAACATGCAACATGAGATGTTTCAAGCCTTCTTATGATATGATGTTGATGATTATGGCTCACAGCTTCTGAAAACCTTGATTTGAAAATCTCAGAAAATGTGGCGTTTTCAAAAACTCTAAATCATGATAATCAAAATGATAAAGGCTTGACATAGCTCACTTTGGATGTAATGACTTTGTATAACTTATTAGTCTCACATTTCAAGTTAACTGCTGACACGAATGGACTTTTACATGATATTCAAATTTTATGGGTTCCAATTGTATAATATAATGACGGGGTGAAAATGTTGGAGGAAAACATGCTTTTCTCCTACTAAAACTGAACGTTCACCTACCGAGAAAGCATCTATGTGGCAAATTGTTGCAAGCTTTTGACAACAAACTGAGTCACTGCTCGATGGCATTTGTCGAATGGTACTCTTCCCTGCCGCGTTGAAAGCTTGTGACAGACGTGAACTGGAGCCATTACTGCCCGCCTCCAAACCGGTCAGAATATGCCTCCTTATGCTCATCTAAATGAGAAGGCATTCATTCCAATTTAGCAAGTAATAGCGCTAACATTATAGACGGTATTAGTACCTGTTGTATTTACGTCAGATGACTGCTGCTGCCTAGGATGAGAATGGCATGGTTCAAAAACGCGACATTCTTTCATAGTTATTGTATGCTGTATATTCAAATGTTTAAGCATAGTTCTTGTATGTCTTTCTCTTAATGAAATAGCAACCATGGAATTAATGCAAGTAGCGCTGTTGCAATCTTTTCTAGTAAACAGTCGGCAAACTTCAGAGCACTTTTTCCGCCCGGGCGTCACTACGCACGTTGCGTGATGATGTCATCCTCACCCGTAAGAACCATTAAGGGAATTGTTTGGAAAAAATGGCAAGCGATTCCAAGGAATTGACACACTGGGTTTTCGATCCCCATCCCTATGTAAACATCCATTTTATTTGGCCCAGTAATTATAATTGTGACAAATATAGACTATTGTCAAACAAATGTATTCTGTTCAACCACTAATGGTAACATAATCTTGCCAGTGGTGTTCTTCCTATATTTTTTGCTTTGAAAAATGTTACTGTGTGGAAGTTGCAAACAGCACCTTTAACAACAGCCTCTTAAAGGCCTACTGAAATGAATTTTTTTTATTTAAACGGGGATAGCAGATCTATTCTATGTGTCATACTTGATCATTTCGCGATATTGCCATATTTTTGCTGAAAGGAGTTAGTATAGAACGACGATAAAGATCGCAACTTTTGGTATCTGATAAAAAAAAAAAGGCTTGCCCCTACCGGAAGTAGCGTGACGTTGTCGGGTGAACATATCCGCAAAGTTCCCTATTGTTTACAATGATGGCCGCCAGAAGTGAGAGAGATTCGGACCGAGAAAGCGACGATTTCCCCATTAATTTGAGCGAGGATGAAAGATTTGTGGATGAGGAAAGTGCAAGTGAAGGACTAGTGGGGAGTGGAAGCGATTCAGATAGGGAAGATGCTGTGAGAGCCGGGGGTGACCTGATATTCAGCTGGGAATGACTACAGCAGTAAATAAACACAAGACATATATATACTCTATTAGCCACAACACAACCAGGCTTATATTTAATATGCCACAAATGAATCCCGCATAAAAACACCTAGGTGTTTGTTATGCTAGCTCCTAGCTACACGGGATCCCGTCCATATAACCCGCAAATACAATTCAAACACCTGCACAACACACACACTCACTCAGCCCAAAGGACCGTTCACCTAACCCAAGGTTCATAAAGCTTATATATTTAACCAAAGTTACGTACGTGACACGCACGTACGGGCAAGCGATCAAATGTTTGGAAGCGTGCGGGTGGGACCTGATATTCAGCTGGGAATGACTACAACAGTAAATAAACACAAGACATATATATATACTCTATTAGCCACAACACAACCAGGCTTATATTTAATATGCCACAAATTAATCCCGCATAACAAACACTTAGGTGTTTGTTATGCTAGCTCCTAGCTACTAGCTCGAGCTAGTTATAGCAAGCGATCAAATGTTTGGAAGCGCAGCTGCGTACTCACGGTATCGCGTCTGTGTATCCAAATCAAAGTCCTCCTGGTAAGAGTCTCTGTTGTCGGAGTTTTTCGATCTTGACTGCATCTTTCGGGAATGTAAACAATGAAACACTGACTGTGTTGTGTTGCTGACTTCCCTCGCAAAATACTCCGCTTCGCACCGACAACTTTCTTCTTTGCTTGCTCAGCTTCTTTCTCCATAATGCAATGAACAAATTGCAACAGATTCACCAACACAGATGTCCAGAATACTGTGGAATAATGAGATGAAAACTACAGTCAGGCTACAGTCTTTCTCCATAATGCAATGAACAAATTGCAACAGATTCACCAACACAGATGTCCAGAATACTGTGGAATAATGAGATGAAAACAGAGCTATTTCGTATTGGCTTCAATGGGGACGCCATACCTCTGTTTCACTGGCTACGTCACGCGCATACGTCATCCTCCAAAGGAATTTTCAACCGGAAGTTTAGCGGGAAATTTAAAATTGCACTTTATAAGTTAACCCGGCCGTATTGGCATGTGTTGCAATGTTAAGATTTCATCATTGTTATATAAACTATCAGACTGCGTGGTCGGTAGTAGTGGCTTTCAGTAGGCCTTTAAAATGAAAGTGAAAAATAAAGAATACACAGGAAATGCTTCATAAAGTCTAAAAAAATAGTGTGAAGCACACCCTCCCAGTTTTGTAGTATAAATATTTTGGGTTTTGGCACCAACTGCTAGACTAGATCTGACCAATCTAAGACTAGATCTGACCAATGTAAGTCTAAGACTAGATCTGACCAATCTAAGTTTATGAGCATGAACTGATGAAGTCTACTGAGGTATTGGCACCAGCTGCTAGCTCTGACCAGTCTAAGTCTAAGACTAGATCTGACCAATCTAAGTCTATGACCATGAACTAATGAAGCTGACTGATGTATTGACACCAGCCACTAGACTATATCTGACCAATCCCAGTCTGAGTATGAACTGATGAAGCTGGCTGAGGTATTGGCACCAGCTGCTAGACTAGATCTGACCAATCAAGTCTAAGGCTAGATCTGACCAATCTAAGACTAGATCTGACCAATCTAAGACGAGATCTGACCAATCTAAGTCTATGAGCATAAATTGATTAAGCCTACTGAAGTGTTGACACCAGCCGCTAGACTAGATCTGACCAGGCTAAGACTAGATCTGACCAATCTAAGTCTGAGCATGAACTGATGAAGCCTACTGAGGTGTTGACACTAGCAGCTAGACTAGATCTGACCAATCTAAGTCTATGAGCATAAACTGATGAAGCCAACTGAGGTGTTGGCATCAGCAGCTATACTAGATCTGACCAGTCTAAGACTAGATCTGATCAATCTAAGTCTGAGCATGAACTGATTAATCTGACTGAGGTATTGGCACCAGCCGCTAGACTAGATCTGACCAATCTAAGTTTAAGACTAGATCTGACCAATCTAAGTCTATGACCGTGAACTGATGAAGCCGACTGAGGTATTGGCACCAGCCGCTAGACTAGATCTGACCAATCTAAGTCTAAGACTAGATCTGACCAATCTAAGTGTATGACTATATCTGACCAGTCTAAGACTAGAACTGACCAATCTAAGTCTATGAGCATGAAATGATGCAGTCTACTGAGGTATTGGCACTAGCTGGTAGACTAGATCTGACCAGTGTAAGTATAATAGTAGATCTGACCAACCTGAGTCTAAGACTAGATCTGACCAATCTAAGTCTATGTCCATGAACTGATGAAGCCGACTGATGTATTGGCACCAGCTGCTAAACTAGATCTGACCAATCAAAGTCCAAGACTAGATCTGACCAATCTAAGACTAGATCTGACCAATCTAAGTCTAAGACTAAATCTGACCAATACAAGTCTATGACCATGAACTGATGAAGCCGACTGAGGTATTGGCACCAGCCGAGGGGCTAGATCTGACCAATCTTAAGTCTAAGACTAGACCTGACCAATCTAAGTCTATGAGCATGAACTGATGAAGCCAACTCGGATGAGAGGCGAAACGTCTTCTAAGACAAACCAAACAGTCCAGAAGCAATTGATTGAATGTCCTGAGGTTACAATGACCTGGATGAATGTGAACATACCACACACAAGTACCAACAATTGATACCGTTGAATACTGGTATTGATTCCAAGGTATTGGGGATTGGTACCGTATCGGTTCAAATCTGAAGGGTACCCGTTCCTACAGGCAATACAGAAGGTGTACGTTTTGATCAATTCACCCTTTTGTCTCAATGATGGAGAAGATATTTTCTCTACGCCCGCATAGAACACTCAGGTTTGATGTTGTCATGTCAGGCATATGGCTAGCTAATGGACCGGGGAGGTATGAGACACATGCGCTGAGGGAATTATTTTGTTGTTATCTGCCGCAGACATTATCAGTCCTCCTTGCAGAGTGCTGGCTCGACAACAGAGCGCCTGCGTCGGGTGCGGCTCTCCGGCAGCCAGAAGTGATGTTTAACACGAGCGATAATGCTGGGTTACGCTGGATAAAAGAGGGCTGTCATCCGGTTGCTGCGTCATCAGATAAGCAGAAATTAGCATCTGCCCTGACCATGGTGGATGGGCTATGAGCAAGCTTGTGTTCTTCCCAATAACAGAAGTATCACCCAGTGTGTCCACCAGGGGCAGCATGTGTGAATAACTTAAAAATTGCCAAAGAGCTTCAAAGGACCTGGCGCTCTCTCCTTGTCTCTAATATTGTCCACGCCAGCCAAGAAACATCCTGTTTTTGGCACGGCGTCCCCAGAAGACAAGGCAGCGTTTCCATTCACAGCTTGCAGCATTCGGGAACTGTCCCCAGAAGCGAGAACAGGGGGGTTGCCAATATGTCCGATTGCCAATATTATTGAACGCATCCAAAGTTTTGATCCTTACTGAGAGTCTAAAGCACTGCCTCCTACGCATCATCCTCTGGATTGACTACTCTCTGGATCTGTCCCTTTTAGACACACTTCAGTGCTGATGGTTTGACCTACTTTACTTGAATTATCTCTACTGTATTCAGTGCTGAATGGAAATCAGAATCATAGGAAGTTTTTAATACAATCGATTGTGTTGGCCGTGCTACAGTTTGAGATTTCTCCCACATCTCAATGCCCAACTTTGTAGCTTTCGGGCAGGTGTCTCAAATTCAATTTACCTTGGAGCAGCTGGTGGTGGAGATGGGCAGAGGCTGGTCCTGACAAAGTATTCACTGTAGAACCACGTGATTACCATAAATTCCGGACTATATGCCGCTACTTTTTTCTTACTCTTTGAACCCTGCGGTTTATAAAACAGTGCAGCTAATTTATGGATTTTTCTTCGCTAACGGCCGTAATGCAAATTGTTAAAAAAAACAAAAAAAGTGTGCTTAATTGGTGTTTGTGTTATCGCGCCATCTTTTGGACAAGTTTGTTCACTGCAGATTCTTTAGTGCCTTTCTTTTTAGAGCTTTCAAGTGTTGCTCTGTCTCCTAACCGTTCATTCATCACTCCAAGCAACATTTTTAAGTTTTACAATATAACTAAAACTGTTTATACTTCCTAAACCGTCCTATGTGTGATGCCTGTAGGAGTGTTTTCATGCATATTTGTACGTGCTATCGTAATGTAAAGAAACTAGCGTTGTTGGCATGAGCTAATATGCTAACACGTTAATGAGTGTCTTTGTCAGTATTATTAACTTATAATGGCATTACTTTTTGTATTGTTTCAGTTTCACAAATTTCTCAGTAAATTCACCAAAGTGTCACCGTGGAGTTAAGCTGATTGGAGAGCTAGCTTTCGCAGCTAGTGAGTCCATGACGATGACTTCTGTTTTGTTTGATCAGTCGTTTTACTGCCGGGTTACACACACCGTTTGGAAACAATTTGGGTATGTAAATAAAGATTTACAAAAAAATTCTGTTATTTCACCACATACACTGTATATCTGCGGTCTATAGTCTGGTGTGGCTAATATATGGATTTTTTTTCTCTCTAAAATAGAAATATACGGTACATTTGTTAACTACTTCTACCAGCAGCTGTAGTGATGGTAGGCCTTAATGTGAAAATGCACTTTTTTTATGGAATATTGCCGATCATTCACAATCCTTATGTAAGACGAGGGCAAATTTTGTGTTCTTATGTAATGCAATCTAACGCTAGCAAAGTTAGCCAACAATGCAGCTAATAAGAGTCACAACTAGAGATGTCCGATAATATCGGACTGCCGATATTATCGGCCGATAAATGCTTTAAAATGTAATATCGGAAATTATCGGTATCGGTTTCAAAATTATCGGTATCTGTTTCAAAAAGTAAAATTTATAACTTTTTAAAACGCAGCTGTGTACACGGACGTAGGAAGAAGTACAGAGCGCCAATAAACCTTAAAGGCACTGCCTTTGCGTGCCGGCCCAGTCACATTTCTATGGCTTTTCACACACACAAGTGAATGCAAGGCATTGATGGTCAACAGCCATACAGGTCACAAATTCATTTTCGGGGATGGCGTGGCGCGGTTGGGAGGGTGGCCGTGCCAGCAACCTGAGGGTTCGTGGTTCGATCCCCACCTTCTACCAACCTCGTCACGTCCGTTGTGTCTTTGAGCAAGACACTACATCCTTGCTCCTGATGGGTCATGGTTAGGGCCTTGCATGGCAGCTCCCGCCATCAGTGTGTGAAAGTGTGTGTGAATGGGTGAATGTGGAAATAGTGTCAAAGCGCTTTGAGTACCTTGAAGGTAGAAAAGCGCTATACAAGTATAACCCATTTACCATTTACTCTTCCACAATGTAAATTCGAAAAAGTGGAAGTTATCGGCACTTACGTGAATCCTGTCGGACATCAGAATTAGGTAATACAACAACTTATATTCTTGTCTTCATGAAAGAAAGGGATCTATAAGTTATACATGCTTGTATTTTGTATTTTAAATACATAAATATACATTTTATATATACTGTACATGTATACTTGTACTTCCAGTTGAAAGCTCTAAAAAGAAGGGGACTGTTGCACCTGCGTTGAGCGAACTCGTTCAGAAGATGGCACTATAGCTCAAACAAACTTTTTCAGTGTCTTTGCTTGTTTGTTTTTGTAAAGTATTTGCATTATGGCCGTCAGCGAAGAAAAGTCCTTCAATTAGCCGCACCATTTTTTTAAGCCGCCGGGTTCAAAGCCTAGGCAGAAAGTAATGGCTTATATTTCGAATTTGCGGTAGTTAGGCTAATTTGTGGATGAATTAAAGCACCTGAATATAAATCATATGTATTTTCTAATCGATCATCAATCGAGCATACAGAGCAATATGGAAGTGCAATACAAGTGCGATATTATTTACCGTATTTTCAGGAACATAGGGCACACCGCATTATAAAGCACAATGCCGATGAATGGCCTATTTTCGATCTTTTTTTAATATATAAGGCGCACCGGATTATAGGGCGCATTAAAGGAGTCATTTTTTTTTTTTTTTTCAAGCTTGACAACACTTCCTTGTGGTCTACATAACATGTAATGGTGGTTCGTTGGTCAAAATGTTGCATAGATTGTTTTAAAGATCATCTTCAAGTCGCTTTCTGACAGTTGCTTCAGGATGTGCCGTCTTATTTACGTGGCTCCCCGTCATCTTTGTTGTAGTGGTGTAGCGTGCAAAGACGGGAGTGGAAGAAGTGTCAAAAGCTCTCTAATAACTAAAGTTCTTGGGTGAATAATGTAAACTCACTACACCGGTATGTTTTAGCGCTTTCATGGCGAATTTACTGAGAGATATACGTTAGAACTTTACACTACTTTATATTAGAAATGGCAACAGCGGAGCATGAATGTCCTATAACAATAAGATAGAGAAAAAGAAGAAGCTTATCGACTACATCGTCGCCACGGACTACAAAGGCGGACTCCCGCAAATGTTTAGGACTTATGCAGATCCCAAATACACATCAGCAGGTACCAGAAGGTAAGACAATTTGCTTTTGCATAATATTGCGAAACGAAACAGCAGATACTGTCTTACTTTATACACACACCATAATAATACTCGTATGTTGAAGCACATCAAGCGGTGCGGCTTCACAGCTTACCAAAGTCGTACTTAAAACATTTTGATAGATTTTTGAGCACCGTGTATAATGTTCTATATTTTCAATGGAACATATACAATGTTGGTGTTGTTTACTTGAGTCATATTGCCATCATAGTGCAGCCTACACGTATCTCTTAAATTTGACTGCCATCTACTGGTCACACTTATCATTACACAATGTACCAAATAAAATTGCTTCGAGGTCGGTAAGCAAAACCAGCATTATTCCATACATTAGGCGCACCGGGTTATAAGGTGCACTGTTGAGATTTGAGGGAAAAAAAGTGTGCCTTACACTCTGGAAAATACAGTATTATAATTGAACACCAGTTTTCCCCTTTAACCTTCCCCACAAATGTATTTTTATCGTGTCACTCAGCGACGGCGCCAAGAAATACTGCTTTCCACAATCCAGCCAACCTGCCTCTGTTGTCACAACTCATTTCCTGCAAACAATTCATCCCTTTTGTGTCGTGGCTCGCTTCGATATCCCGCCGCTCGCCGCGACTCTTTGACACCTCAGTCAAGTCATTTCTGCTCGCTGGCAGCGCCGCGCGTTCCCTCTGACCACGAGGCGGGTAAATAAACCCATTCGTCCTGCGAGTGACAAGTCGTATTTGGCCAAAAGCGCACGACGTTGACGCGCCTTCATCCTCGGCGCGGATTGATTACGACCTCCGAATCAGCTCTAGAAGGCAGCAGCTTTGCTTCTGACAGCACTGCCATGTAGGATGTTCTCCTCTGGCTTTTGTCAAAGGGATAGTTTGGCGTCACACGCCTGCTTCTATGCACGGTAACGGCAGCGTCTCAGATGAACGGCCTGGAGTGTTATTACAGCGCGATAAGAAGAAGAATCTTCCAGTGATAAAGAAGATGGATGCCGCTCCAGTGAAGTGACTTCATCACCTTTAGGCGTCGCCTCCCTCCGTTTCTAATCATACATCCCTAACTCCCTCACCTCTGCCACTGATGTTAATAAACTCAATTGGAGCGCTTGTTGCATCCCCTCCATCACCAGGACTTAAAATAACACTGTGTGTGGGGGGGGGGGGGGGGGAACAAAAGGACGTGCCACAGTTATTAATTGTCCAAGAGATGAATATCCCATTACAGTCGGACTGAGGAATGGAGATATGGCGAGGGGTTATCTCCTGATTAATGCCAAGTCCGCGCGATGCATGATTAATTTTGAAGCGCTAGTGGGTGTTT
The DNA here is from genome assembly GCF_033978785.1 of Entelurus aequoreus. Classification (NCBI taxonomy): domain Eukaryota; kingdom Metazoa; phylum Chordata; class Actinopteri; order Syngnathiformes; family Syngnathidae; genus Entelurus; species Entelurus aequoreus. Next base: position 8,523,102 of record NC_084742.1, on the reverse strand, counting down.
AATCACGGCCACATGCGATATGATCAATTATAGGGTGGGGAGGGGGGGTGATTACACTACCTTTTCAGCGTGCGGAACATATGTCACCCGAGGTTTAGCGGGTTCACTCGTAACGTGGGATTACACTGGAGGTAAAAATGAGGAATTAAACCGAGGAGGCTTTATTGGACTACTTAGTTTAACATTTAATGTGGTCAGGCTTTATTCTAAACCGTAAATAATCCCGGCTGCTGTGAGTGCTGCACATGCAAGACTGACTCTCATACTAAACGCCGAAAACAAAAATTTAAAAAATACAGTGCCGTATTTTCCGAACTTTAAAACGCAACGCTAAATAAGCTGCACCCACTAAATCTGGGGGATTTTGTCTCTCCATATATAAATTGCACCGGACTATAAGCCGCATATATACATAATATATATATATATATATATATATATATATATATATATATATATATATATATATATATATATATATATATATATATATATATATATATATATTTTTTTTTTTTTTTTTTTAATGAAAAGAGTTATTTGCACAGAAATATTCTGTAAATGTGTATTTACAAACCCTGATTGTTTCCAAACGGAAATGATCCAACAAAACAGAAGTCATCGTCATGGACCCACTAGCTGCAGAAGATAGCTCCCTAATCAGCTAAACAGACACTAAAATATTAATATATATATATATACCGTATTTTTCGGAGTATAAGTCGCTCCGGAGTATAAGTTGCACCGGCCGAAAATGCATAATAAAGAAAGAAAAAAACATAAGTCGCACTGGAGTATAAGGCGCATTTTTTGGGGACATTTATTAGATAAAACCCAACACCAAGAATAGACATTTGAAAGGCAATTTAAAATACATAAAGAATAGTGAACAACAGGCTGAATAAGTGTACGTTATATGAGGCATAAATAACCAACTGAGAACGTGCCTGGTATGTTAACGTAACATATTATGGTAAGAGTCATTCAAATAACTATAACATATAGAACATGCTATACGTTTACCAAACAATCTGTCACTCTTAATCGCTAAATCCCATGAAATCTTATACGTCTAGTCTCTTACGTGAATGAGCTAAATAATATTATTTGATATTTTACGGTAATGTGTTAATAATTTCACACATAAGTCGCTCCTGAGTATAAGTCGCACCCCAGGCCAAACTATGAAAAAAACTGCGACTTTTGGTCCGAAAAATACGGTATATATATCCATGTCACACTTCAAAACCCCTTTCAAACACCTGTGCACTACAAACTGTGCTCATTGTAGCTTATCTTAATTCCTTCATTTTGATAAAACTATATATATATATATATATATATATATATATATATATATATATATATATATATATATATATATATTATTATTATTATTATTTTCTTGTTTTTTTCTTTTGTTTTGTAGGTTAAATAATTGTATTTATTGTGTTCCCTAGTTAATGTTGCTGATCAATTTCAATTCATTGAGTTTATTAAATTTCATTTTTCAGAATCAAATACCGTAATTTCCGGACTATAAGCCGCTACTTTTTCCCCTCGTTCTGGTCCCTGCGGCTTATACAACGGTGCGGCTTATTTACGGCCCGTTCTTCTCCGACACCGACGAAGAGGATTTCGGTGGTTTTAGTACGCAGGAGGAAGACGATGACACAATGATGACTTTTCATATACCGGTAGGCTGGTTATTTTGATAACGTACAGGCGAGCACTTTGTATTACTTTGCACCGTTGTATTATTTGTACTCTGCACGAATGCTGTTCGCCATGTCAAAGATGTGAAAGTTTGATTGATTGATTGAAAGATGTATTGTTAATAAATGGGACGCTTTGCATTCCCAAACAGTCATCTCTGTCCCGGCAATCCCCTCCGTGGTAGCAGGAACCCCTATATACTACGCTAATTACACATCAAAACCCTGCGGCTTATAGTCGGGTGCGGCTTATATATGGAGCAATCTGTATTTTCCCCTAAATTTAGCTGGTGCGGCTTATAGTCCGGAAATTACGGTAGTTTAAGTCGGTCATAAAAAGTTTTTAGGTTAAATAAGGATTTAAACTATGAACAAAGATATTTCAATATAAGACAAGTTGATCTTTTGTTTCAGACTAAAATCAATTTTAACAAAGGTATTTGTTAAAGATGATCTATTTTTCGTTCTTATTTTTTTCAATATTAATTAGGTGGATTACTTATAAAAATGTTATTGACAAATGATACTGTTTGTGTGTGGGGGGAGTGTGGGGCGATAGTAGAAAATAATTGAGAACTGCTAAAAACTGATAGCCCTTACCAACATGGCGTCCGTTCTATTCTGCACTTTAGCTGCTTACGCTAATGCCGTTGATTGACAGGACCGCCGGGCCAAATCCCCGAGGACAATTGTGATCTTTTTGCCATGATAAGCATTATGGTGCATGCTTAAAAGTTCAAGTCGGAGATTGCGACAATTTCACCAGTTGTCCATCACGTCACACGCCGCAAGCATATTAATAAACTCTGGTGTTCATTATGCGGCCATGTTGTGGCAGCGTTCCAGCGTCTGGCCTCACATGCTGGCGTTCAAGCAGAGCAGGGCCTCGTCTTTCTCAGGAAAAATCGGGCCATTTAACGCAAACCTGGGACCCGTCCTTGGCAAGACCGATACAGGTCGTACTGACCTGCCCGCATGGGAGAGGGGATGGATGGCTGTAAGACGGGAGAACGTGACTTGGATGGATGGCGGGGAGGAGAATATGGACAGACGGCAACGGATGAAAAATGCCAAGGAAAGTAAAAGTCATGTGGGTCATTTGAAATGCCTCAATTGTGGAAAGGTGTGGAAACATGCATCTCTAGCATGTTGCCTGTGCTGTCTTCCCGACTAATACACCACACCGTGGTACAGTTCACACCCACAAGTCGGACTGTCTTGAAATTTCTCCCACAGCTCACTGAACTCTACATTTTAGCTTCACTGTGTTTCTCCGAATCGCCATGGGAGACGGTGTAGTTTTGACAGGGAGTGCCGAGCACGTGTGTGTAAAATATGAGCAATATCGGATAAAAAAACAAACATGTCCATCATTAAGTTTAACGTCTTTGCAGAGGTGGGACTTCTTAACTAGCTGTCCAAAAGTCATTGATCATTTGTACACAGATTATACAAATGTAAGTTTATTTTTATCACACATGCTGGCTTCCAAAGTATTTTTAGTAGAACCCATGGGAGTCGGCACCAGGGACATTTGTTTTAGAAATGGGGGCGGACACAACTGGTTTGTGTACAGGAGGCGTGGCTTGAAGGGATTAAATGCATGTTTTGGAGTAATATTAATTGGAAACAAGTTGTTTAAATATTCATTGTTGTACAAAATAACAATATTAACCAAATTATATAAATACCTTATTTAATTTTATTTTTATTTTTTTAAAGTGCCATAGTTTAATGTTCACCTCGTATGTCCTGGCTGGGAATCGAACAATATATACCGGAACAAAAAGCCAATTCTTAATCTACTGTGCTACCAGTACCGCTCGTATTATGCATGCGCTAATCAACAATTTAACGACCTTTGAGTGAAGCACAAGACTCCTTCTTTGTCTTAATTGTTTACGAGTCATATTTCCGCGTGGAGGCCAACTCGTTCTTATCGCGCATCTGACCGCTGATTGATCAGTCAATGTCAAGAAGGCAGCCTCAGAAGGCCAATCAATGAGCTCGTGGCCCGTCCAAAGGAACTAGCTTCAGTCTTAGCGGCCGTTTTCCGCCTGGCGCTAGTGTTTGACTTGCCTCCGTTCAATAGCAAAACATTATTTTTCGACGTTATAAGGTGTAGCGGACATAAAGTGCTTTTTTGCAAAAGTGCAAGGGACATGTCCCTCACCCCTGTCTTCCCCAAATGACATCCGTGGACGGCACACATTAAAGTACACCCCCATACTTATATGATGAAGTGCACATTGTTCCTCCTCTCTACCTGCACTCTTACCTCAATGACCATCATGGTGTACCTTTTCTATTATTCAGGACGCAAGGCCACAGGAGCTGTTCCAAAACATTGAGGACGACAACAAGAAAAGAAAAAAAAACTCCTACAACAACTCCACACGTGGGGATTCTTACACGGCTTTTGAGAGACAGCTGCCTTATGGACTGTGCCAAAGCGGTCCCACACCACAAAGCACAGCCATCTGGTAAGTGAGCCAAGCAAATGGGCAAACTTTACCCGTGAACTGGTTTGCTACTGTAGTTCTGATCGGCTCCTTTTTTTTTTCTTTTTCTTTTTTACACCGTCATATCCACGAGCGCCTGATGGTACTAAATCGAGATGCGGCAGCCCCCGTTTTTTTCAATTCTGCATGCCCAACGTTGCGTGTAAGAGTCCATTGAAACAAAAAACAAACATATTTGCAATGTACTCTTTGTCCAACACGGCGGGCTTGAAAAATGTATTACTTTGTCTTCTTTTTCTACTTTTTATCTGCTTCTCTGCAGTCTCACAATATTGTTTTGTTGTCCAAATCCTAGCCTTGATGCTAATAACCAGACCATTTTAAAGTGTTTTAATTACCTGAAATACACTCTATTTTGTGTCTGTGGCTATAATGCTAATGAGCTGTGATTGTTGCTGACAGTTTTTTTTTTCTTTAAAAATCGTTTCTGTGAACTTTATATACTTTTTACAGCTACACTTTTGCAAGAGATAGGTGATGCACAATATAAATTAAATAAATATGGCTGACAAGAGAGCTTTTACTACTATCGTCAAATTGTGATGGTAATAACAGTGTTAAATAATAAAAGCGTAAATTATTTTTACCAGTAACAAATAATCAAATTAATTAAAAACCGTTACTGATACTTTTGAAGGAACATGGCACGCTACTTTTGATGTGGTTTCATGTCAACAATACAGAAATGCAGGAAGTAACTTCTTACAAATAAAAACAAGAACTTGCACCACACTAAAAAATGAACTTGATATCAAATAGAAGGAGGCAACATCACACAGCAAACATGTCAGGTTCAAACACCGATGACATCTATTAAACAGGACAAGAAGCAAAGAATCAAACAGAGACAGAATTAAATTTGGCTCAATTTGAGGAGAAACGTCTGGTCTGTACTCTTGGACAGTCTCCAGCACGCTCTGGCGAAAGATTGTACGCCTCCTCCTTTGTTTGGACTTTCCCTGACCACATGGCAACAGCTGCTTCCAAAGGGACATGGGTCGTAAACAGCGTTGCCTTGGTTACAGAACAGTTCAAAAGAAAAGGTCGTAAACACTTCACAGAAAAGGTCTTAAAACAGTTCAAAGAAAGGTTCGTAAAAGACTTCAAAAAAGAGGTTCGTAAAAGACTTCAAAATAGCGGTGTCTGGAACTTGGGCAGATCCTGCCTTCTCTCCGCTTTGTAGTCCTTGAGTTAAAACAAAATCTTTCTGTTGATTACAATACATGAAATAAAACAGAACACCTTCATGTTGCTTCCCCCCTACGCAGTGGAGTTTTACAAGCCTTCTTGGTAGCTTCAAAGACATGTTTTTGCTTCTCGCTGGGAACTCATTGAAACACAAAGTTTTTGTGATAACTTAGATAAATTATTCTTTCTAAAATTATTCTAACAAAACATGTAACCAACACACACACACACACACACTACTACAGCGAGGGAATAATGAACAACAAATTGACGATTGAAGTGACAAGCTTGCAATCCTACAATACCCCGAGCACATTCAATCTCTTTATTGACGACTAGCGCTAACACAATCCACTGAAAAGATTCAACAAAGCTGCCGTCAATGCTAAGCTAATACAAACAGCTGAGTAAAAATCCTGCTCAGAGCGCGCCCTCGCTAACGTCGCACGCCAATTCGCTACGGGCACCTATTTTAAAGGCACACACACTCTGCTCTCATTAAGCATGTCTTAATTGCATATACCAGATTTTAGTTTAGTTTTTTTTGTTTTTTAGGTAATATGGTAGAAAATTGACGGAATAATAACTTTTCATTATAATTACATTTATTAAAGAGTTCGTTATTATTCAAATGACCTTTTTGGTAACTTAACAAGTACCTATAATTAAATACTTTTTAAAAGTAATTTTCCGAACACTACTTTGACACATTCCAACTGTCTACCTCAAGTTTGACAGCGACAAGCGAAATGAGGTGACCTCATCGCAATTTAGAGTCCTTGCTAGCAAGCTAGCAGCTAATGCACAGCCTCTAAATCACTAATCTTCATCTCCATGGTGGAAAATAAACTTTGTAATTATCAGTTATACATGCTACACTACAAAAAAGCATAGCTAACTGCTAAATTAGAGCTCTTGAATATAAACAAGGGTGGGCGGATCAGTACAAATACCTTTTTAAAAATATATATTTATGCTATTAATTATTTTGCACTACTGACATTATAAATGTATGTAATGAGGGGAATAAGGACATTTTAATATTAATTGATATTGTAATATAGGCCTAGACAAATAATACAATTTTGATTTGGATTAGGGCTTCTTACCATCATAAAGATATCTTAATCGGGAAAAAAATACAATAATTAATTGGCCGCGCAACGTTCAAGCAAAATCTGAAGCTTGTGACGGTGAAACGGTTGAGTGAGCGCATGAGTGGAAAAAAAAGAAAAGTCTCCTAGAAGTTAGGGATCTCATCATGGTTGCTACCGTTTATTTGAAACAGAGCTAATCAATAATCTTTAAACTCAATTAAAAAAAGTAAGCCATATGATTTACGCGCTGAAATATCCGTGGACTGAGTCATACAATTGGCCAATCTGCTGATAAACACAAAATAATATCAGGGAAATTGACATAAATGTGACTGTATTGCTCTTTTTGTGAGGTGAAGGAACACTGTGCCAGCAATATGAGGGTCACTGGTTCAATCCCCACCTTCTACCATCCTAGTCACGCCGTTGTGTCCTTGAGCAAGACACTTAAACCTTGCTCCTGATAAGCCTGGTTAGCGCCGTGCATGGCAGCTCCCGCCATCAGTGTGCACGAATGTGTCTGTGTGAATGTGGAAATAGTGTCAAAGCGCTTTGAGTTCCTTAAAAAAAGTAGAAAAGCGCTATGCAAGTATAACCCATTTACCATTTATTTGGGAAAATAATATGTCCGGGAACGCTCATTCATCCCGAAACACGTACTGAATTAATGTCGAGACGGCCACTTGAAACTTGAAGCTAAGCTAGCAAGAACAATCCATACTCTCACAACACATCTCACCTGCTTGAGTGGTTGTGAACGACATCACAGACGGTGACTCGAGTTTCCGTCCATTTGTTCTTCATTTCTTTTGCTGTGCATTTTCTGTTTTCAAGACCTATTGCTTGAAGGTTTCTGTCTTGACACTTTATTGTTTTCCTTAGTCTACCAGCATGCTTGCCATTTACAACCTTCCCGTGTTTTTTATACTTGGTCCATTTTTTAAGACACAGCTGTCTCAACATATTTTGCAACATTTTACCTTTTTTAAAGAGCTTTTATAATCCTCTTGTTTCAATTGACATGTCTTGTGTCGGAGCCATGATTCATGTCAAGCCACCTGGTGCAACAGCTCTCCAAGGTGTGAACACTACTTTTTAACTGCAGACTAATCTGAAAATGAAACTGTCACTGACTACAACCATTTATATTTTAATAATAATAAATAATACCTGGGATTTATATTGCGCTTTTCTAAGTACTCAAAGTGGCTTTACATGTAGAACCCATCATTCATTCACACCTGGTGGTGGTAAGCTACTTTCATAGCCACAGCTGCCTTGGGGTAGATTTTTGATTTATTTCAGTGTTTCTCAATGCCAGGAAGTTGCCAATTGAAACAATCATAAATTAGTGTCAGATCTGTGTTCTGCTTTTGTTCTACAAAATTAAACACCTGAATGAACATCCTCCGAGTCTGGTGAAGACGTGTAGTGAAGCCTGCTTCAGCAAACAAGTGAGAGGATAGCCTTTTCTCACGTTTTGGCGCTCGTAAGCAGGCTCTAAGGAAACATAACTATTACAATATCGTTAAAAAGTCAATTTTGTGTAATATAGTTGATGGGGGGTGAGAATTCCCTACTTTGTTAATAAGAACTAAGCTGCCAAAGTGTTCCCCGAGTAAAGAATCATTTGTGAATGCAGGTTGAGTTTTAAAGTAAACTCGAAGCAAAGCACTTTTTTAATCAACACGTCAAAAACGATGAAGTGCTATTTAACACAGCTTTCAGTGCGATCATCTGCCTTTATTACTTTGGACGTTATTGTGTTGCGCCTTTTCAAGCGGCGTGTTATTTAGCTCAAAGGGAAACATCAGCAAAAATGGTCAAATATATGACAGGACTACATGACGTGCCTTCAGGATATGTTGTTAGCAGCGCTTCTCCTGTGCGGTAAATCATGATAATTTTTTTCCCGCTCAGCGTGTTACAAGAACAAGTCAGTCACAGTCAATTAACAGAAAGGAGAGATGAAAATCCCACCGTCACGTGTTCCATGGCGCCTCCTGCTACCTGGATTAAGACCATGCATCAGGGTCACGGCGTCGTCCCCGACACGTGCATTCAGAGGCCCTGTGCCGCAGTAATTGTAGCATCGGTTGGCGAAAAGGTCACAACCCCGAGGCATAAAAAAGGCGGTCCTCTCATAAGTGTGATGTCTTCCCTGTGAACTTTTTTCTTTTTTTGCTGACCTTTGGACTTGTAATTGCTCGGTGAGTTGTTGTTATAAGATGTATGTCAAACATTCAGGGACTTTAGATTCTGATTACACAGAATGAAAGAAAGGTCAGTTTAAATGCTGGACGTTGTATAATGGTCAACTTTTATTGCACCATTACCAATGAATGGTTGCTTCTATTCTGTTGCGCCAAATGAAGCATTCGCCGTCCTAGAGTCTTCCTACTCCTGTTGGTATCTCAGTGGTCAATAATAACAGCATTCGAAATGTTCAGTTGTTAATCACGAGAAAAGACCATTTCTGCGTTACCATGAGTTCCAATGTAGTGCAGTGTTTCCCCCTATGACTACAATCTGTCTGCAGTGATAGTGGGTTGTAGCCATTGCCTCTCATAAAAGGCGCTAAGAATCACATATTGACATCATGGACTAATTTGCATAAATGGCTTGAAACTTATAGTGCTATTATCCATGAGTAACAAACATGTCTGCGTTAGCCTGAGTTCTAATGTAGTGCAGTGTTTCCCATATGACTACAACACATTTGTGGCGGTAGGTTGTAGCCGTTGCCTCTCATAAAAAGGCCCTAGGAATCACTTAATGTCATGGTCTAATTTGCATAATTGGCTTGAAACGTTTAAGTATTGTTATGCTTGACAAAATACAATTTATGTGTTAGCCTGAATTCCAATGTAGTGCAGTGTTTCCCATATGACTACAATACATTTTGTGGTGGTGGTGGGTTGCACCCGTTGCCTCTCATAAAAGGCCCTGGAATCACTTATTAAAGGCCTACTGAAACCCACTACTACCAACCATGCAGTCTGATAGTTTATACATCAATGATGAAATCTTAACATTGCAACACATGCCAATACGGCCGGGTTAACTTAGAAAGTGCAATTTTAAAATTCCCGCCACACTTTCGGTTGAAAAACTCCTTTGGATATGATTTATGCGCATGACGTCACAAAAGCAACGGAAGTGGTTGGACCCCATCGGACCCGATAGAAAAGCCTCTTGTTTTCTTCGACAAAATTCCACAGTATTCTGGACATCTTTTGCAATTTGTTTAATGAACAATGGAGGCTGCAAAGAAGAACGTTGTAGGTGGGATCGATCGGTGTCTTAGCGGCTAAGTACAATACTTACAGCAACACAACAAGGACTACTTACTACGCCTAGCCGATGCTTGCCGCCAAACCCACGGGTGAAGTCCTTCGTCGCGCCGTTGATCGCTGGAATGCAGGTGAGCACGGCTGTTGATGGGAAGATGAGGGCTGGCTGGCGTAGGTGGAGCGCTAATGTTTTATCATAGTTCTGTGAGGTCCGGTTGCTAAATTAGCCTTAGCATCGTTAGCAACAGCATTTTTAAGCCTTACCAGGCTGAGAATTTTTAACCGTGTAGTTACATGTACATGGTTTAATAGTATTGTTGGTCTTCTGTCTATCCTTCCAGTCAGGGGTTTATTTATTTTGTTTCTATCTTCATTTGAGAACGATGCTATCACGTTAGCTCAGTAGCTAAGTGTGTCACCGATGTATTGTCTTGGAGATAAAAGCCATTGTAAATGTCCCTTTCCCGTGCTCGACTCTCATTTTCAAGAGGATATAGTATCCGAGGTGGTTTAAAATACAAATCCGTGATCCACAATAGAAAAAGGAGAGAGTACATAGTTCTGTGAGGTCCGGTTGCTAAGTTGCTAAATTAGCCTTAGCGTTGTTAGCAACAGCATAGTTAAGCCTTACCAGGCTGAGAATTTTTAACCGTGTAGTTACATGTACATGGTTTAATAGTATTGTTGGTCTTCTGTCTATCCTTCCAGTCAGGGGTTTATTTATTTTGTTTCTATCTTCATTTGAGAACGATGCTATCACGTTAGCTCAGTAGCTAAGTGTGTCACCGATGTATTGTCGTGGAGATAAAAGTCACTTTAAATGTCCATTTCGCGTGCTCGACTCTCATTTTCTAGAGGATATAGTATCCCAGGTGGTTTAAAATACAAATCCGTGATCCACAATAGAAAAAGGAGAGTGTGGAATCCAATGAGCCAGCTTGTACCTAAGTTACAGTCAGAGCGAAAAAAGATACGTCCATCACTGCCTCTAAAGTCCTTCACTGTAACGTTCCTCATCTACGAATCTTTCATCCTCACTCAAATTAATGGGGTAATCGTCACTTTCTCGGTCCGAATCTCTCTCGCTCCATTGTAAACAACGGGGAATTGTGAGGAATACTAGCTCTATGACGTCACGCTACTTCCGGTACAGGCAAGGCTTTTTTTTTATCAGCGAGCAAAAGTTGCGAACTTTATCGTCGATTTTCTCTACTAAATCCTTTCAGCAAAAATATGGCAATATCGCGAAATGATCAAGTATGACACATAGAATGGATCTGCTATTCCCGTTTAAATTAAAAAAAAAATCATTTCAGTAGGCCTTTAACGTCATCTAATATGCATAACAGGCTTCAAACTTTCAAGTGATATTCATTAGTAAATACAATTTCTGTGTTAGCTTGAGTTTCAATGGAGTGCAGTGTTTCCCATATGACTACAGTCTTATTTGTGCTGGTGGTGTGTTGTAGCTGTTGCCTCTCATAAAAGGTGCTAGGGGTCAATTATTAATGCCATGGTCTAATTTGCATAATTAGCTTAAATCTTTCAAGTGATATCCTACATATATAACATTTCTGCCTTAGCTCGAGTTCCAATAGAGTGCAGTGTTTACCACTGGACTAAAATCTATTTGCCATGGGGGTGAATAGTAGTTGTTGCCTCTCATAAAAGGCGCTTTGAGAAGTCACTTATTGACATCATGGTCAAATTTGCATAATTGGCTTGAAACGTCCAAGTGATATCCATTAGAAAATAACATTTCTGCGTTGGCTTGAGTTCCAATGTAGTGCAGTGTTTCCTACAGGGCTACAATCTATTTGTGGTAGTGGTGGGCAGTAGCTGTTGCCTCTCATAAAAGGCGTTAGGATTCACTTACTGACATTATGGTCTAACGTGCATAATTGGCCATGACGCATGCAAATGTACTTGAGGATGCTCACCGAAACGCTGTTCCGTTATAGCACCGGCGCCAACTTTCACGGTAGTAACCACTCCGAAAAAGGAAGTCGCTATTGGCGATAATAAACCACAAATAAGTGCTTTAAATGGAAATTAAAATCATCCCACATTTTGACGCTCTTTGCAGTATCGTTGTTTACTCGAGAAATCTAACTTTTTATCATCCCTTGTGCAAGTATTGTATTGTACTTCCTACTTATGAATGGATGTTATTGGCACCACACACACACACACACACACACACACACACACACACACACACACACACACACACACACACACACACACACACACACACACACAAAGCATGGCTATTGATTTGTCGAGCGGACCTGCCCGGTCCTGCCCCCTGGGTGAGACACACAATCGGCGGCGGATGTGCTGCTTCTAAACTGTCCCTGGGCACCATTTCAAATCCCTCTAGAATCTTGCTATTGATTTGAACTCTTTCTCCCTCCGCCTCCATCATGTCACCTTCTTCTTCTTCTTCTTCTTCTGTTTTCTTTTTCATCCAACTTCTGCTGTATTGTGTCTTGTTCCCAGAGGAAATTTAGAGATAAATAAAAGACAGACATCTTCAAAATTGCAGGGGTGGGGGAGAAAGGTATAGCATGACAAGAGTCAAATCTAGTTACTGTTGTTGCCGAGGCAGGGAAGCATTGTCATGCAAAAAGGTTGCGGGAGAAGCGGAGGACAAAAATGCCAGTTTGGTATGATTGCATCAGGGCCTGTCATGGAAAAGCAAATACCCACTTCCGCCGGCCGCTATCTTTCTTTCTGTCAAAGCGTGTTCAATCACTCGTGGATATGCTCGGAATTTAAATCCATGTACACACACAGGACATTGCTTACATTGCTTTAATCCAGGGGGTGTCAAACTTGTTTTTATTCAAGGCCACGTCACAATTATGGCTGCCCCAGAGGGCCACTTTCAATGGCGTGGCAGGCATGCAGAAAACCGCTTTGAATGACTTAGTGGGCCACATGAATGATATGGTCGACAACACGGAATGACGTGACGGGCCACATTAAATGACATAGCGGACTACTTTAAATGATGTGGAAGACCACATTGAATGATGTGACAGGCCACTTAAATGATGTGGAAGATCACATTGAATGACGTGACAGGCCACTTTAATGATGTGGAAGACCACGTTGAATGATGTGACAGGCCTGTTTAATGATGTGGAAGACCCAATTGAATGACGTGACAGGCCACATTAAATGATGTGGAACACCACATTGAATGACATGACAGGTTATTTTAATGATTTGGAAGACCACATTGAATGATGTGACAGGCCACATTTAATGATTTGGAAGACCACATTGAATGATGTGACAGGCCACCTTAAATGATGTGGAAGACCACATTGAATGATGTTACAGGCCACCTTAAATGATGTGGAAGACCACATTGAATGATGTTACAGGCCACATTAAATATGTGGAAGACCACATTGAATGATTTGACGGGTCACTTTAAATTATGTGGAAGACCACATTGAATGATTTGACGGGTCACTTTAAATGATGTGGAAGACCACATTGAATGATGTCACAGGCCACATTAATGATGACCACATTGAATGATGTGACAGGCCACATTAATGATGGGAAGACCACGTTGAATGATGCGACAGGCCAACTTAAATGACGTGGAAGACCACATTGAATGATGTAACAGGCCACATTAAATGATGTGGAAGACCACGTTGAATGACGTGATAGGCCACATTAACGATGTGGAAGACCACATTGAATGACATGACAGGCCAATTTAAATGATGTGGAACACCACATTGAATGACGTGACAGGCCATTTTAATGATGTGGAAGACCACATTGAATGATGTAACAGGCCACTTTAAATGATGTGGAAGACCACATTGAATGACGTGACAGGCCATTTTAATGATGTGGAAGACCACGTTGAATGATGCGACAGGCCAACTTAAATGATGTGGAAGACCACATTGAATGATGTAACAGGCCACATTAAATGATGTGGAAGACCACGTTGAATAATGTGACAGGCCACTTTAACGATGTGGAAGACCACATTGAATGACATGACAGGCCACTTTAAATGATGTGGAAGACCACATTGAATGACGTGACAGGCCATTTTAATGATGTGGAAGACCACATTCAATGAATGTGGAAGACCACGTTGAATGATGTGATGACAGGCCACTTTAATGATGTGGAAGACCACATTGAATGACGTGATGACAGGCCACATTAATGATGTGGAAGACCACCAGGAATGATGTGACAGGCCACTTTAAATGAAGTGGAAGACCACATTGAATGACAAGACAGGCCACTTTAATGATCTGGAAGACCACGTTAAATGATGTGACAGGCCACATTAATGATGTGGAAGACCACATTGAATGATGTGACAGGTCACTTTAAATTATGTGGAAGACCACATTGAATGACGTGACAGGCCACATTAATGATGTGGAAGACCACGTTGAATGATGTGACAGGCCACATTAAATGATGTGGAAGACCACATTGAATGATGTGACAGGTCACTTTAAATGATGTGGAAGACCACATTGAATGACGTAACAGGCCACATTAATTATGTGGAAGACCTCGATGTGGCAGGCCACTTTTAATCATGATGTGGAAGACCACATTGAATGACGTGACAGGCCACATTAATGATGTGGAAGACCACGTTGAATGATGTGACAGGCCATTTTAAATGATGTGGAAGACCACATTGAATGACGTAACAGGCCACTTTAATGATGTGGAAGACCACATCAAATGATGTGGCAGGCCAATTTAAATCAAGATGTGGAAGACCACATTGAATGACGTGACAGGCCAACTTAATGATGTGGAAGACCACGTTGAATGATGTGACAGGCCACATTAAATGATGTGGAAGACCACATTGAATGATGTGACAGGTCACTTTAATGATGTGGAAGACCACATCGGCAGGCCAATTTTAATAATGATGTGGAAGACCACATTGAATGACTTGACGGGCCACATGTAGATGATGTTGTCGACCTTGTTAAATAATGTGGTGCACCATTTTAATTGATGTGGTGCACCACTTTAAATGATGTGGAAAACCACTTTGAATGACGTAGTGGATCACATTGAATGACGTGGAAGACAACATTAATTGATGTGGTTGACGACATTAAATGAAGTGGCGGCGCGCTTCAAATGAAGTGGCGGAGCGCTTCAAATGAAGTGGCGGAGCGCTTCAAATGAAGTTGCGGCCCGCTTCAAATGATGTGGCTGTTCAGATTAAATGATGAGTTTGACACGTGTGTTTCAACCTATCATTATTAAATAAAGTATGTCCGTCCAATTTGCTATACCATGTAGTTGAGATAATGCTTTTAATGATGTGTGAGTGGTTCCTTCTTCTGTCACACGCACACACACACACACACACACACACACACACACACACACACACACACACGCTGATACATAAGAAGTGACGGCAGCAGATCTTTCATTAGACAAGGCAGCGCTGGCTCAGGGGCACAAGCGACCTCACGGTGGGGGAGCGGCAGCTTGAAACGCTAATTAGGATGACTTTGGGAGACAAAACAGGTGAGGAAGGAGTGAGCGGTCGGAGGCTGAGGTGATGCACTCCAGTAAAAAAAAAAAAGAAAAAGGAATGGGTAGGAAGTGGTGACGGTTTAAAAGGTTTTGGAATAATCTTCAAAGATTGATGCAGCCATCCAAGAGGCGGCCTTTTACCGCAATCAGACAGGCCGCTGATGAGAGCGAGGCGTTCTAAAAATACCCAGGAGTATGATGCGGACAGGTACTTGGCAGCTGCTCACATCAGGGCTGCCACTCATCACTCATTTACCAGGATTTGAACTCGAAGGGAAAGCAGGGGCCGCTAGGAAGCGTCGCCGCTATTTACCGTAGCAACACAATGCATGACGTCATAGTCTCTAATTCAGCCAATTGGCTTGCAGACAGGAAATGGATGAAATGACTGTATTGACCCGTACATGAGAGAGGTCTTGTTTTTGAGTGGTTATGCGGATGCGTGCTTTGAAAGTACATTTTAGAATGCTTTCGCATAGAACAATCGAAGATGGTAGATATACAGTAGATTAGTATTTGGCTTGTTAGCGTTGATGGTCGTGGTTGGCGACCCGTGCAGAAGAAGAATGTAACAAATATTTAACCCAGCAGATTATGCTGTGAAATATTTGAGTTATGCTCAGGCAGTAAGTGGCAAATAGTTTCTGTCTCACGTATTTAGAAAGGTGTCCCTTTTTGTATTATTACACACGCGTGTGTGCGCAATAATCTGCGGTCCTCCCCAAGGTTTCTCATTGGCATCCCACTGGGTTGAGTTTTTCCTTGCCCTGATGTGGGATCTGAACCGAGGATGTCGTTGTGGCTTGTGCAGCCCTTTGAGACACTTGTGATTTAGGGCAGTATAAATAAACATTGATTGATTGATACACACATATAAGTATATGTATGTATGTATTATTTCTATATATTACAAATTAGAATGCATAAAAAGAGAAAAACGTATATGTTCTTGTCTTAGGGACTGCGACTGACAAATTCCCGAACAAGTGTAGTTCCCCTTTAATGCCTGGTTCACACCAACGGCGCTTGCCGCGCTTTAAAGCGGCGAGCAAAGCACCGTCATTTGGAAGAGGTGCTAAGACGTTTGTAATGCTAGGTTCACACCAACGGCGCTTTGACGGCGCGTTAAAGCGTGATGGTCGTCTGGTGGCATGCGGTGGCGACTGGGGTCCGCGCTTTGAACCAAGATCTGTTAAGCTTTCCTACGCTTTGAGTCAAGCTTTGCTGAGCTTTGTCACGCTTTGATAAGCTCTCTGCGCTTTATTCCATTCTTGACAGAGCGCCGAATTTTTTAAAACCGTTTAAAAAATTTTGCCGACCTTGCCGCATGTCCCGCTTCACTACAAGCTTTCCCACGATCCATTACGACCGTCACGCTTTAATCACGCTTTGTTACGCTTTAACGCCGCTTTGCATGCCGCTTTCAAGCGCCGTTGGTGTGAACCTAGCATAAGCAAAGGCTTAAGACGGTACATAAAAATAGTTATTAGGGCTATTAGGGCGTTATTGGAATAAATTGTCACGGTAGAAACCATTAGAATTTAGGCCAGACCAGCACAAATGCCTTTTATTAACAGACTACCATTGCAGTCGTTCCAAATGGACTGTTGTCACTGTCCTGTGCCAAATGAAGCCATCGATAGGTGAGGCATGTAAAGAGACCTCCACTCACCAATAAAAGACGAGCAAGAAAAGAAAAGCTTGTGCGCTTCTTTTGCTAGCACAGATGCTGTGCAGGAGTGTGTGTGTGTGTGTGTGTGCCTGGAAAGTAGTCTGTCAAGGGGAGCTGAGAGTTTGTTGGGGAGTAGAGAGAGAAAGCGGCTGGGTGGGCCACTTTAGCTCGGGGCCCTCTCAGCCATGTCGGTACTGTGACTGCGGCACAGTGGCCTCCTTCACTAAATAACTCTCCATTATCTGCAAGAAGAAGAAGAATAGAGAGGTGTCTAACCACAGGACCAGCCAGGACATGTGTGTATTCCAGCCTGCTGCTAATTCAACATGACAGTGATTCCATGAATTTTTGTTGAGCTTGCAAGCCAGAAGTATAATTGCTGTTCCAATTTGAATTAAAGAGAGTAGAAGTAAAAGTCCATGCAGTTCCAATTTATATTTTATATTATATTTTTGCAGTTACATGATTGTTTTACATCAGACCTGGGCATTCTGCGGCCCGCGGGCCGCATCCGGCCCTTTGTGCGTCCCTGTCCGGCCCGCATGAGGCCAATTATAAATTACAAAATCAATTTTAAAAAGTATCTATATCGAGTGTGCAATACAACGGTGCTGCTTTTGTTTTGAAAATCGTTATTTGTATTACTTCCGTGTGGACGTATGCGTGTGCGTGATTGTGAGTGAATGTGAACAGCTGCAATCATTAATTACAAAATAAAGTTGAAAAAACATCTATGTCGTGCGCGCAATACAACTGTGCTGCTTTTATTTTGAAAATTATTATTTATGGGCGTGTGTCCGTGTGTAACCTGCGAGTGAAGGTGCACATGCAGCGACAAGTGATGCACGGTTTACACCCGAGACGCTAAAAAGAGAAAAGTTGATGAAGAATGGCGTGTTTCCAACAAGACATGGACTGCCATGCAACGTTCCCTCTAAGGTGCGTGCCTGCGCAATTGCGCACTGCTCAAGCGTCTGCTGCGCGCAGCAAATATATGCCGCGCACCAAATAAAATCCCATCTGAATTCTAAACAAAATAAACATATTTATTCTATGTAATTTTGCAATGCAACTTTGAGTGACAGTGACAACAAGTGGCCCTAATGGTGTTCGTCAACACCGTTCAATTGAACACTGTTCAATTATTGTAACGTCTATCGAGATGCTTTGAGGACAGGAATTATATCGATCACTTTATTGAGCAAAACTGTTTATATTCGGCCATAACCACACCAAAAACATAAGTAAAACACTTCTATCTGGAAAAACTAGTCATTTTCTGCCGTACAAACCAGGCCAAAACCAACTTGTCATCTGTCACCAACACGCATAGCACTAAACCACTGGTGCGTTTAAGGCCACACAAAAAGTCGGACAACTCAAACACCACACAAAGTTACACTATGACTCCTCAGTCATACGTGTGCTTATTTTACTGTCATTTATTATTAATGTTAATTTATTTATATTAGTCATGGACTGCTGTTACACACACTATGTTGAAGTATTACTATTAATTATTATTATTATTATTTATCTTACGGTATACATCAAAAATAATATTGAGCAAAATTTAATTGAAATATTGTCGATGTGGCCCTCCAGCAGTGCTCGGGTTGCTCATGCGGCCCCCGGTAAAAATTAATTGCCCACCCCTGTTTTACATGGTACCTCAACTTAAGAGTGCTTTGGCGTAAGAGCTGTCTCTCGGCTAATTGTTATAATTTAAGTTGTAAGCAAAAATAAGAGTTGGATGTATTTCCGCCATTAATTGTCATAGCAAATGCCACAGTGAACCCCGCGAAATCCGACCTAAACAAACGGCCTTACTCGTTAGCATTA
Source organism: Entelurus aequoreus (assembly GCF_033978785.1). Lineage (NCBI taxonomy): Eukaryota > Metazoa > Chordata > Actinopteri > Syngnathiformes > Syngnathidae > Entelurus > Entelurus aequoreus. The sequence continues at coordinate 8,504,202 of NC_084742.1, read as the reverse complement.
GCTTATAGCTAGAGATGGACATAACTCTGTTTTCCAACCATGGGAAGGAAGAAAGTGAGTGCGGAGAGCCGTGCTGAGATGAAGCGACACTATATTCATTGAATTAAAGAAAGAAATCATCAAAAACACGTCAGTGTGTCGCCAACTCGGCGAAGCAATTTGAGCATAGCACCATCCAGACTGGAGAAACTGATCAGGCGGGCCGGTTCTACGATCGGACTAAAACTGGACTCACTGGTGACGGTGGCAGAGAAGAGGACTGTGGAAAAACTAGTGAGCATCCTGGATGATGCCAGTCACCCTCTGCATACCGTTGTCAGTAGCCAGAGGAGCCTGTTCAGTGCTAGACTGCTTCATCCCAAGTGCAGGACTAATAGACTAAAAAACTCCTTTGTCCCACACGCCATTAGACTGTACAACTCCTCTCTGGGAGGGAGGGGGGGTATTAGAATGACGGGGGATGCAAAACAATAACAGTGTAATACGTTTTCATAACATGGTCACTAATGCCTAGTTTCTCTTATTATATTCTTATTTTACTCTTATATTTGTATTCTCATTGATGCTTTTTGTTTTTATTCTAGTGTAATATTTTTCTATTTTGTTTCCATTTATACCCCCATTATTTACTTTTTTAAATTTGATCTCAATTCTGTACACTGATGCTGAAATTTAATTTTCCTGAGGGAACTCTCCTGAAGGAATCAATAAAGTACTATCTATCTATCTATTTATCTATCCTGAAGCAGAATGAGTCTAAAGCCAGCTGAGAATGTTAAAACATCTAAAAGGTGGACATTTATCCATGAAATCTGGAGAAGCTGCTGATGGTGCGTTTGGCATTATTATCGCATTGCTTTATAAAACTACTGTAATTGTTTGTACATTCCATTGTATTGTTTTTATACAATATTTATTATCTAAAAGTTTGTTTTTCTTCTCAAAAGACACGTTGCATGTTAAAATGATGTTTTGGGGCGGCAAACCCCCATTTAAAATTCAATTTAAATGATTTGCGATACAAGTGTTTTGAGTTAAGAGCTTCTACACAAAACAAATCAAGCTTGTAAGTTGAGGTACTACTGTCAGGTTCAAACACTGATGACATCTATTAAACAGTCAAGAAGCAAGGAATTAAACAGAGACATAATTCAATGTAGCTCATTGAGGAGAAACGTCTGGGCTGTATCTTTGCACAGTCTCTACCACGCTCTGACGAAAGTTTGTACGCCACCTCTTTTATTTGGACTTTGAGACACTTGTGATTAAGGGCTATATAAATAAACATTGATTGATTGATTGATTGATTGACTTTCCCTGATTACAGGGCAACAGCTGTTTTTAAAGGAAGGGGGGTCGTAAACAGCATCGCCTTTGGTTACAAAACAGTTCAAGGAAAAGGTGCCCGGAGGGGGGTCAGGTCCTGCTTCCTCTCCGCTCTGTAGATCTCGGGTCAAAACAAAATCTTCCTGTGAATTACAACAGATCAAAGAAACCGACGCCTTCATGCCGCTTCCCATCGTACGCAGTGGAGTTTTACAAGCCTTTTGATTGGTAGGATCAAAGATAGCTTTTGTCTGCTCGCTGGGAACTCATTGAAACACAAAGTATTCTGACAACTGCTACACCCTTTTTTGTCTTGTTTGCATTTGTATTTGTTAAACGTGTTTAATTGTGTTTTTCCAATATGCGTAAAAAAACA